>NC_142052.1:7065625-7391250 GCF_982192425.1 Myodes glareolus | reverse complement strand
AGAGATTCGATTATGAATTATTTTAGGACTGGTAAGTAAACGCAGAGAACATAGGTAATTTTTTTTTAAAAGTCTTGAGATTTGGGGAGTTTTGCTATGATTCCTAACATATTATTTGAAATAATTGGGTTTTCATAAATTTATCAGAAACTTTCTGTGAAACTATCTTCCATTGTTAGCTCAGTAATATTCTTGACGACTTTAGCTTCTAGTTGTATGTTATCCCTCATTTCTTAAACTAGAACCTTAATTTCTATTCCTTAGTAAAACTTTTCTCCTGCAGACATGGCCCAATTCCTGTCAACTCTTAACCTAACCCTAACCCTACCCCACATGATGCAGTTTCCGCTGTCCGTTGGATCACCGTGAGCACCACATGTGTTGGTGCTCCACCTTGGGTGTTTCTGCGTGCACAGTCTGACGTACAGCCCCGTGGCTCTACTGTTCTGCACACTGTGCTCTTCCCTCCCTGTCTTGTGGGCCGTAACATAATGGCCAGTTTATTCTTTCACCTAAAGACAGCACTGTTTCTTACTTTTCTGCCTCATTCTCAACTAGTGAACTGTTTTCTTATTTATAAAAATTACAGAAAATTGCTCTTTAACCTGAGGCTGACCAGCAGCTATGAGAAGAATAATCCTCTAGAGACGCCACATCCCGGTCCTCTGCAAGGAGGTTAGGGTTGTCAGTCAGTTGCCCTGGAGATGAGGTTATGCCGAACTAATCACAAGTCTGAGAATCCTATGGGTTCTTAGAGGAAAAGAGAGATGGCAGCACAGACAGGTTGTGATCTCCCCTTGATGGCTTTGAAGTTGGAGAAGGGGCTCCTGAGCTGAGGAAGGAATAGCATCCGTAGAGCCTTGGGAAGGAGCACAGCGGCACCGCATTATCATAGAGAAGCATGCTTCCGATCCGTCCTGCAAACCCCTAAATCACAAAGGTGTGTTGTGTCACTTGGTAATTGTATATTATAGTGCATTTGTGTACTTCGCGTTCCTTTTTGGAAAGTAGATGAAGAAGAAGCTGTGGTGCAGCCTCGTCAGCAGCACCTGTGAGGCCCTGAGCACAGCCAGAACCCCTGACAAAACCAACTTCTGATCCTCAGGACGCTACTAATTGTGTGAGATCCCCTTCCTCTTGCTTGTTTGTCCATTGTCCTCTCTTTCCCCTCTGCATTTCCAGTTTTCTTGCTTTGGTAGGTTGGTCCAATCTGTGTTATCTCTCATACAAAAAGGAAATTTTTTTTTCCTGCAAGTGCCACATCATATTTAAACCACCATGCCTGCAAAGCAGACTTGTCTAGTACTCTGGAGGCTGAGGCGGGATTAGGAGTTCAAGGCAAGCCTGGGTTGCCAAATGGAATCCTGTCTCAAAAAGAAGAAACCAATGAACCTGAGGCCTCCATTAGGTTGTTCTTTCCTGAACCACTTTCATTACCTAATAACTGATCTGGTTATGTTATCTTTTTATCCACTGATTCGTTCATACAGCCCCTGGGGGACCTGCTTAAAGTGCTGCTCAGATCATAATACTTTTGTACCATGAGCTCTAATAGGTCTTAATAGTAAAAGCCTGGACTCAGATATAGGGGACAATGTTGAGAGACCAGAAACACCTTACCTAATCAACTTCCCAGGGAAAAGAGATCGAGCTCCTGTCTCCTCCCACCTTATCACTTCCTCTGTCTGCCCAGCCATATCACTTCCTATCTGTCTGTACAGTCCTCCAGACCTCTATGGTTAGCTAGTGCCTAGCTCTGCCCTCTGATCTTCAGGCAAGCTTTGCTGGAGCACAAACGTGACATTACTGCCTCCCTGTTTACTATGTAAACCATCTGCTGGCTTCCTTTCCACCATGCTTAACACTGGAAGCCCTGAGAGTCCCAGCTGGTCTCTCTGAAGGTTCCCTGGGCTTTTTGTATTAAACAAACCAGTTCAGTTTTGTCTTAATATCTTTATACTTCCTGATCCTTCTGTATGTACTATGCACAACTTCCATGGTTCATTTTCCCATATCATTCAAATCTCTTTTCACATATCCTTAGAAGTTGTTTTTGAGGGACCACACTCCTGGCACACATTCTTCCAACTATTTATTTATTAAATGGGTGTTTTGAATACGGTGCAAGTTGGGACCTTGGCAGTTGAGGGCTGTGGGCAGAAGACAGATACACCACGAAGGCAGGACTTGAAGGCAGAGTTTATTGAGAGAAGGGTAAAGGGGAGGGGGAGAGAAAGGGAGAAAGAGAGAGGCAAAGACCTGCTTGCCTCTTCAGAGAGCGAGAGTAGGCGGGGCTTGTCTCTTAAAGGGACCTTTGCACCTGCGGACAGTCAGGGTACTGCTTGCCATGTGCAGAGGCAGAGGGATGACCTACTGTGCCAAGTGTGCCTGAATGCTAACAGTCGATATCAGAAACGGATATCCGGTTTATTTTCTTTTTCTTGTCAAGCTATGAATTTTGGCAAGGATTTCAGTAGATGCTGGAAATAAAGGGTATCTGTGGTAACCGTAAAAGGATTGGGCGATGTCTGAAGGGGTCAGAGAAGAAATGACTTGGAAATAACCCTAGGAGCAAAAATATTTATTTCTTTGATACAGAGGAAGTCGGGTATAAGAGGAAGTAAAAGGGTTACCAAAAGATGGTCTCTCCTTATAGTGGATAAATACACATCAAGAAATCATGTAAAAGCAGTGAATCCTGAATCCCAAGCAGTTAACTTTGTTCCAGTGGTACTGTGTGTCTTTACTCCCTTTCACTTTCCTGCCTTAGAGACCAGGACAGACGTAGACGAGGACATACGTCATCTTCCCCTGAAAACGTTTCAGGGGTCCTGCCTGACTAATTCGTCTATACTGGGGAGAGGGTTGAGGATTAAGAAAGAAATAGACAAGAGAGGAGAGTTGGGAGGGCATCCAGTGAATCCGCCCAGATTTATTTCTCATAGCCCGTATACACCCTAATCCAAAAGGAGATACAAAGAACAAATAAGTATAATTACCTCCTTACAACTCAAAACATCAAGTAACCACACCTTAGAGCAAAATACCCTTTTCTAGGCAAAACATCCTGTAGTCACATTGTAGGTCAAAATATCCTGTCATGGAACCTTGAAGGAGCAAGGATAGGTCTGAACTCTCTGACCTTTAGTCAAGGTAGAATGGGTTCACTCCTGTGGGCTCACTGAGAAATCCTTGCTAGATAGTGCTACAGTTAAACTGTCCCCCATTCAAGTGCTGAACACCCCCGGCCCAGGGTTCCACCCTCCTTCACTTTGCAGTTGGGGGAGAGATTTACATGGTTCAGAATGGAATAGCTGTAGTCAGCAATTAAATCATTCTGATGAGAATTAACATTAGAATAATCTCAATGAGAAACTTTTTCTCAGGTGTCCAGGATTCCTCGGGTCCCCCTTCCCCTTCCCATTCCTATCTCTTAAGGAAAACTTAAAAGTTCTTACAGCACAGTGGTGCTTCTCACAGTACAGAACTCAAGAGCTCAGAGCTCAAGGATTTCAAGATTCATGTGGATAAATGTATGTATGTATGTATGTATGTATTTATGTCATAGAATTTGGAGTTCTGTTAACTGGTGATTTCTTCCTTGTGGTTATAGGAAGCATACCTGGTCTCGGGCACAGTAGGCTTTAAGTATAGCCTTGAAGCTTTTCTTAAATTGTGTTTTCTAACAAATAACTATAAACCTAAAAGTTGTATATTGAACATTTTAGTGAACTATCATATAATGTTAACGAGTGTCTACATTGTAAAGTCATTTAAACATGCCTGTCTCCTAAAACATCTCATTTCCTTATGGCAAATCAAAGTCTTTTCTCCTAGCGTTTTGAAATATACTGTTCATGGTTGTGGTCTGCTTACCTTGCTGAGAAGTTGTAGACCAGAATTTACTCTTGTCTGAGCATAGCTTCATGTTCATTAAAGATTCTCCTCATCTTCCCCCCTCCGTGAGGGCTTCATCCAGGTGATATATTTTATATCACACACATGCTTGCGTGTGCGTGGGCGCGCACACACACACACACACACACAAATATTAAAGGAATTATATTCTGTTGGCTGAATGCAGCTTTATTGAGTCTTATGTTTTCTGTGTCTTCCAGAGAGTGAAGGGCATTGTCCATCCCACATTGCTGTGCTGTGTCGCGGCCGAGCTTTTGTCTTTGATGTGATGCACGAAGGGACTTTGATCACCCCACCAGAGCTTCTCAGGTTTTTAAACTACATTTTAAATGAATTCATTTTAAATGAATTTTGCATTTTCTATTTTAATTACTTAATTTTGTTCCTTGATAATTTTATGCACACATAGAATGTATTCTTATTATTTCCCCCTTCCTCTTACTTCTCTCCTTGCCTCCCCGTCAGCTCTCCTTTTCCGTACAGCACTCTTCCGTATCTATGACTTTCTTGTTTTGTTGACGCAGTGAGGTTGACCAGGGCTGTCACAAGTGAAGGCCACATTTCCCTCCTCTGAGACTCTGCAGAAGTCAACTGTCTCTATCTGTTCTGCTGCTGTGAAGAGACACCATGTTTTTAGCAGTAGGATCTTATTTGGTTCTGGTTGGTAGCTGTCTTGGTTAGGGTTTCTATGCTATAATAAAACAACACAAACAAAAGCAATTTTGGGGAAAGGGGTTTATTTCAGCTGGTGTGTCCTGATCATAGCCCTTTATGACGGGTACTCAAGTTCCTGGGGGCAGGAACTGGTGCAGAGGCCATGGAGGAGCCCTGCTTACTGACTGGCTTGCTCTGTATGGCTTCCTCAGCCTGTTCTTACAGGACCCAGGACCACCGACTAGGGAGCGGCGCCCTTACGGTGAGGAAGCACCCACACCTCTCACTGGGACTTTCAGTCAGTGACTTGTTGCTTCTAAAGCCTGCATTGTGTAGTCTGCGGGATGTGTTCCTTCAAGTTCATTTTTATGTTTTTGATTTGGTTATAAGATAGTAGGGTTGTATGGCTTTTTCATACTTGCTTTTAAAAATAGCTTTATTTTTTAAAATTAAGATACAAGTATGTCATTTTCCCTTTTCTCTCTCCACCCCTTCCAATCCCATGTGGACATACTTCTGCTTTGCTCTTTTTCAATTCATGACCTCTGTTTCTTAAATTGTTCACACACACACACACACACACACACACACACACACACACACACACACATTTGTTTTAGTTAGCCAGGCATCTTGCGTCCCCTACCCATCCTATTTAAACCTTTGTGCCTTGTTTTCCTCCTGTCTACATTCAAAAACTGTAGTGCTGGCACAGGCCTGTCATTCCAGAAAGATCAGGGAGTAAGGTGTTGAAGATCATGCTGGCCTTAGCCAGCTCCTGACCCACTGGGAGTATCTGAGGAGACTGTCGCAGACGCTTTATTGGATATCCTTAACCAAAGAGCTCCTGCTCGAGTGTCCAGAATTGCCTTTTTCTAATGACATAAGCTATAAAGGAAGGGTTTCATACCTGCTGCTGTACTGGGAAATCCCTTAGCCGAGACTTGGCAGTCTGGGTTATAACCAGGAGCATTTGGCAAGTCCTGGGGCAGGTTGCACTCAGCTTCAGTAGATGAGGATGGGTGGCCGGCACAGTTCTAATAAGCACCCTAACTGGTAGATGGATGTTGTAGTTCTCTACACAGGAGCTCTTGATTGGATGCATGTGTTCTACACAGATGAGGCTGATTTGGTCTTCTGCTCTATTGAACAATTTTTTGATTGTCCTTAATTTGAATGCAATCAGCTTATTAAATTTTGTCACATGAGCTCTATTTTTGCAGTTTTAATTTTTTTCTCTAAAGTGAGCAGAAAGAGGCAAGACAGGTGCTTTATGAAGAAATCCTCATGCCCTCATAGAATGTCTTTAGTTTCAAGATAAAGCTGAAAGCCAGCGGGTGGTGGTGCAAGTAGGCAGAGGCAGGTGGATCTTTCGTGTTTGAGGGCAGCCTGGTCTACAGAGCGAGCCAGGGCAACACACTGAATCCATGTCTTGAGAAACAAAAAAAAACAAACAAAAAAGAGAGAGAGAGAAAAAGAAGAAAAGAAAGAAAAGAAAGAGAAATTTTTGTTGCAAGGAAAGTATTTCTTTACCAGTGTCGCAAATACAAATAAACAGAAGAAACTGGTCCCACCAAATAAAGGATGCCACGGTGGAGCTTACTGACCATTTACTAAGCTACAATTTTCTTTTGAGTCATCCCTGGATATTCTTAAGTTTAGCTTCGTTGCATAAGCTGTGAGGAAGAGGGTGAAAACTAAAACTGTACAATTTTGGCTAGTGAAGATTTCTTTACGTACAAACCCCACTATTCACCTGCTGTGTGTTTAAAGATGGATGAAACACTTGGTCTTCATCCAGTGGAGGCTTAGACAACGTGAGAGTCTTTTCTTTCCATTTTATTTCTCTCTGAGATGTAGTGCTGCTGTATTGCCCAGGCTAGCTGTGTTGTCCTGCCTTCTGAAGTGCTTGAATTACAGGCCATAGATAACTATAATTATCAGCATTAATACAATGATACTTGCGAAAGCATTTAAAACTGATTACATGGTGCTTCTGTTTCTGAGTAAAACACAAATAATAATTGAATACACAGTAAGGTATCTACTTTTATGTGTGTGTACACAAGATCTATTTTTAATCAGAGATACATAATAACTATAAGATTAGCTACCAAAATACTTTTTTAAGTTTTCCTATAGAGAAGGTATTTATTTATCTGATAAATGAATTACCTAGAAATGCACGTTTCAAAGTTTAAATGATATCATCTAAGCTTATTTTTAAATATAAGTTATTCTCCAATATACTTTTTGTGAAAGTAAACTATATAATCACTTTTTAAACACACACACACACACACACACATACACACACACACACACAGTGTGTAACGACTTCTGTAATTCCTCTGTGTCCTGTCCATGCTCTTTCTGAGATGCCCTTTTTAAATCCTCCCTAAGACAACTGACGTATATCCACAAGAGATGCTGTAGTGAACCTGCTGGGCCCAGCGTCGCAGCACTGACTAGTGAGGAGCGAACTCGGTGGGCAAAGGTAATACTTTATATTATTCTTCTTTCCGTGTGCTAATTTATTTTTTGTTTTTATTCGTTGAGAATTTTAAATAGTGTATTTTTATCAGGCAGCTGCTCTCAGGTCCTCCTCCCCTTTCTGCCCACCAAACTTCACGTTTTCTCTCTCAAAAACAAGAAAAAGCCACTAATAAGTTGGAGTCAGATTTGTGCTTACTAGCTACTTCTAAGCATGAGGCCTGCCTGGAGCGTGGCTGCTTTATTCCAGAGAAGGGACCTGACTTTCTGTCTCCCAGCCCCTGTCATTTGTGAGCAGTGGGCCTTCGTGCCCACTCCGTCACCATGCTGGGCCTGTGTCTGTGAGCCTGGGCAGGTCATGTGACTGCTGTCCTCCTCTCCATGAGGTCCTGTGTGCATCTGCCTTGCTGTGTCTGGAAAATGCTGCTTCCTTCAAACTGTCCTCCACCGCTAGCTCTTTGGGTCCTCCCACCACCACCCCCTTCTGCATAAATCCCTGAGCCTTGAAGAGTGTGACAGCCACATCCCACTGAGGGCGGAGTGCTCCAAAGTCTCTCACCCTCTAAACACTCTGCAGCTGGGAGTCTCTGGGTTAACTACAATCTCGTGCTGTTCTTAATAGACTTTCTCTACTCTAGACAAACTCTTGATATTTTCTAGATGTGTTGTATTTAAATTGAATATCCATTCATCTCCCTGCCCTTTAGGCTAGAGAATATCTGATTGGTCTTGACTCAGAAAACTTGACTTTATTAGAAAAAATTCAAGCCAGTTTACTTGTGTATTCCATGGAGGACACTAGCCCACATGTGACCCCAGAAGATTTTTCTCAGGTAACTTTCTTGTTCTGTTACCTTTCTACACAATTTTCTGGAGGATTCTTATTATCTGTTGAACATGAGATTTTTTTTAAAAAAAAATTGGGATCTTAGAATTTTTCTCAGGTATGAACTACATTGTGTACTAAATCAAATCTCATGCATAGTGAATAGAGCACTGTAAATACTTGATGTTTAAGTCTGTTTAGATGTATTTTGAACCTTGTTTAAAGAAGTGTGGCTATTTGCATGCTTGTCAGTGTTTTCTGCTCTTTTCATCAATCGCATACATAGAACATTGGCATGGAACACTGAGGCCAATTAACGTCTCTTTCCAAAGGTGATGTAACCCACACCAGTGAACATGCACCAATTAGGGTGGGGTCTACATCTGGAGTTATATCACCCTTGCAAGCAATTGATTATATCATTCAGTTTTATTGAACATACTGTTTAAGTGAGTTTATGGATAAATGTGGCTTGTTTATATTTTTTATTTCCCAACCCTGGATAATGCCTTTATCTTCTAGGAAGCATAGTCAACCACACTAGTAAAGCCTTTTGAAAGAATTTGTTATTTCATAATATATTCATCTGTATTAAATTATAGGGGAACTAATCCAGGATTTAAAATCTTGTAGTAAGAAACCAATTTTTATTTCAGACAAGAAGAAATTGCTGAAGTACCATTTAAGGAATAAGTCAGTGTTGTTCAAACCATAGTCTGTACTTGGAAACAGAGATTGTAGCCCACTATAATTAAATACGCATACACACACAGACACACATACACACAAACACAGACACACACCCCTCTGCACACACACATGTAATTGAAGTTTCAAAAAACAATGAGTACTTTTACTACCTGTCATATACTCTATTTCTATTCTGTTTTATTGTTTGTGAGGAATATTATTTACGCTGCTGTAACTGTTTTATGACTTATTAGTGCACCAGAGTCTACAGCTTGAGAAGAAATGGTCTTAGTGCCGTGTGAACTGCTCAGACGTGTTACTCTGCACTTATTAGGCTTCCTGTACCACCTAAGTTTCGAAACACATTTGCTTTCAAGTATATGGATGTTCTGGGAACATTAATGAATATTTGTTTTAGCATTCTATTTTCTGGATAGATTTTCATAACTTGAGGTTTAAAAAGTAGCCAGAGTCAGACCCAGAATTATTATCTGTATCTGTTGAATCTTTTGCTTTGTTTTGAGACAAGGTTTCTTTGAATCTTAACAAAACTGCCATTTTATTAAATTCATTTGACTTAAAAATAAAAAGTGAAATATGTAATCTTAAGTCTACTTGCAAACTTATGCAAAACACTTTTAATTAGAAAAAATAAAATGTGTTTTAGGTCTTGGAAATGCTTCTTGCTGGAGACCCAGGAGTACGCTGGGGTGACAAGTCCTATAATTTGGTTTCCTTCGCTAATGGAGTGTTTGGCTGTTGTTGCGATGTGAGTATACTGTTTTAGGGCGCTGGAACCTTTCTTAAGTTAACTACTAATACTTGTATACAGTTGTTTCTAGGGTGCTGGACCCTTCTTAAGTTACCTTCGAATACTTCTATCATACTTCTTTTAGTTTTACATCATTGTAGTAAAAGGTTTAGGTCTGACTAGTCAGTGAAAGAAGAGGATAGGTCAAATTCTTCCTTCTGCTATAGGCTAACTGTTTGGAGCATGCAAAAAGGATTTTGAATGTAATTTTTTTTTTACAGTGTAATATCTTAAAGCCTGCTGTTGTCAGATAGCTCTCCCCAGGGAAGAACACAGCAGCTGATTGTGCAGTACCAAGTGGTCATCCCTGAAAACATACAAGTACATTCCACAGGCTGAGCAGGTTAGATTTAGAAATATATATATATACACACACATACACACACATACATATACACACCTGTGGACGTATGCACATAACAGCCATCATGAGAAAAGAGACTGTGAATTTCAGAGATAGCTTGAGGGGTCTGTGGAGGGGTTGGAAGGGGGAAATGCTGGGATAGTATAATCTCAAAAGGAAAAGAAGAAGTATTTTCAGAAAACAGTGAAAAATTTGAAAATCTATTTTCTTGCTAAAATTCACACCCTAAGTTAAAAGATACCGTTTGATATTGCATAGATGTTCTATGTTTAAGGAAAAGACTACATGACTGTTTCCCTAAATGGTAGGTTCTTCGGGATACAGTAGAATGTCTAGAATGGCTACCATTTTACCACTCTTAAAAACAAACAAACAAAAACCTTGTAACATGAAGGGGCCTGCTTGTTGGGGGTTTTTCTGTCCCACCTAGCCCCCCAGCTATTTAGTCCCAGAGAAAAATCATACTGAAATCTCTGTAAGTTATAATGCTGATTGGCCCGTTAGGTCAGGCTTCTTACTGGCTAACTCTCACATCTTGATTAACCCATTTTTCTGATTTATTTTAGCCATGTGGCTCAGTATCTTTTTCAGTGGGGCAGCTCACATCCTGCTGCTTCAGTGGTCTGGGCAGGAGAATTCTGGGGAGGAGGTAAAAACGCTGATTGACAGAATACAGACAATTCTCCTGCACCAAAACCCTGCTTCCCTTGTTTTTTCTTTTTCTTTTCCAATGAATGGACTTGGCCAGCTCTGTCTTCCATTCGAGAAATCTGTAAACCAAGGAAACGAAACTAAACAGAGACCCCAAGCAAGCCTCAGGCCTGCAGTGGGCTTTGTTCTGGGGCGTGGAGGTTGAACAGAGGGGTTGTGTGCATGTTAAGCAACGATCTACACTGAGCTACAGTCCTGATCTTGTCAGTGGTTTTATTGATCTTTCACTCAGTTTTATTTGATGAAATATAATCTGGAATTAGTTTAAAAGATGTTGGTATAGTTATATTCTTAAGTGTGAATAATGCAGACGTAGTGTCCAGATATTTCCGTTATAAAGATATTTCCTCAGTTTTGCGGTTGGAGCTGATTTCCGACTGCCCAGTGTGATCATTGTAGTTACAGCGTTAGGGTCACCACAACTCTCTTAGCTGTTTGACTCCTGTGGAAATAGCCAAGTTGTTTCCATGGCTCCAGAAAAGGTCCCGGAATAGTTCTCATTGGTTATTATTGGCTTATGTGGAACACACATCCTTTCGTTACCCTGGCCCCGGCCACTGTCTAGCTTTGGAACCTCATGGGTAGATTCAGTCTCCTTACATTTAACACAGAGGGATATGGTGGTTGCCTAAAAAATAGTTAAGTAGCAGTTATTCCTGAAGTAGGTGGATTGTTGATAAATAGTTTATAAGAGTAAAGCAGCCCATCTCCCCCCATTGCTGAACATCGCAGCACCTAGGCTTCCTCGTAGATCCTACACAGCAGCACTGCTCTCCGCTGCTTACGTAGCTAATAGAGATATCCATGCTCTCCTCAGCTGCCCTAGTCTGGGTCCTCACTCAAATACTGCACTGTGTTTACAATTTCAGAATGTTTTCACGTGCACAGGGTGCGCCTGCTGGACTCCCGGTAACTCTCTGGATTGTGTTTACCGTTAAAACACCAACGTTCACAAAACGCCCAAAGCTTACTATGTGCTTTCAGTTTTGAACCCTTATTTGGTTTTTTCCTTGTCTTGAAAAATAAACAGTTCTTATTGTGTAGGAAAGAATTGTATTATTTCATCATTAGGAAGTCAGGTACTGGAAGTTGGGCGGATCTTATGCATTAAACGTGAAGTAAAAAATACTAACTCAGATTTTAATTGAACACAAACTACTCAAAATCTTGTGTTTTCACTTTAGCATGCTCCCTTTGATGCAATGGTTATGGTGAATATTGCCCATTATGTTGATGAGAGGATCTTGGAGAATGAAGGAAGATGGAAGGTATGTCAGAGCAAGTCCACCTTGCTTTTCTGTTCCTGGCTGCCCAGACCCATATAATCATACAGAAACTATATTAATTGCAACACTGTTTGGCCAATGACTCTAGCATATTCCTAGCTAGCTCTTATGTTATAAATTAACCCACTTTATTATTAATCTGCTTATCAGCATGAGGCTGTGGCCTATGGGTAAGGATCCAGCATCTGTCTCCTTCAGCACTACAGTCTCATTGACCCTGCCTACTCTCTGTATCTCTGTTTAGGTTTTTTGCCTGGTTTTATTCTTCCCTGCTAGAGGCCAAAGCAGCTTTTTATTAACCAGTGGTAATACAATATATTTATAGCCTAGAAATCCCACATCACTCATGTTTTCAAAGATATATGTAACCCCTCTATTTTCAGGGATCAGAAAAAGTCCGGGATATAGCACTTCCAGAGGAGCTGGTTTTCACTGTGGATGAGAGAATACTAAATGACATCTACCAAGCCAAAGCCCAGCACCTCAAAGCGGTAGGTTTTAGTTTTTCTTTTAGATTAGTGATGTTTTCTCTGTTAGCTGCCATATATGAAAATGCGGCTATTAGCCAAGCATGACTTCATAAAACATTTTGAAATTATAACCTTAATACCTTTAATTCTTTATGTCTGGTGATTAATGATTGAACTCTCCCGCCCGGAGATTTCTCACTGCTCCTGTTTCCCTTTGCCAGGCGTCTGATCTGCAGGTCACAGGATACACTTTCACATCTTTTGGCAAAAAGCTCACCAAGAAGGAGGCGCTGCACCCTGACACCTTCATTCAGCTTGCGCTTCAGCTCGCCTATTACAGGCTCTATGGACGGTAAACCTTCTGCTCTCTGTTTTCCTAACTCCACAGGGGATTTTCTCACCTTTTCTTTCTGTGGGATCCCATCAGTTTATTAGCATCTAGCCTGTGACAACTGTGGAGGTTTTCTATTCTTTGTCCCCAGTGTTTGGTACTTTGGAAGGATCCAGTCTCAGGAAGGCTTTACCATGTGAAATTGTGTGCACACTAACGGCTTGCAAACATTAGCTCCATTCTGTAGAGTGTCATTTTCTGTCTTCACAGTAGCCTTTGACCTCCACAGTTACATTTTGATGAGAACCAATATATTTTCTTTTTCTTTTGTCGCTTTTCAATGAAATCAAATCTAAAGCAGTCAAGACTTTCCCATTTCCTCCTACGGTTTCATAACTGCTAGTTCTTACTGTAGGTCTGTGGCCCGTTTACGATCATTTTATCTATCATGCAAGGAAAGAGCTTATGTTTGAATTCTTCATAGAATCAACCAGTTTTGTGTATATCCATGTGGTTTGGGGGGTATTTAAAGGGTGAAGCTTGTTATGGAAATTGGCGTACAGAGGCAGTGACCTACAGTCCCATGATTCACTCTGGTGCTGTGATTCAGTGAGCCCGGATTCTGAGAAGTGGATCAAATGACAAGGTCTATGCCCCAATCAAATGCTGAGCCCCAAGGACCGGAAGCCCCAGTGTCTGAGGGTCCAGTCCTGAGTCCTAAGGGCTGGAAGCTCTGTTGTCTGAGAGTCCAGTCCTGAGCCCCAAGGAATGGAAGCTCTGGTACTGAGGGTCCAGTTCTGAGCCCCATTGACTGGAAGCTCCAGTGTCTGAGGAGAGAAAAAGAGAATACTCCAGCTCATGAGGTGATTTTTTTTCTGTCCTCTGATTTTTTTTTTTTTTCTATTCAGGCTCTCAGTAGATTTGATGCCCACACACATGGTGAGGGCCAACTTTTTCTGATCCATATAGCTCACTGATACAAATGTTAATGTCATCTGGAAACATCCCCACTTTCTGGGTGTGTGTTCTTCCAAGGAAGTTAATATCTGAAATTAGCTCACTGGGTCCAATTTCAAGCCTTCCCCAGTGAATATCAAGTTCCCCCAGCACTGTGGAGGACACTGAATATATGGAAATCTTCTGAATATGAAGTCAGCTGATCTGTAACAAGTGGTGTTTTCTGGTGTGGGCGCCTTCCTTCCTTTCTCATGGGGCTGTGATGCAGATGGAGGTGGAGAAGTAGACGTTCTCTCTTCCTGTGTTACCTGGGTTTTCACAGAAGCCCCTGTGATGTTGAGCCACTGGCCTGTCCCTGGTCTATTGTGTGTTAGTTGTGAATGAGTGAACACTTTTGTCAAATGCTTTCCATACCGACTGGGATGAGTGGAGGAGCCTGGTTTTGTGCTCTTGGCCAGTGCCCTCCTGACTCGTGCCCAGAGCCCTGTCCAGTGTCTGCGCTTGACCAGTGACGTCCTGTTCATTCATGCCAGTCCTTCTGTTCATGAATCTTAAGAAGCAGCATTAATCAACTTGTCTAAAAAACTATTTTTATCTTCTCTCTACATCTTGGCCTTTAAGTCCTGGTTTTCAAATTTACAAATTTACAAAGCCTTGAGCAGCCTTTTTAAAAAATAAAACCCAGGGGCCAACTTCTCCTCACTCTCTTTTTAAAAAGAGATATTAGCTTTGCACCATTACAGTCCCAGTGGCCTCATCATTCAGACTCCCACTCTCACTAACTTGATCCTCATTAACTGTAAATAACTTTGCTTCAGCAAAATAAGAACACTTTGTATCAAAAACTAAGTCATTCATCAGTTGGGGAAACAGCTGTTTTTCTGGGGAACTACTCAATTCTCATCATTCAACAGCCAAGCACTCTGTGTGTATTCTGTGTAATAAATTACCCAAACCATACTGATTTAGAACTCAGGTATTGGTTGCAGCGCAGTTCCCATAGGTGAGTAAGTACAGCACAACATAGCTGGTGTGTGTCTCATGCACTTGTGGGTAGAGTATTTTCAGGACTGTGTGCATTTCATCTGCCAGTTCTCCTGAGGGAGGGTCTGTATCTGAGATCATTCACAATTTACTAGCAAACCTCAGCTACTCCCTAAGTGCAGTCTAGAGAAACGTGTTCAGTTTTAACTGCCTATTCCACTCCATACGCAGATCTCACTATGGTAATTGACTTTTTTCAGAGCAAGGAAGTAAAAAGGAGAATTCTGTTTGTACAGAAGCCCTTGACTTTTGCTATTGTCTCTGCATAACTAAGTCACTAACTCCAGCCCACATTTAGAATGTGCCAAAACATGACTAGCAAGAGGCGTGGGCCACTGGTGGCTTCTTTGAGAATGCCTGTCGCAGACTATGCAGCGTACCTCATGTAACATAAAAGCAGCCGAGCCTTTGAAAACAGCCTGCTAACAAACTGGTTTTGCTCTTTGGTTTTGAAAACAGCCTCTGTTGAAAGTCTCAATTCTGGAATGATTTGTAGGCTTAGTCTGATCTGAAAGTTGCTTAGTGTGTGACTGCATTTGTAATAACATCAGGACGTTTCCCTCTGGTTCTCTAACACTGGTTCTTAGTATGTGACTGTATTTGTAATAACATCAGGACGTTTCCCTCTGGTTCTCTAACACTGGCAGTATGTGACTGCATTTGTAATAACGTCAGGACGTTTCCTCTGGTTCTCTAACCCTGGCTCCAGCCCCGGCTGCTGCTATGAAACAGCCATGACCAGACACTTCTACCACGGCCGGACGGAGACTGTACGCTCGTGCACGGGCGAGGCGGTCAGCTGGTGCCAGTCCATGCAGGACCCCTCCGCCAGTGTGAGTACTGGGAAGAAGACTTCTTTGCTTCTGTCCCCCTAGATCATTAAAACACTTTAAGGCATTTTTCCTAAAGTTTTCAAAGTATTAATTTGCCACTGAAGTGTGCCAGGAACACTAGTCAGCAGATCTGAAAAGAACCCCATTGTGTGATTTTCTAAGCCAGATGTCCTCAATACAGAGTTTTCCAGCACTGTTGGTCTACATTTAGACCAGCATCAGTCAAGGTAGAACTCTCCAAAGACCTTTAGAAGAAGGCTCTTTGTCATGTAGCTGAAGGATTGTTTTTGCTTGAAGTCACTAGGATGAGAACTGATTGCGTGTGTTTTATTTTGAATCATTTTAAGTATGTAGACAACAGTGTGTTTCTTTCCCTGTTAACTTGAAATTTTGCCTGTTTTAATTTGAAGAGACATAATTATGTTATTTTCATAGAAATTACATTTTTAGTCTTAAAATTCCACTTTTTTTTTTTTTTTTTTTTTTTTTTTTTACAAATGTCTCAAAGCAGTTTTCAGCACTGCTCTTTCCAATTTCAGAAAAGAAGAAAATAAAAAGTCAAGGCTCTATGGAGAAAGAGAGGCAGTAGAATTAAGGAAGGATGGAGCATGCATCACAGCTGCATCCCCTTCTCCCTTCGTCCAGATTCTAACATGACGACATCAGTCTTCCTTTGCTGCTGTCTGTTCAGCTTATACCATTTGTTGTTGATGTGATATTGATCTGTATTGACAATTACTGTTCTCGCTCTTGACACAGCTTCTTGAACGGCAGCAAAAGATGCTACAGGCTTTTGCGAAGCATAATAAGATGATGAAGGATTGTTCAAACGGAAAAGGTACTTAGCATGAGTTGTTCTGTTTGAGAATTCTTTTGCTGGAAGCTTTCTGTCTGACTTCACATCTGGGATTTCATCGCAGGGTTTGACCGCCACCTATTAGGTCTCCTGCTCATAGCAAAAGAGGAAGGTCTCCCTATCCCAGAGCTGTTTGAGGACCCACTTTTCTCCAGAAGGTATCTTGGGCAGTGGCTGTTGTGTGCATCATATGGTTCTCCCTGGATGTTAGAAGGAATGCAGCACCCACCTCTAATCTTTCCTTTATGCTACACAGTGGAGGAGGCGGAAATTTCGTTCTCTCAACAAGTCTGGTTGGTTACATGCGAATCCAGGGAGTTGTGGCTCCCATGGTACACAATGGATACGGATTTTTCTACCATATCAGAGACGACAGGTGAGTCCACTCCCCTTTATTCTTCGGGTAGAGTGGGAACTATGATTCATTTACGATTTTAGTATTTGTCTGTACTGTGGTTTCACTCGTGTTGCCTGTCCTTTGCTACAGGACTAGCCACTTTGCCACCTGGGTATTTAATATGTGTGGATGTTTCTCTATTCTGCTTTTGAGATCCTTTTAAATCACTCTCTGGGGGCTTTTATGCAGAATGATATTTCAGAATATTATAGTAACCATATCATCATCTGTGAAACCTGTACATTTTAAAAACATATCTGACCTATGAAAGATATTATTTTGACAAGTCAAAATTTATAAATATATGTGGCTCTTCATATGTGTGGGTCTGCATGTGCAGACTGAAATCAGGCTTGGGCACTTCAGGCGGGATGCAGAAAACTCAGTAATAGTATACAGGACATTAGTATTTCAATTTCTAGTGATTCAGTTTCATACATTCCCTTCAGAGAATTTTATTATCTGCTTTGCTTTTGCATGGTTTGTGCATAGTTACACAAGTGTCACTTGTCACTGTTGGCCTCTGAGACCCTGGATTGCATGTCACCATAGGATTGTTTGTGCTCATCAATGTACAGATTAAAGTGTAAGCAACAAGTTATACATGGATCTTGATATTTTTCATAAAAGAATTTGAGGACCAAAATAATAATTAAGCATGAATAAACATTTTAACATATTTCCTGATAAATAATAGGTTCTGTGTTCTACCCAGTGACGTGAGTTCAGGCCCAGCTAGCTCAGTCGGTAGAGCCCGAGACTCTTAATCTCAGGGTCATGGATTCGAGCCCCACATTGGGTGCCAAATGTAGCATGAATAATAAAAACCCAAAGACAGATATTGGGGTTCAACCCAAAAACCAGAAAAGAAAAGCAGCCAAGCCACTAGAGAAGTCTTACTTCTACCAAGGCTGGGTGACTGCAGACTAAGCGTACTAAGCCTCTCCTCTCATTTTATATTCCCTCTATTGCTGGAATTAAAGATGTGACTCCTTAGTACTGGGATTAAATGTATGAGCCACCAACACCTGGATTTGTTTCAGCATTAATCTTGTGTAACCCAGGGTGGCCTTGAACTCACAGAGATCCATCTGCCTCTGTCAACCAAATCCTGGGACTAAAGGTGTGTGCCACCACTGCCTGATCTTTAGTGGCTTAGTTTTGCCCTTCTTTAGGAATGCCTTATTTATTAAGACATAAATAAAATACTACTATAATGTAGCTCATCTCATTTTTTTTAAGTTTTAAGTAGTTTTTAAGAAAACTACTTTTAATATTCCTGGAGAGAATATCCATTCGCTCATTTAGGAAATATTTAGGAGACTCTAACAGTATGCCCTTTGTTTTGGGTACGAAGGACAAAAGACAAGTAAGATTCTCTTTCTTAAAGACTTCATTTTCTACTTAGTGATTAGTTAATTAATGGTGAATACTGTGAAGGAAGTGACCTGTCAGCACATCAGATTGCTTCACTGGTAGAGAGGAGTGCTTTGTAGAACATGGTCAGGTCCCTCCTTGAAGAGCGATAACAGAACTCAGATGTTAAAGATAAGGAGAATGTGGAGACATCTCCTAAGCCTCCAGCCTTTTTATCTTACACATCCTACCCTATCAACCATTCTGTACACTGAAGCTCTGGTGGACCTTCTAAGAATATGAATCAGGGATAGCAAGATGACTCAGAGGTTAGAGGTTAAAGGTTCATGCTTCTAAGCCTTATGACTCTGCAACCCACATGGTGGAAAAACTCAGGCCGTGTCATTCTTCACAACTTTTCAGGGGCTTCCCATTTCGCTCACAGTAAAATCCAGAGTCCTGCATTGAGACCATGCATGTGGTCCAGCTCTCGGTGTCTGTGGCTGTCCTCTGTGACACACGAACTAGTCCATCCTACTCCAGCCACAATAAGCTTAGTCCTTGAATGTTCCATGAGCTCCATCCTCAAGGCAAGTGCGCTTCTGCCACGTTTCCTTTTCCTTGACATGTAGAGGAATAATCCCTTCTTAATTCACATAAGTGTTTGCTCAAAGACCCCTCCTGAGAGGCCTTCCATCATCATATAAAATGGCACTACTTTCTCTAATGAAAAACTTAGGGATTGTGTCAAAATTTTTTTCATTTTTAAATTTGAAGATTGTATGACTTAAAGTACTTTGACATAGCACTTTTCTTTAAGTGTACTACATGCCCATTGAAAAAAGATATAAAGTATCAAAACAGAAAGTTACCTAACATTCCTATTTCATTGCACATAATCATTAGATAATACTTCCGTTTTGTAAGATGTGTATCATGTTTAATAATTTAAATCACAATTATTTTGCATCATTTTTTATTTTGTTTTTAGTAGTTTCAAACAGTTCCCATTGCCATTTACTCTGCTTTGAGATATTTAAAATTTGAAAAATTTAGCCTTTCTATAAAGGACTTACTCATGTATTAAGGAATAATTTTCAATCTTCCATGAGATAAATTTCCTCAATTTGTTAATACTTTTCTACTTGTTTTCCCACCATTACAAATTAGCATAAGTATTATGTACCCTTTGTCATTTCACCATATGATTTCCAACTATAGGTTTTACAAAAGTAATGTAACTTCACATTTTTACTTATGTAGAGACTTCATCGTTACTGTCATTTATGCTTTGTGAGTTGTCTGAGCACAAAAGGCTGTTTCTATAATTTAGAAATACAATTTTTAAAAAAGTAAATTCTTAAATACAAATAGTTAATCTTAGAAACATTTTTTTATTTCTTTTTAAATATAATTTCTTTATTGATTCTTTGGGAATTTTACTTCATGTACCCCAATTTCACTCATCTCCCAGTCCCTCATATCTGCCCCTCACCCTTACAGTGCTCCCCCAAAAAAGAAATTTAAAAAAGAGAAAATTAAAAACAAACAAAACTTCTTTATTCCTCCATCTTTCCTGCCTTTCCAACATCTCTTCATAGGAGCTGCACATGTCACATGACACACCCTTTTGTCCAGTCAGCTTTATTCACTGGTCTGGTTCAAAGCCTCAGGTTTCTGGACCCCATCCTCAATGGACTGTCACCAACACTCCTGTACAGCTGCCCTGAGTCACAGAGATCCTGCAGTTACTGTTCCACAGGACCAGTTCCTTCATGAGCTCCAGTAGGCTAGAGATGGGGTGGATGTTAGGGCGGGCCAACCCAAGGCCCAGGATGTAGACCTGGGTGGTGGCTGAACTGGTCAGTCCTAGCCACTGGGGCTGCTCACCTCAGGCAAGGGGCGGAGTCAGCTCTGCTATGCCCGAAGCCCGTGCCATCAGGGCCAGTTCTCTCATGCGCGAGGGGTGGGGCCAGCTTTCTTGCTGCAGTGTCCAGCAGGAGCAGGGCCAGTCTTCCCAGGGCTCGCGAAGGGCAGGGTTGGCACTGTGTGGCATCCATACCATCCCATGGGCCTTGGACTTCCACACAGACCCGAGGTGCAGCAGGATCATAGGCCCAGTCATGATTCTTAGTGGCAGCCGGGCCTAGATAGCACCGTTGCCCTATTGGCAGCACAGGCCACTCAGATCAGTGTGACCCCAGTGACGACATGACTCTCAGACGCCAGCATGGCCCCAGGTGGCAGCCCAGATCTCTGGCATCTGCAAGGCCTTCAGTGGTAACAAGCCATGGACAGCATCCCGGACCCTGACTGCAGGAGGGCTGTGCACCCAGACATGGCCTCATCTGCAGCTCTGGCCCAGATGTCACCATGGCAGCACAAGCCACTCAGGTCTGTATGGCCCCAGCTGCATCTTGGCCCTCAGACACCAATGTGGTCTCAGATAACTGACTACAAGGAGCCTTGGATGTCAACTCAGACCCATTGACCCAGACATGGCTGTTGGAAGCAGCTTGGGCCCAGACAACACCATGGCCCCAGGTGGCGACAGGCCACCCAGATGGTTATGGTCCCAGCTGCAGTGTGGTTCTCAGATTCTAACAAGGGCATAGGCTGTCTCCCAGACCCTGGGCTTCTGTGTGGTCTTTGTTGGCAACATGGGCCATGTACCGCAGCTATGGTAGGACCATGTACCGCAGCTATGGTAGGACCATGGACATTTGGCAGCAACCAGGGTTCATATGTTACCATGACCTTAGGTGGCAACCAGGCCAGCCATATCAGCTTATTCTCTCACCATCTTTACCTCTTCATTCTGCTTCTCTTTCTCTTCCATGTCTCCACCACACATTTGCTCATCATAATGGCTCCCACCTTGTGGCAAGGGGCAGACCCAGGCCATGAGACTGGTCTGTGGGTGGTTATCACCAGCCTGACATGAATGGCATGAGGTGGGTTGTAGATGTCTTCCCATCAGCCAGACCTTGAGGACCCAGACCGGCCTGTGGATAGCTGACACCCTCCTGAGCAGAATGGCATTGGGCAGACCCATGGATCTTAGAAACATTTTGGTATTACTAAATATTTGAGAATTTTATTTGCAGTATGACTGGAAAATGACTCATACTACCCTTGAATTATTATACTAAAATAAGGTACAACTTCAGGATTCTCTTATGTGTTTTAGTGTTTGCTAAAAGTACACAAAGCCAGTTTCTGTCTGAGGGTATAATTGAACAGTAACGTAACTTCTTAACATACAAGAGGCCTCAGTCTCTCTAACATTGCCCAAAACTGTTCCATCACTAGAGCAGAGGGGCAGAGCATGCTTTTCATTTTGCTTGAGCTAAAGCCCATGTTGAAGATGTGCTTTGCTATCATTTTCAGTGATGTGAAGGCGGCATGGCTGGCCAGAATCTTCTTTACCCTGCTCTTCTGGCTTTTAGCTTTGTTCACAAACTTCCTAAATGCTTTGCAAGGCTAGTCTACAAAGGGTAGGAGGCACATGCTCTGCTGGGAGTCTTGCAGAAACCAGCTTCTCTCCTGTTTATTCCAACTCCCAAGAGCCCCTTTTTTCTCACTTTCCAAATCCAGAATTGTACCATTGGGGAGATGGTAGAAGACAAGACTTGTCTTAAGAGACCCCTTTTGGCTTTTGTAGAAATATCTTTTCTCTATTTCTTATCTGTCCTTATTTTTATCTCTCCTTTTAAAAATGCTTGTCAAGTGCTATACAGGTCAGATTTTAATACAAAGATTGACATGAGATTACACTATAGCCCATTCTGGTTGCAACTTTTAGCTTCTTTTAAAGTTTTCGTGGGGTTTTGTTTGCTTCTTTGGTTGCTTGGTTGGTGGGTGGGTGGGTAGGTGGATAGTTGGTGGTTTGTAGGGTGGTTGGTTGGTGGCTGATTGGTGAATGGTTGGTTGGTGGTTGGATGGGTGGGTGGGTGGTTGTCGTTGGTTGGCTGGTTGGTGGTTGTTAGTTGTTTAGTTGATTGGTTGGTTGTATTTAAACATAATCTCCTGCTCCAGAGGTTGCTTGTGGTCCATAGCATTGTGTAAGTGTGTGTAACTGTGACCCTGTCTTCAGCTGTACCAGGTTACATATACTAACATCATCACGAATTCCTATTTTATGTGTGAGCAGCCAGATGGAACATCTAACATCACAACTTAGACCCTATGGAATAACCATTCATGTATTGTATTTCACAGATTTGTGGTGGCATGTTCGGCCTGGAGGTCATGTCCGGAGACTGATTCAGAGAAGCTAGTTCAGATGATTTTTCATGCTTTCCATGATATGATACAGCTGATGAATACCTCTCATCTTTAGAAACTCAGAGACAGACACAGATCAACTCGGTACAGAGAGTAGCTGGAATGGGAGGAATGTTGACTTGAAGATTTGTTAACTGTGGTGGTAGTAGGTCGTGCTCTCTAGATTTATTCTACCTTAGAATGTAGAATCATCTTAAAGCTTTCTGTGTTGCAGCAGCAACGCAAAGTCAGACATAGTGAATATAGGACTATGCAATGTTTAACATGAGCCTCAACAATGCAAACCCTACTCTGATTTTAAAATATCTGTGTTGACACATGTATAGATTGCAGTTGTCCCCAGTGAACATAATTGCAGACTACTTTCTAAGCACTTTAATATTTTCTAATTGTCAGAGGTTATATGAAGCACATGGTTAGTTGCTAATGTCCATGAAGTCAGTGCCTTCCATATCCAGCACAGGGATACAAGCCTATTAGGTTTCATAGGGAAACCACTACATTTCAATAGTGATCTAAAATAGCTCCTTTGAATAGACAAAAGTTCCAAATATAATAGAAATATTTACATTAACACAGGAAAAAATCCTAGCAAAACCTATATGATATATTGTAATTCATTTTGTGAATACAGAATGAAGGCACTTCCATTTAAACCCAGTTGTTAGAGCTAGTCACTTCGAAAGGGTTAATTGTTGAATATTCTCAGGACTTTACAGTTGTTTCCCATTGCTGTTCAGGTTTGTGGTTTATAACCCTCCAAGAATAAAGTATCCAGAATCATATAGCTTTTCAGCTTATGTTTGAAAAGAATGATTCTTGTTCTCTTTCTTGACATTTTCTGATATCAGTTAAATATTGTGTAATAAACCATTTAAAAATTTAGTGTCTGGGCTGGAGAGATGGCTCAGAGATTAAGAGCACTGACTCTTCTTCCAGAGGACCTAGATGATATGATATTATACATATGATATTATACATAAGTGTCACTTAAAATTCCATCAGGAAACAGCTACAGTTGATAAACACTTTCAGCAAAATGGATGGATACATGATTAATTCACAAAATTAGTAGCCCTCCTATATACAAATGACAAATGGACTGAGAAATCAGAAAGACAGCACCTTTCATAATAGCCTCAAATACTATAAAATATCTTTGAGTGATTCTAACCAAGAAGATGAAAGATATGTGTGATAAAATTTTCAAGACATTGAAGAAATCAGAAGACAGAATGTTCATGGATCGGTGTGGTGAATATGGTAAAAAATGGATGTCATATTAATTACAATCTCTATTAAAATCCCAACATAAGTTTTACAGATTTTGAAAGGACAAATTTCAGGTTCATGTGGACACACACACACACACACACCCCTCACCATCCAATTTCAAGTTGTACTACAAAGATTTTGTGCCAAACCATGTAATATAAAAACATGGTATTGAATAATGGACATGAATTGAAGATACAAGCATAACTACACACACCTATGGACACCTGATTTTTTTTAAAGAAGCAAGAAAACACTGGAGGGGGGTAAAGTAATGGCAGCCTCTTCAACAAATGGTGCTGGTCAAACTGGATGCAAATAGATTCATAATTATCACCTGCACAAAACTAGACTCAAATGAAGCAAAGATCTCAACATCATAAAACCAGATACACTGAACCTGATAGAAAAGAAAGTGAGGACTAGCCTTGAACACATTGATATAGAAAGGTAATTTCTGAATAGAACACTGTTAGCACAGGTCCTGATATCAACAATCAATAAATGGGACCTCATGAAACTGAAAACAGTCTGTGAAATGATTCCTAATGATACACTGCTATACTCATAGACAAGTGCCTAGCCCGATTATTAGAGAGGTTTTACTCAGCAACAAATGGGAACAGATGCAGACCCACAACAAATCATTAGGTGGAGCCCAGGGACTCCTGCAAAAGATGGGAAGTGTTGCAGAATATTTGTCTACACTGTGTGAAGATGTATCATTGTGGTTGGTTTAATAAAGAGCTGAGTGGCCAATAGCTAGGCAGCGGAGAACAAGCAGGACTTCTGGGAAGAGAAAGGCACTCAGATGAATCTAGGCAAATAAGAGATGGCAGCAAGACACGACTGAGGAGAATGTCAGGCATAGATTATGGAGGAAAGGTAAAGACACTGAGGAGGAAGATTATGGAGGAAAGCCACATGGCAGAATGTAGATTAATGGAAACAGGTAATTTGAGTTGTAAAAGCTAGTTGCAAACAAGCCTAAGCTAAAGGCCAAGTTTCCATAACTAATAACTAATAGTATGTATCTATATAATTTTTTAAGTGCTGGCAGTCCAAAGAAAGTCCAACTAGAAAGTTCAGCTACACTTGGTGCTCCAACACATGGCAAAACCACATGAATGGAGAAGTCATGCCAGCTAGCTCCACTGCATTCGCAGCCTGGGCCCTCTCTGAGAGCATTCACGACAGTTGGCTACTGCACACAGGGATTCTAGAAAGTGGGCACAGCTACTTCCCAGAGCTGGGATGGTTAGGTATCATTGGGATTGCCTTGGGATCCTTAGGCATTGCTATACCTACAGACCCAAGGGGGATGGAACCTGCCACCAGCGACATAAATATTAGAGTCAAAACCTTTCGTTTTTATTTAGACAAAAAGGGGAAATGTTGCAGGATATCTGTTTACACTGTTTGAAGATGTGTCATTGTGACTGATTAATAAAGAGCTAAATGGCCAATAGCAAGGCAGGCGAGAATAGGTGGGACTTCTGGGGAGAGAAAGGAACTCAGGATGTATTGGGGCACACACAGGAGATGCTAGCAAGACACTGAGGAAGTGACATACATTATGGAGAACAGTTAAGCAACCATGTTGGTAGAACGTAGATTAATAGAAATAGGTTGTAAGAGTTAATTGGGAACAAGCCTAAGCTAAAGGCCAAGCTTTCAGAATTAATTATAAGTATCCAGGTTCTTATTTGGGTCACAAAGAAGTCTGACTACGGGAGAGATGGATTGTATAAGTCAGAGGGGTCAAGGACATCCTAAGAAAACCCACAGAATCAACTAATCTGGACTTACAGGCACTCAGACTAAACCAACAACCAAGGAGCCTGCATGGGACTGACCTAGACCCTCTGCATATATGTCACAGCTGCATAGCTTGATCTTCTTGTGGGACTCCTAACAGTGAGAGCAGGGCTGTCTCTGACTCTGTTGCCTGCTTTTGGGACCCATTCCTCCTGCTGGGTTGCCTCCTCCAGTCTTAATAGGAGAGGAGGAGCCTAGTCTCACTGCAACTTGATATACCATGGCTGGTTGTATATCCATAGGAGGCTGGCTGTTCTCTGAAAAGAAATGGAGGTGGTGTGGAGGGGAATAAAGTGGGGAGAGGGACTGGGAAGAGAGGAGAGGAGAGAAGAAGGGAGAAGAGGAGAGAAGAGGAGAGGAGAGAGGGAGAAACTCTGATTAGTCTGATATATAAATTGATATATATATCAATATATATATAAACTCTGATATATTAATTGATATATTTCATAGGATTATAAAGATAAAAATGATTAAAGACTTTTTAAAAATTAAAAAAAAATAACATGGATGAGGAATGAGTTCATGAGCCTCCCCACCCAGCCCCTGACTGAGGAGTTTTGAACAGTTGATGCCTTCTGGGAAATGAAGAATCAGTTTCCTGATGTGTGAGTATGAGGGGTTGATTAGAATCCCACGGATGGCTCATCAGGAGCACCACAACTCAGACTTGATAGGTTATTAAAAAGCAGGGCATGAAGTTGGCAGTGGGTAGGGAGGTGGGGGTTGATCTGTAGAGGAGTGGGAGGTTAATATGATTAAAGTACATTGGCATCCCTGAAGATTAGTAAAAACACATTTAGGAACAGGAACTGGGGAAGTTAAATTACCCTATTGGCAGGTAAAGATTCTACACAGAAGAAAAACAAAGCTTTACCAAAAAACTATTAGAAGTGACAAATGAATTCAGTTAAGTGTCAAGGAACAATGTATCAACATATAAAATCCAATAGCTTTTCTGTATGTGAAGAATGAATAATTTGGAAAAAATTCCCATTGTCAACAGCTTCATAAAAATAAACTTAACCAAGGAAATAAAAAGTGTGCCAATTAAATTATGAAATATTAATACTACCCTCCTTCATGAATTGGAAAAACATAAAAAATGTCTGCACCACTCAAATTAATGTATCTTAATGTTGTTCCCCTCACAATGCCAATGATACTATTCACTTTAAGCCATAGACATCAGCAAGGACTTTTTGAGAAAAGATTCCACAAGCACAGGAAATAATTCCAGGAATGGACAAATAGGGTTACATCAAATTGAAAAACCACGTATAACCAAGGAAATAATTAGCAGTGTGGAAAGACGGCCTACAAAATGACAATTTACATAGCCAATAGGAGACTAACACCTATCATCTACATATAATTCCAAAAGCCAAACACTGTAAATCTCCCCGACCAATCAGTGAGCTAATGATGGTAGAGGAAGAAACGCAGATGACCAATACATGTTTGAATGTCATTCAACACCTTTAGTCATGAGGGAAATATAAATTAAAACTACATTGAAGAGTTAGGCATGGTCGCACATTATTTTAATCCAAGCACTAAAAGGCAGAGCCAAGTGGATCTTTGTGAACTGCAGTCCATCCAGGGCTACAGAGTGAGACCCGGTCTCAAAATAAATAAAAAGGGTCCCCAAACAAACTACTATACTGCAGCTGACTATCATGGTACACACCTATAATCTCAGCATTCTGGGAGATTGAGAGGTCAAGGCCATGTTAGACCAATAGCAAGTTCAAGGCCAGCCTGGACTACATGAGATCCTGTCTACTACTAAACTACATCATCATGCCATCTCCCCCCAGTCAGTGGGGAGTCATCATGAAAGCAAACAATAAACACTGATAAAGATGTAGAGAAAGAAGGACCCTGTATATTACTGGTGGGGAAGTCCACCAAGACAGCCACTATGGAAATCAGCATGGATGGTTCTCAAAAAACTAAAAGAAGAGTTACACTACTATACAGTAATGCCACTTCTAGGCATACGCCCCCCAAATTCTAAGTCTACAAACAGCAAACCACAGAGATACCGTGTCCATATTTATGTTATACTCTTCCCTTGGTTGAGACATGAAAATCTTTGTAGAGGTTCTTCAACAAATGAATTTATAAAGAAATCATGGTGTCTATATACAATGAAATTGTATTCAGCTGTAAATAAGAATAAAAGAGTGACATCTGGGGGGAAATGAATGGAACTGATTATGTGACAGTTGTGTAGCTTGGTCTATTATGGGACTCCTAACAGTGGGAACAGGGGCTGTCTCTGACTCTGTTACCTGTGTTTAGAACCCCTCCCTTCTACTGGGTTGCATCATACAGCCTTAATAGGAGAGGAGATGCCTAGTCTTACTGTAACTTAATATACCATGGCTAGCTGATATACATGGGGGCATGTCTTTTTATGAAGACAAAGGAGGAGTGGATGGAGGGAAATTGGGGGAGGGACTGGGAGGAGAGGAGGGAGTAGGGGAACTGTGATCAGGCTGGAAAAAATAATTATTAATTAGTATTAAAAAATAAAAACGAAGCTGTAAATGAAATATTATTTGCATTCTCTCACCTACTGTTACTAAAATAAATAACATCTCCTCCTCCTAAGATCTACAAACTGAGACATGATTCCATCAAAGTTCACCCAGGAGAATCAATAATTTATTAGACTTCCTTAGAGAGCAAAGGATGAAGCAGGCGCATAGTTGACCTTAAAGCAGCCTCACTGGAAGGTGTGCACCCAGCGGGCATGATGGCTTCCCCACAGCTGTGGTGGTGGAGCCCCCTCCTTTCATCCTCCCCTATCTATATCCCCAGTCCCTCCCCCAAGAAAATGGGAAATAAGGGCAGAGTTGCATACAAGTCTGTTGAAAGGCTAGACACTCAGGTAAATGTCCCATGACCTTTCTCAACCCTTCAGTGCTGGCTAGTTTTTAACATTACCTCAACACAGGTTAGAGTCATAGAAGAGGGCACCTCAATTGAGAAAATGCTCCCATCAGATTGGCCTGTGGACAGGTGTGTAGTACATTTTCTTGATTGATAACTGATGTCGGAGGGCCCAGGTCACTGTGGGCAGTTCCACCACTTAGCAGGTAGTCTTGGTTATAACAGGGAAGCAGACTGGGCAAGCCACAAAGAGCGAGTCAAAAAGCAGCATTCTCCATTGTGTCTGCTTTACTTCCTGCCTCTGGTGATGGGCTGTGATATAGAACCCTTCCCTCCCAAGTTGGTCACGATATTCCCTCACAGCAATAGCTAAGGCACAGTCCATCAGAAGGACAGAGAACTGGTACCAACCCTGCTGGGATAATTGCTTGGAAACAGTCCTGGCATCATCCTGAAGACAATGAAAGTTTGACTCAGATAATAGCCCTGTTCCACATGTGCAGAATTTAGGTAGGTGTGTCTCTGTGTGTAGGTTATGAAACTAGAAAGCAGAGGCTGTGAAAGGAAGAAGTCTAGAGCAAGGCAAAAGGCCACTGAATATATGGGAAATGGAAGAAGGAAAGCCTATGTGGAGAGAAGCAGCCGAGGGTCATGGTAGTTTATCATAGCAATAAAAAGGTCACTAATGCAGCACCAGAGCTATGCCTACAAACATAAAGAAAAAACAAAAAAATACAAACACAGCTGAAAAGACAACTTCCTTGCACTGTTGGTAGGAATACATTTTACGATTAGGATTATGGAGAACAGGGTAGCTATTCCTCCAAAAGCTGAAACTAGAATCATCTTAGGACCCAGGTAATCCACTTCTGAGTGTCAACAGACATGGAATGAGCATGTCTAGTTGGCTAATCTTGGTTGCTGACCAACACACATGGGAGGAGGAACCTCAGTTGAGGAACTGCCTTCATGAATTGGTGACTGGGCATGTCTGTGGGGCGTTTTCTTGATTTATGATTGAAGAGGGAGTGCCCACCCCAGTGTGGGTGGGGCTGCCCGTAGGCAAGTTGGCCTGAGTTGTATAGTAGCACAGACTAGAGAACTGGGTCAGCAACCTACACCAGAGCAGGCCTGAGACTGCGAACTCCACAGGAGCAGGTATAGGAGACAGTCTCTGAGGGAGTGGGCTGGAGCCAGAGACCTCTGTGGGTCCAGGCATGAGACTAGGACCTCCAAGGGAGAAGACCTGAGCCAGGACCTCTACAGGTCAAGGCATAAGTCTGGGACCTTGAAGGGAGTAGGCCAGAACCAAAGACCTCTGACAGTCTGGGCGTGAGACTGGGACCTCTGAGGGAGTAGCTCTGATCCAGGGCCTCTGCAGTTCTGGGTGTGAGTCTGAGACCTACAAGGAACTAGACCTGAGCCAGGACCTCTGCAGGTCCAAGCTTAAGTTTGGGACCTCTGAGAAATTAGGCCTGAGTCAGGACCTCTGTGGATCTAAGCATGAATCTGGAACATCTGAGGGAACAGGCCTTATCCAGGATCTTTGCAGTCTGGGTGTACCTGAGCCTGGGACCTCTGAGGGAGTAGATTGGAGCCAGAGACCATTGCAGGAGCAACCCCAAGCCAGGGACCTCTGCAGGAGTGGATCCAGACCAGGAACATTTACACAAAAAGGACTGAGCCAGCGACCTAGGCTGGAGAAGGCCTGAGACAGTGAACTCTACAGAAGCAGAGCAAACCCAGAGAGCACCGAGTGACCTCCAGGATTGCAGAGTGACCAACGGGATGACTGGAACTGTGGCACTGACTGCACCACGAGGAGCAACCATCTGAGCCTTGGATTCACTGGCACCTGGAAGACTGATCACCAGAGTCACAGACAGCCCCAACCACACCAATCAGAGAAAAAGATGAGTCGACAAGGTAAGAACACATGCAACACCCATAGAGCAACACGACACCAGTAAAAACCAGTGAACCTGCAACAGTAAAACTTGAACAACCAAATATAGATGAAGCAGAAGAAAATGATCTAAAAATAACTTTAGGAGAATGTTTGGGGCCCTTAAAGAGGAAATGAAAATTCCCTCAAAGAAATGGAGTAAAAAACAAACAAAAAAAATTGGAAGACATCAACAAATCCCTTAAAGAAAATCAAGGAAAAGCAATCAAACATATGAAAGAAACTATTCAAGACTTGAAAACTAAAATAGACACAATAAAAAAAAACACAAGCTGAAGGAATTATAGAAACAGAAATCATGACAAAACGGTCAGGAACCACAAATGCAAGCATAAACAGCAGAATATAAGAGATGGGAGAGAGAATCTTAAGTGCTGAAGATACAATAGAGGAAATAGACTCATCAGTCAAAGCATTAAATCTAACAAAAGCTTAACCCAAAATATCCAGGAAATATGGGACACCATGAAAAGACCAAACCTAAGAATAATAGGGATAGGAGAAGGAAAAGAAGTTCAACTCAAAAACATACAGGATATATTTAACAAAATTATGAAAGAAAGTTTTCCCAACTTAAACAAAGATATGCCTATGAAGATATAAGAAGCTTACAGAACACCAAATAGACTGGATCAAAAAAATTTCCCTCTCCACATAATAATCAAAACACCTAACATACAGAATAAAGAAAGAATGCTAAGAGCTGCAAAGGAAAAAGGCCAAGTAACATATAAAGGTAGGCCTATCAGAATTGCACCTGACTTCTCAATGGAGACAATGAAAGCCAGAAGGTCCTGGTCAAGCGTTATGCAGACATTAAGAGACCACAGATGCCAGCCCAGACTACTATACCCAGCAAAACTTTCAATCACTGTAGAACGAATTAACAAGATATTCCATGACAAAACCAGATTTAACCAATACCTAGCCACAAACCCAGCCCTACACAAAGTACTAGAAGGAAAACTCCAACTCAAGGAAGTTGGCTACATTAGCAAAAACACAGATGATGCTGTGATGATCTCACAGCAGCAAATCCCAAAGAAGGGAAAATAAAAACTAAATCAACAGGAGGTAGCAATCACTGGTCATTAATATCCTTTAATCTAAATGGACTCAACTCACCTATAAAAAGACACAGGCTAACAGATTGGATATGAAAAGAGAATCTATCCTTCTGCTGCACACAAGAAACACACCTCAACTTCACAGACAGACATTGCCTCAGAGTAAAGGGTTGGAAAAAATTTTTCCAATCAAATGGACCTAAGAAACAAGCTGGCATAGCTATCCTAATATCTAACAAAATAGACTTCAAACTAAAATCAATCAAAAGAGACAAAGGTCATTTCATATTAGTCACAGGAAAAATCCATCAAGAAGAAATCTCAACACCGAATATCAACCAAATACAAGGGCACCCTCATATGTAAAAGAAACACTTCTGAAGCTTAAATCATACATTAAACCCCACACACAATAGTGGGAGACTTCAACACTCCCCTCTCACAACTGGACAGGTCAGTCAGACAAAAAATGAACAGAGAAATAAGGAAACTAATGGATGTTATGACTCAAAGGACTTAAGAAATATCTATAGAACATTTCATTCAAACAGAAAAGAATATACCTTCTTCTCAGCAGCACCTCATAGAACCTTCTCAAAAATTGACCACATTCTCGGTAACAAAACAAACCTCAACAGATATTAAAAAATTGAAATTACTCCATGTATCTTAATTGAAATTACTCCATGTATCTTATCAGATCACCATGGCTTAAAATTAGAATTCAACAACACTAATTCCAGAAAGCCCACAAACACATGGAAATTAAACAATGTTCACCTGAAGCATCAATGGGTCAAGGAAGAAACAAAGGGATAAATTAAAGACTTCCTAAAATTCAATGAAAATGACCACACAACATACCCAAATTTATGGGACACAATGAAAGTGCTGTTAAGAGGAAAGTTCATAGCACTATATGCCTATATAAAGAGGCTTGAAGAATTCCACACTAGTGTATTAATAGAACATTTGAAACCTTTAGAACAAAAAGAAGCAAACTCACCCAAGAGAACTAGATGGCGGGAAATAATCAAATCGAGAGCTGAAATCAACAAAATAGAAACAAAGAAAACAATCAATGAGACAAAGAGTTGGTTCTTCAAGAAAATCAGCAAAACAGACAAACTTTATCCAAACTATTCAAAAGGCAGAGAGACAATACCCAAATTAACAAAATCAGAAATGAAAAGGGGGACATAACAACACACAGAGGAAATACAGAGAATCATCAGGTCATATTTTGAAAACCTGTACTCCACAAAATTGGACAATTTTCTGGATAAATATCAATTATTAAAACTAAATCAAGACCAGATAAGCAAATTAAATGGACCTATAACTGCTAAAGAAGTAGATACAGTCATCAAAACTCTCCCAAACAAAACAAAACAAAACAAACAAACAAAAAAAAAACCCAAACAAACCCAGTTCTGGACCAGATGGTTTCAGCTCAGAATTCTACAAGATTTTCAAAGAAGAACCAATATCAATATTCCTCAAATTATTCCACAATATAGAAACAGAAAAAATGTTGCCAAACTCTTTTTATGAGACTACAATTATCCTAATACCCAAACCACACAAAGGCATTACTAAGAAACAGAATTACAGACCAATCTCACTCATGAACATTGATGCAAAAATACTAAATAAAATACTGGCAAATCCAATCCAAGAACACATCAGAATCATCATCAACCATGATCAAGTCAGCTTCGTCCCAGGGATGCAGAGATGGTTCAACATATGAAAATCTGACAATGTAATCCACCATATAAACAAACTGAAAAATAAAAACCACATGATCATCTCATTAGATGCCAAAAATGCTTTTGACAAAAAACAACATCCCTTCATGATAAAGGTCTTGGAGAGAGCAGGGATACAAGGAGCATACCTAAACATAATAAAGACAATATACAGCAAGCCAACAGCCAACATCAAACTAAATGGAGAGAAACTCCCAGTGATCCCACTGAAATCAGGAACAAGACAAGGCTGTCCACTCTCTCCATATCTATTCAATATAGTACCCGAGGTTCTAGCTAGAGCAATAAGACAGCAAAGGAGATCAAGGGGACACAAATCAGAAAAGAATAAGTCAATGTCTCACTATTTGCTGATGATATGATAGTTTACATAAGTTACCCAAAAAATTCTAGCAAGGGACTTCTACAACTCATAAACACTTTCAGTAATATAGCAGGATACAGATTAACTCAAAAAAGTCAGTAACCCTCCTTTACACCAAGGATAAATGGGCTGAGAAAGAAATCAAGGAAACATCACCCTTCACAATAGCCACAGATAGCATAAAGTATCACTGAGTAACTCTAGCCAAACAAGTGGAAGACTTGTATGACAAGAACTTTAAATCAGTCAAGAAAGAAATTGAAGAAGACACCAGAAAATGGAAAGATCTCCCATGCTCTTGGGTAGGTAGAATTAACAGAGTAAATTGGCAATCTTTCCAAAAGCAAACATGTAGAAGAATGAAAATAGACCTATATCTATCACCATGCACAAAACTCAAGTCCATATGGATCAAAGACCTCAACATAAAGCCAGTCACACTGAACCTCATAGAAGAGAAAGAGGGAAGTACACTTGAATGCATTGGCACAGGAGATCACTTCCTAAATATAACCCCAGTAGCACAGACACTGAGAGAAACAATTAATAAATGGGACCTCCTGAAACTGAAAAGCTTCTGTAAAGCAAAGGACATGGTCAACAAGACGACAGCCTACAGAATGGGTTGAAGAGAAGGGTAGAGGCAGGGAGGGGAGCAGAGAAAAATATAGAGCTCAATAAAATCAATGAAAACAAGTTATAACTGAGGAACACCGACTAAGTCAGCCATGGGCAGCTGACCAGTTAGCAGCATTCCTCCATGGCCTCTGTTTCACGTCCTGCCTCCAGGCTCAGGCCTTGGCTTTCCTTGACGATGGACTGAAACCTGTAAGCCAAATAAACCCCTTACTCCCACAAGCTGTTTTTGGCTGGCATTTTATAACATCAACAGAAAAGAAAATGAGGCAGCATACAAAATATATCCCCACATGACCATGCTTCATTCAGGAGTATTCATAACAGCTAAGATGTACAGTCAATCTATATTGATTTCAGTCAAACAGAAAAATGCACAAAGAAATGGGCTATATTTAATAGTGTTATATTATTTAGTCACAAGGATGAAAGAACTCTAAGCATGTGTGTCTCGTATGCCCACCCTAAGTTTGATCTCTAGTAGCACAAGAAAAAAACAGCCAGGAAATGAGGTCATAGTTTTCAGCAAAATGGATGAAACGGGTGTGTATTAAGTGAAACAAGCAGGACAGAAAGATGGGGACCACACATCCTCACTCCTGCGACGCCAAACCCGACTCCGGCATGTAGAGTAGTGATCACTACTGATTGGGATGGGTGTGTGAAGGAATGGGAAGCGGTGGTTGGATCTGCTCATGCGTAGTCCAGGTAGAGCAGCACCACACTGAACCTCGTGAGTATGTAGGATGGAAGGTGCTGATAAAAATGAGTGTTCAATATGGCCATAACAACCAACACTTCCTATTCCACAGTAGAAGAATTCAGAGTGTAAATTTAGCTTTCCTTTGCACTCAGAAACCTGCTCCCAAGCCATCTTGTCACACATCTACCTACTTAGAGCCATGGGAACTCGGTCCTAGTTTGGGGGTTCTACTAATCTTTCTCACACACGGGCCTGAGCTCTGCTGGTCTCCCTGGGGGATGCTGATGGCTCGAGGAGAGAGAGCCACACTGCAGTTGATAGACGTCACTTTTGTCAAGGCCAGTGTCCCTTCCAGCTCTCCAGCTTCAGGTGCTTTAAACTCATGCGGAATAAAGTAGATCTTTACTTTGTAGCTTCAACGAAAAACTTCTCTGACACGTCATAAAGTGTAAAATGTTTTGAATTTATTTTAAAAATACACTGTAACAAGAGTTCATAAGTTCTGTGCACCGGCCTGAATATTGACCATTGAGAAATAGATGCCTTTCTGCGCCAGTAGCTGCTGGTGGGTGCCCTGCTCCTTGACCTTGCCATTCTGAATCACCACGATCAAGTCCGCGTTCTGGATGGTGGACAGGCGGTGAGCGATCACGATGCAGGTGCGGCCTTCCCTGGCTTTGTCCAGGGCTTCCTGGACCACCTGTTGAAAGTCAAGAGGAGCTGTGTGCTGAGAACCGCAGCAGCAGGCATGACAATCCTATGACATTTAAAGTTCTTCCACCCTAATAACATTGACTCTCATAATCCCCTTTCTCTTTGAACATGGTTTTATGCAATGGCGGTTTCATACGGCTGCCATTGTAATCTACGTTGTTATGTTCTACTTTGTAATGATAACAGAAACAGGCTCCTATGATACAAGTGGCCCTGGCAAGTGTTTAGACTCTGACTCACTGCCATATCAGCTTATTTAAATTCTTTTCTTAGTCCTTTTGAGTTTTTCATTACAGCTAATGCACCAAGACTGTTATGTCTCCTTTTGAATGCTTGTTTTACGTTTAGGAAATATATGTACCTTATTAGAAAAATTGGAATCATTTATTCTATTACTTTAAAACAATTGCATCTCTATCTGGCGCGTGCTTCCCCTATGTCTGCTTTTCTCAGTCTCCTTTTCACCGGGTCAGTAGGACAGACAGGCAGAGGCAGACCTTTTCACTCTCGGTGTCCAGAGCCGACGTGGCTTCATCCAGCAGCAGGACCCGAGGCTGTCTGATGAGGGCTCGAGCGATAGCGATCCTCTGCTTCTGGCCTCCTGAGAGCTGAGTGCCCTTGTCTCCTACTCTGGTTTCGTATTTCTGCAAGGTAGTCACCAATAAACGCAATGCTTAAGTCAGCTCTTTTTACAAAGGAAAACGGAAAACCAGTAGGCATTTCTATCATAAGGTACTTGTGGTTTTAACGACATGTTTCCAGCTCCAGGGAATGTCTGCCCTCAAAACAGAACTAGAACACAATCTTTAGTTTTCAGTGGCATTCTCTCACAGGAATTTGAGGCATTTTAAATTTTTGCCATGCACACTAGGATCATTTTATATGATTTCAGTGGAATCACAGCTTAGACTTACAAAGGATTTTTTCCTTTTTACAATTTGGAGTAGCTGTATGACCCATGTATAAACTAGTTCATTCTCTTTTAATAGTTTAACAATACTTACTTAAAGGTTTGTTAAGAATTATATTACACAATACAAAAGAGAACGGGGGATCAGATGGAAGGAAGATTTTTAAAAAAGAGGAGCGAAATAGAGGAGAGAAATATTTGCTTAGTGCAGGGGCTGGCTTTAGGAACACTCTCTGGTGGGGAGAGCACAAGGTGACAGGTGCAAACTGGGTTGGCATCTTTGCAAAGCTCAGGGTGATGCACACCAGGCAAATTCATCTCCCGAGGCCCAAAATCAGATCAACAGGTGAGGGTTTAGGTTCTGCCTACTCTCAGTCACCACTGCTTGCCTGAGGTCAGAGTCTAGGCACAGAGGTTGTAAGGAGATCACCCCAGAGAGTTTTCAAGTCGTTTGTGTGATTCACTTGTCATTCCCAGCAGAATGCATTGGAAAATATTAAGTTCTCCTGCAGTTGTCCCTTCAGTTCTGGATTAATTCATAAAACTAACTGCATCGGTAGCCTCACCCTACTGGAAGTTATCTTGCCATACATATATCTGCTGCAAGCAATGTGTAACAGAATGGACCACACGCTGAAGGTGAGAGGTAGAGCAGCTGGGGTCTTTAAAGACAGAAGCATCTTTCAGACAGGGATGTGCAGGGATGTCACAGACTTGACAGCAGAAGGGAGACGTGTGAAAGGAACATAAATCCGACCTCACTATAATTAGAAATTCCGTTCTGTAGAGGAGGAACGCAGTCTCACTACGGCTTGGTATCCCATGAATTGCTGATATTCATGGAATGCCCACCTGTACCTGGAGAGAAACAGTGGAAGAGGAGTGGATGGGGCTGGGGCATGTATGTAGGGGGCGACTTCGATAAATAAACAAAAAGATCCGATCTGTAAGGCATCTGTTTAAAGTAACAGAAAACCAAATCACAGGCTGAGGAAAGCATCTAGAAAGGACATATATAAAATTAATTAGAATAAACGAAAGACTCAAAACTCAACCGTAAAAATAATTAGAAATTTTGAAGAGATGTTTTACGGAAGTGGTTATATAGCTGCAGGTATGTAATAAATGATAAGAAACCTCACTTTTCCTTTGGTAAACACAAAAAAACTACTGGGACATATCTTACATTCTATCAAATGGTTGCAAATAAAAATCTCATGTCTCCTCACCATCTGGAGCACTCAGAAGAGTGGGCATAGTACCATGCCTGGGCAGCACACTAGAGCTGCCCCTGTTGATGGGGACGCAGGGGTAAACCAGGCCTGTGGTTCACTCCTGCTCTTTCCCTTGTACGCCATAGGAAGACAAAGGTAAGGGAATTATGCTCTCCCCGCCCCCCTTGCAACCTGTGACAGGCAGGAGAGTCAATTTGGGGGGCCCGAGAATGGAAGGGTAGCCCTACCCCCATCACTTGGTTCAGCAGTCCAGAGAGCAGGCCCTGCCTCTAACCTGGCCAAAACCGTAGAGCTGGCCTGGTAGTGTGGGTGCAGGTGAGCAAGAGAACCAGCCATGCTCCTTGCTGTCCGCTGCATTGGGCGATGATGCGGGAGAATTGTCTGTATTCTGTCAATCATATTTTAATAAAACGCTGATTGGCCAGGCAGGCAGTATAGGCGGGAAAGCCAGACAGGAAGTAGAGGTGGAGCAAAGAGACTGGGAGTATTCTGGGAAAATAGGAAGCTCCCTCTCCAATTCTGCCCAGACCACCGGAGAGGAAAGATGTAAGCTGCCCAGCTGAGAAAGGTACTGAGCCGTGTGGCTAATGTAGATAAGGATAATGGGGTAACATAAGTTATAAGAACTAATAAGTAGCCTGACCTAATGGGCCAATCAGTTTTTAACCTAATGTAGACTCTGTGTAATTCTCTTTGGGACTTGCTGGCTTGTTGGGGTACTGGGCGGGAACAGATACCCCAACAAGCCGGCCCTCATGTTACAGGGCGAGCTAGCCAGGGCAGTGCCGGAGAGCTCCTCTGCTGGTGACCATGAGGGAAAGCCAGCAGGCTGACCAACCCAGCTCCCCGGGCCCAGAACCAGGACTATGAGGTAGCCCACCCCAACATCCACCTCATCTATGAGCCTTTGGAGCATGTGAAGGGACCGGACCTGCAGATCCGAAGCCACAGGATCTCCATGACACAGGGCAACAACAGGATATCTAAGAGGAGTCCCAATGGGGGCCTAGTATTGAGGGTGTAGCAGAAGACAAAGGCCTCGAACCAGACCAGTGACTCATTGCAATAAATACAAGTAAAGATGTCAAAGGACCAAGGGGTGCACTGTGTGACTCACTCAGCCACACTGCAGTTTCCACACCGAGATTTTATTTTTTTTGTTTATTTGTTTTTGATTTTACTCCTAAGTTTTGTGGGAAGTTTTTTGTTTTTTTTTTTTGTGGGGGAAGGGAGGCTGCAAGGGCCAAGGTTGGAAGTGAGGGAATGGGGAGATGAGAGAGATTGGGGTGCAGACGTGAAATCCACAAAGAATATACACAAAGTTTAAAAAAGTCTCATACCCCCACTAACTGCTGGCAAGTCTTTAGGACCCGCATCCCTCACCCACTGCTGGGAGGGCCAGAATGGCAGTTACAGGGAACTGCTTGGTTGGTGTATTGCTTGGTAAACCAAGCGTGCAATCATGTTATATGTCAACAATTGCACTGCTGGGTGTGTAATCCAGAAACACTAGACCCTAGGTTCACATAAACCATCAAGACGCAGGAATTTACAACCTCACGTTTAGAGAAGCATGGTAAGGTAAGGTTCTTCAGGAGAAAGGTAAACCTGCGGTTCAGCCAGGCATGAAAGGCCACTCAGCAAATCAAAGGTGCTGAGTGAGAGCCTGGCCCCACAAGTTTACACACTGTGTGTATATAAGATCCTGACCGTGGAAAGTGGTGCAAACTGAGAACAGATTAGTATGTACACAACTGTGGGGACAGACGTGGGGGAGTGGACTGTGAACCGAAAGATGGCCGTGGGAGGGATCTTCATGTGCCAGAAAGGCTGTTGTCTCCAGTGTCAGTACAGGAGTGTACACCTGCACTGCAGCTTCACAAAATCTGTACTGCCACTGCGCACGCACACACACACATGTTCACACACACATGCATACACACATGTGCACACATGTGCATGCATGCACACATGCACATGCACACACACATACATACACACATGCACACACACGTACACACACATACACATGCACACGCACGCCCACACATGTGCACGCATGCACACATACGCACGTGCACACACATGCATGCATGCACACATACACACACATACATGCACACACGCGCGCATGTTCACACACGTCCACACATGTGCACACACATGTGCACACACATGCGCATGCACGCGCGCACACACACCCTGAGTAAGCCGGTCTGGATGACACCAGCAGAGCATAATGTCAGCATCCTGGTTACTGTGCTATTAGAGTTCTGAAAGAGGTTATCATTAGAGGAGACTAGATAAGGGATACAGGAATAGAGTAATATTTTGTTTATGTTTTAAGAACTAAAGCTTGCCTCAGATCAGAGGTTAAAGCTAAGCCTCTAGAGGCCAGGCAGTGGTGTGACACACCTTTAATCCCACGATTTGGAAGACGGTGGCAAGGCAAGTGGATCTCTGTGAGTTCAAGGCCACCCTGGGTTACACAAGATCAAGGCAGACACAGATCCAGGTAGTGGTAGCTCACACCTTTAATCCCAGTACTAGGGAGTCACACACCTTTAATCCCAGCACTGAAGGGGAATATAAGATGGGAGGGGACAGAGGCTCAGGGCTCAGTCTGGAGGTGCCCACCTGGGAGAGATTCGGCTTTTCTAGAGGCCTGGTTGTTTTTCTGATCTGCTTAAACCCCAATATCTGCCCCTGGGTTTTTCTTAATCGTGCTACGCAGGTGTCTCTGTATCTCAGGCACGGTGTGTGAATCTAGAAGATTCTCAAAATCAAAAGCTTTAATTTGGGCGTGGGGAAGTAGCACATGAACGATACCAAACCCTAGCTGGCGTGGTCCAGATGTGGTGTAGAGCTTGTTGGTTTCTCACTACATGAGGGTGGTGGAACCCCCGTCACCCAGGTCACTGCTGTCCCCAAAGCGACCATGTTGACACATCAGCCCACTCCTGACAAGACTGCTGGAAGAACTTTGGGGACTGCTTCCGGGATAAACATGAGCGTGCTTTCATTTTAGCTAAGAAGTTCTGAGTTAACTCACCTGGGGCAGCGTCTCGATGAAGGGGTGGATGTTGGCTGCTTTGGCTGCCCTCTCGATCTCATCCTGGGACACCACGCGGCTGTTGTCTCCGTAGGCGATGTTCTCGGCGATGCTGCAGTCAAACAGGATGGGCTCCTGGGACACAATGCCAAGCTGGGCTCGGAGCCACTGGACATTGAGTTTCTTTGCTTCTTGACCATCGAGAAGCTAAAAAACAGAAATCCACAAACTATTAGAGTCTTCAAAGAGAAAAGAAGCAATCCTAAACAAGAGGTGACTAAATTGGGCAGGCTCTTGCACTGTGCACCAGCAGAGGCAAAACGCCAAGCCTCATGTCTGATGTCAGCACCCCGAAGGACATCACGGCTAGCAGAGTGACTCTCACGGCAAACCTCTCTTGCTGTGGTCTAGAAGGTAAAATGAAACACATTTAACCTAGTCCTTTGTCTCTCTGGGCCCTCATTAGGCATCTTTGTGCCAGGTGCCTTTAGGAAGTCTGCGTCAAAACCCGACACTAGCTCTCCTGCCCCTAATGACCTTACTCCTTCAGAATGACTCTCCTTGTGGCCCTAGGAAAAGAAGAGGGGATTAGTAATACAGCCCCAGATTCTGGAAGTTGGTTCCTTTTCTTTTATTCTGTGAAAGCAGCCAGTCTTAAACATCCCTCCTATTTTTGTGTATGTGTGTGCATGTGTGCATGTAAATGATCGTGTGGCTGTGCACACATGCATTTGCCTGCACATGCACGACCTAAAAGTTGATGTTGGGTATCTTCTTCAGCCATTTAACACCTTAGTTTTTGAGCCAGGGTCCCTTACCGAACCCGGCGCTCCTGAATATGGATAGACTAGCTGGCCAGTTAGCTTCGGAGCTCTGCCCCTCTCTGCCTCCTTTGGGGGATTTCAGACAAATACTGCTAGGCCAGGCTTTTTTAATTTATTATTTTATTAAGTTTTTTTTGCATATATTTTGATCATATTCTTTCCCTTCCCCAACTCCTCCTAGCCAGTCCAATTCCCTAACTACCCAACCTTACTTGCACGCAAGTGTGTAATCTCTCTCTAAAAACAAGCAACAGAAAGCAAGGATCAAAACTCCCAGTAAGACAAAACAAAACAAAAAGTGCACACACACACACACACACACACACAACAAAGAACATGAAATTTGTTTTGTGTTGGCCAAGTACTTCTGGGTGTGAGGTAAGTTCTGGAGGTTGAGTATAAGTCCTCATGCTTCAACAGCAAGACTTTACCTAGTGAGCCAACTGTCCACTGCTAACTTCTACATTTGTTGATTGTATCAGTTAGAGACAGATTTTTCACTCAGCGAAGAGAGCAAATGCCATAAATTTATGATAAAAGCCAAATGTGAATGAGCTGGAGTTTAAGGGTCAGTGTCAGAGAGCCTAGAGTTCAAGGTTAGAGGAATGAGGTCAAGCAGAGGGCAGCAGGGCAGGCAAAGCCGGCACAGCCTGTCCTGAGAGTCTGCGTTGACGTTAGGTTTCTTCCACTCTCCCTGAGGGTTGCCAGCCTGCGGCTTCCTTTCTCACGGCACAGGCCAGGAACTCAGCGGGAAGCAAAGCACACAGAGAGCAGAGCGTGGGGAAGTAGTCTTGTTCCTGTTTAGGTTGCTGTGTGTGGAGGATGTGGTCTCCTTCCTGCCTTCAGAAGCCAGCTTAGTTTTGCTTAAGAGACTGGACTGAGACAAATCTCCCGAGGCCAGAAATCCATCCTGTACCAGTTTTAGTGCAACGCTTAAGTCTCTGATATCCTTCCTCAAGTGCCCCGTAGATTTGTTTGATCCAGGTGCCAGCTGAGAGTTTACAGGCCGTGGTCACTACACCAGATAGGATTTTGGACTATCTGTTAGTCTGATCACATGAAATGCAGCCTGCAAAGGATTTGCTAAGAAAGTGTGCTCACCACTGTCCCGGCCCTGGGGTCGTAGAACCGCTCGAGCAGATGGACCACTGTGCTCTTCCCGCAGCCGCTGCTGCCCACCAGGGCCAGCGTCTGGCCCTTCTTCACCTCCAGGCTCAGCCCCTGAAGCACTGGCACATTGGCCCGGGTGGGATAGTTGAATACGACTTCATTAAACGTCACACTTCCTTCAAACTTATCCTAAAATTTTTTACAATATTTTTTTTTATTAAACTGATCTCGCAATCATTGGAAATAAAAGTAGTACTTCAAGGAAACTTGACCACAAACAATACCAGGGAAACATGAAATGCCTGTTGGGTGTAGCGCCGGCACCAGTTCATACCGAGAGCAAGCTCGTTACGATAGAAACTGAAGATGAGTTAGAGCTGGAGTTACTATAAGTCAGGCTACCAAAGCACAGCTTCTGATTCGTGTAAGGAAACACTGAGCCAAGGGCTGCAGAAAGCAGCAGCAGTGTCTAAAGCAAAACTGAAAACTACAGCGTCATGACCGAAATAGATGGGTAGACCTTCCTGCAGAACAGACAATTTGTTGACAAATAATGTCAACATTATTTTGTTTCAGATATCTTCATTTTTCTTTTGTAAAGTTTGTGTTAAAAATTTTAAGGTGCCAAAAAGTTGATTAGCTACTGGCCGCATAAATATCCCAACTATGCAGATGATATCATTGTGATCTAGCAGAAGGAAAGCCTAGGACAAAGCTCTGCCCTCTAGCCAGAGGAACTTACAGGCCACAGCCCTTCTCCGCTGTAGCTGTCAATCAGAGGCTGTCTTTCGAACAGGCTGAATAAGTGTGCAGCAGAGAGCTTGGCTTTCGCGAAGTCTGGAGCAAAGGAGCTGGCGTGTCCTAGGGCCACTGCGCCAAACACAATTGCTGAAAACACCCTGGATGGAAGTGGAGGCATCAGAATTAGCTCCGTGGCATTAAAAGGCCAAAGCCAAACTTTTAGCGAATATTTGCATGTCTGTCCTTCCACTGTCGTTTCCCAAAGCCCACACACATTTCTGTGAGATTCCAGTAGCAACGACAGAGTCTAGAAGGGAGGCAAGACCATTGTCTCGGGCTGTTTTGTCTATTCGCCTTCCGGCAGCAGGGGCTCTGGCTCTGAGCTAGTGTGACCTTCCAGAGGTTTTCACTTCCCTGGAGTGGCTTATGATTGAATCTTATCTGTGATCTCAACTCATCTTAGCTGCCAGGTGTGCCCTCTTTAAGACTGAAGAAGGCTGAAACCCCCGGGACCAAGGGGCTCAAAGAGTGGCAGACTGAACGACGACGAGACTATTGCCTTCCAGTGTGAGGTCTGGAAAATCCTGCACCACGTGTGACAAGAGTCACCAAAGCAAACAATTTTTTAGACATACATTTACAGACTATTTCATCTAACAGATGCAGAGTGTACATTCTAAGGAGTTCACGGAGCTCGCTCTAAAATACACCAGTCTACATTAGAAAGAATTAAGATCTCGTATCTTTTCCGGTCACAAAGGAGCTAAAAGAGATGCCAACAATGAAAGATATTTTAGGGTATTTATAAATGCCTGGAGACAGAACAAAGACTTGTAAATGAACAGTAGGCTACTCACAAAGTCAGAAAGGATAAAACAGGTCCCCCAAACAGACGCAAGTGTAGGCACAGCCTACTACAACTTGTGGGTTGCAGAAAATCAACACTAGGGAAAAACTGTCAGTGAGTGCCAATGGCAAAAGAGGAAAGTTTTCAAACAGGCAACCTAAAAATGCTTCCAGGACTTAGAGAAGCAAGAATAAGGGCCTAGGGCATGGCTCAGTGGGAAAAAAAAAATCATGTTCCACACAAGCCTGGAAAAGGGGACAGACTTCCAAAGACTATCCTCTGACCTCCGCACATGTGCTGAGCCAAGTACACGGTACATCCTCACCTTCTCTCTGTTTCTCCTCTTTCTCTCCTCTCTCCCTCTCCTCTTCCCTCCCCACCTATCTCTCCCTTTCTCTCTCTCTCTCTCTCTCTCTCTCTCTCTCTCTCTCACACACACACACACACACACACATACACACTACACAATAATAGTAAAATAAATAAGAAAGGAAAAACATGCACAAAACAAAGCAAACATTAGAAGATCAGAAAACAAGAAACAGGAAGCAAAATCAGTACAAATGATAAACAGAGTTGGTCCTTCAAGAAAATTAAAAGAAAATATGAAAAACCCTTGAACTAGATTAGCCAGAAAAAAAAATAGATGACCCACATAAGTAAAACAGAGATAAGAAACTACAAATCGATCTCACTTTCGATAGTTACAAAAATAAGCAAATGAATAGCTCTGGAATGGACTTGACCAAGAATGGAACTCATTTTAACGACAATGCCGACTTTGGAAACTGAAAAAAAAAAAAAAACAAGAAAAGGAAAATTCTCTTACTTTGTTTAAGGATTATATCACCCAAAGCAATCTATAGATTTATTGCAGTCAGTCGCCACCAAAATACTAATGACATTATTCACAGAACTATAAAAAGTCTTTAAAATCATGTAGAACTATAAAAATAGAATACAACTGAGCAAAAGGAATAAAGCCAGAGACATCATCACAGCTGATTTTGGTACAAACTGCAGAGACACAGCAACCAAGTCAGCATTGTGTTCACATAAAAACAGACACGTAAGCCAAGAGATACAACAGACATCCTAGAAATAAACATGCGTCTTTATCAAGGGGTCTCTCAACAAAAGCACCCAAACAGACGCTAGACAAAGGGCAACCCCTATAATAAACAATAATGCGGGCAACCCTGGGTGACCACACACAGAAGACAGACACTTGATATCTGCCTCTCGCCTACTCAGGGGAAAGAGCAGTTTGCCGGACTTTATCAGACATCCCCATTGCGTGGTCAAGGCCATGTTTTGGTTATGGAAAAGTAGCAAGCTACTTAACCTAACCCTGTTTTGAGTCTATGAGCTTCAATGACTTTCTAGTTTCATTCATGCAACTTCCTCTGCTACATTCTGTCCCTAAGTGGCTCACATATACAACCTGCCTCATGCTTTGCAATCAACTTCACAAACTTCACGAATCTGAGAGCACTCAGATGACGGAAGTCCGCTTGGTGCAGTGACGAGATCAGATTCCTGTGCCTACCAGGGTGACGGCTATAGGAAGCTAACTCCTTGATCTCATCTCTGGATAGCTGGTGTTGCCCATGCCACACCTGTGCATAAGCCTAGTGGCAGATGCCCTGTTACGGGACCGCTGTCAATCATCTTGCTATTTTCAAGCCTACTCACAGAATGACGTCCTTGAAGCGCATGTGCCCGTTCACAATGAGGTAGGCGCCAAACCGGAAACAGGCAGCATAGGAAAAATACATAAATGCTTGTGAGATGCTGAAGGTGATGCCATAGATGTGTGCCTTTCGCACTGAATTTCTGAAAAGCAAATGCATTTATTCACACTTAATATTCATAACTTTTATCCAGTTTCTCTTACCCTCTGTCTAGCTAAAAGAGCACAGCTTAGCCCGTTCAGTCTGGGCTAAATGCCTGTCTTCTAGGGTATTCAGTTAAGCAGGTAAATCAAAGTATTTCTGACTTACACAATGTCTCTTATCATGAAAAGTGGTTTTGAGAACTAAATGCACTAAACATCATGACTACCTACCACAGTGCCTAGCACATGGTAGGTTTTACATTATAGCTGCTATGATACATTGGTTAATAATTCAGCTATTAAGCCATATTATGTAATAATTATGTCAAAAGTATCACAGATACCAATGTTAGAAATAGCATTGTGATCCATCTGTATATAATTTGTTCACATTCACATTTTTTTTTTTTTTTTGGTTTTTCGAGACAAGGTTTCTCTGTAGCTTTGGAGCCTCTCCTGGAACTAGCTCTTGTAGACCAGGTTGGCCTTGAACTCACAAAGGTCCACCTGCCTCTGCCTCCTGAGTGCTGGGATTAAAGGCGTGTGCCACCATCGCCCAGCCTGTTCATATATTCTTATCATGGGTCCTGTACACACGACAAGCTGTAGTCACATGTCAAACTTATTTCAGTTTCACAAAAGGTGGATAATTGATGTTTGTATAGCTATACATCCAAAACTCTCCAAGCTAGATCGTGCCAGCCCCATACATAATTTATTCTATACTATTTCTAATTAGAATTGTTGCTACACTTTATAAGATTTCTGAATCCAGCTCCAGTAATTTCTTACTCTTAAACCAGGGAGTATTTGATGAAGGAAATTCATTGTACTGTTGATTTGGGTAGTGTTGCTTGTGTACTGTGACCATGGTGTTATGTTTATTTGGGCATTAACTTGAAAACTGTAATTACAGTGTTACACTTAACATTATGGTTACATAATTAAGTTTTGATCAAATTAACAATCTTTCAGCTTTTTATTCTTTGAAGTTAAAACTACACCATAAGATAATGGGGTAATGGTGCACATACACATTAAATATCAAATAGAAAATGGTAGCTGTGTATTCTTTAGCATCATGGAACTACACACAATGGATGAACCGGAACATGTTGAGAATCTCAAGGATTCTCGCTCAGATATGCAAGTGTTCAAAACTACTGATCCCGTAAGGCAGGTATGGTGCTACATGCTTTCTAGCATGTGGTAAGCTGGGCAGAAGGATCACGAGTTTAAGATTAGCCTGGATTGTATAACAAATTGTAGGTTAGCCTGGGCTGCATAGTAAAATCCTGTAAGAAAGAGAGAGAGAGAAAAGGGGAGGAAGGAAGGGAAGATGGGAAGAAAGAAAGGGGGGAGGAAGGTAAGGAAAGGAGGGAGGAAAAGAAGGTAGAAAGGGAGGGAGGGAAGGAAGAAAGGAAAAAAGGGAAAGAAAGAGAAAAGAAAGGTTATGTCTACAGCTGTTCCAGTCTATACATCTTGTTAATTTTGTCAGAGTGAAGGTGGTTTATTTACAAAACCAGACAAGTAGAAAACAGAAGGCAGGGAGTTTTCAAATGAGCCAACTCTAAACCATGTCTTTTTCTTCAGAACAGCCTGGAACTGGTCTGTATTTAGAAGATGAGGGAGACACTGTCCTCTGGAATAAAGCCAATAGAACTCGTACTTCAATCAGCCTGTGCACTCAAGAAAAGAAAGGTTTGAACAACTTCCTCAGAACATGCTCATTCTGAGCCACCCAGCTGGGCTACACCACAATGACAAAGTTTTCTGTAGCCCCCAATACCTCTTGACCCTTAGAGACCTAATCTTTACTGTGTTCACGAGAGCAAAGAAAATTGAGTCCTGGAATTTGATGAGATAATTATCAGAAGAGGTCATTACTGTTGAGAACAGAGATTTCTAACATTTTCAGGGGACAGCAGCCCAGTCTGGGAATGCGGCAGGGATGCAGCAATCACACTTATTACCTGTAAGGTCCATGCAATTTTTCAACATACATTGATTCAAATTTTCTTTCCTGGGTCAAGGATACAACAGTTCGAATGTTTTCTATGGCCTCTGTTGCGATCTGTAACAGAAAGACCTCAATTAGAAATAGTACTTTTATTTCTGACATGAAAAATCTCTGTCAGATGTACTCTGAGGGTCAAGTCAATGACTTCTTAGATTTCTTCAAATAAAAGCAAAAGGCAGAATATATTCTTTAAGATTAGGTTTCTAACAAAATTAGCCTTGGGGTTGTGTACACCAGAGCAGCTAAGCCTCTGGATGCTCGTGGAGGCTTATGACTGAGGGCCAGAATAAAACATGAATGACTTCAATCACAGCCCTTTAGTGACCTCGCTTTCTTCATAGGGTAGAGTCTAGAAGACACAATTAAGCAATGGTTTCTAGGGGCCCATTGAAATAATGGTCGTTTTTACCCTGGACACACCACTTCTGAGACAAGCTGACTACCCAAAAGTGGGAAGGAGACTCCAACTTAAAATAATATGGCCCTGTTCTAAGCTGCTGTTTAAATGAAGGAAACAGGCCTGATCCTGGTTAATCAGACTTGGTTTCCTGGAGGTGGAGCAAGTATCTGTTGCAAGGCCCTGTGGATTCAGAGGGGTAGTTATCACTTAGGGAACAGATCTGAATGCAGATGCTTGAGTAATGAAACAGATGTGCAGGGACACTTACAGAGAACACAGCCTGTGGATCTCAGATGCAGAGACAAAGAGAACACAGCCTGTGGACCTAAGAGACACAGAGACAAAGAGAACACAGCCTGTGGACCTAAGAGACAGAGACACAGAGAGAACACAGTCTGTGGATCTCAGATGCAGAGACAAAGAGAACACAGTCTGTGGACCTAAGAGACAGAGACACAGAGAGAACACAGCCTGTGGACCTCAGACACAGAGACAAAGAGAACACAGCCTGTGGACCTAAGAGACAGAGACACAGAGACAAAGAGAACACAGCCTGTGGACCTAAGAGACAGAGACACAGAGAGAACAGTCTGTGAACCTATTGCCTGCACTTGACATATATCCTTTATGTCAAACCACTTTAACCCAAGCCCACCAGAAAGTTTGCGATTTTATTTTTCAATTTTTGTGGCCACGTTAACCTTTGAGCATTGTCTGTGGTTAGCGATTGAATCTGCATTTCTGTTTTATAGGCACGTTCCCACACCACCCTGCACCGTACCGCACGGCACCAGAAACCCCATTCTAACCCCAGTTCTGTCAGTGAATCAACAGTTAATGGAGAAAACAAAATTGAACCATGACTGAATTGTTGGAGAGTAAAAGAGTTTTAGTGCCTCCCAATGTTCAAACCTATCATTAGACTGCATGGCACCCATTCATCTGATCCCCAGGACGGCAGCTTTAGGAAGGCTATGAAGGAGCCGGAGCGGCACCGTGCATGGAGTACCACTTCACCAATGTAGAAAGGTCACTGGACCCGGGAGCTTTCCCCAGTATCATCAGGTCTGCACAGAAGGCCAGAACAAGAGCTGAAAGTTTATGTCTCAAGCACTGTTCAATTCTACTGCCTTACTTCTGCCAAAATTTTGGCAATTTTCATTGTTATAAAGATATTAACTCTCTGAGTAGAGTCAAGATTACTATGTTGGGTAGATTCAAGGTGTTTTTATTTGTGTAATTTGTCTAAGGAAATTTCATTTTCATTCTGATAGTTTTCTCTTAAGGAATGAAGATGAACTCCAAGATGGGGGGGGGGAGACAAGGCAACTGTTGTTGGCTTGTTTGTTTATTTAGTTGGTTGCTTGATTTGTTTGTTTGTTTGTTTTCAGAAGTCAGCTAAGGCACACAGAGTGAAGAAAATGGTACCCTCCATTACCTAAGGTCAGAACATAAGAGTGTGTTCAGCAACTGGGAACACGCAAGGACGAAGTCCAGGACCCACAACACACATGCTCCCAGGGGACTCTGGTTCCAGGGCAAGATCACGTGCAAACGACAGGAGTTCTGACTGAAGCTGGGGACCAGTAGCCTATGGAGTGTCAGCCATGCCGGTAACAGAAGGAGGGGGTGGATCTCAGGGAGAGAAGCTGTCTAGTGGAAACATGCTCCACTACAGCCCCAGTCTTGGGGGTTTGGGCTGTTGTTTGCCCTGTTTATTTTGCGATGTGTCCCAGCATGGCCTTGAACTAGTGGCGATTCTCTTGCCTCTAACTCTTGAGTGATGAGCGTACAAGCACAGGCCACCACGACTGGCTTTACTCTTGTTACCATTTTACGTCAGCCACTTAGAGGTAGACAGTCACTCGGCTTCAAAGTCTGTCTCCCCGTCAGGTGGAGACACCGACTATCCACCCTCCCCCCCACACACATAGCTGTAATGAAGGTAATCAAAGTGATGCTTGGGAGTGAATGCTGAGGTTGGTGCTGGAAGAACCACCTGATTGTACTAACCATCTGTTTCACCCCCTAAGTTTTCATTACAGAATGATGTTTGCATCCATGAGAACAGATGTGTGCTCGGACGCAAACTGCGCCTTACCATTTGAATGTGTACGCATTACAGATCAAATGTTTATGTGTCGATCCAGACACGTGTAGATGGCTCTAGAGACTGAGGTGGTGAGAGTCCACACCTCTACATTTGCAAAAATGAAGGACCTGGCTCGGCAGGTCAGAGTTCTTGCTCTGAAAGCATAAGGCCTCGGTTCAAATATGCAGCATCCACGGAAGAAGCCTGTCACCCCAGGGTGTGGGAGCAGAGCAGGCCGACCCTGGGGTTCACTGGCCAATTCCTCTAAGCACAGTGCTGTGACCCTCTATCAGGGAATAGGGAGAGAGCAAAAGGACCACACTCAATGTGCTTCTATGGTCTTGCACACTTGGCACTTGTGTGTGCATGCGTGTGCACATCTACACTTGAGAGGTAGCATTATCATCTGCCTCACAGGATGACCGTGATGATATTAAGAATAAGTTCCTATATGTAGTACGTTTGTCACACAAACTACACATTAGAACCACAAAATAAGGAATTACTGCCACCTGGTGGCTGCTAACTTTAACAATAAAAATAACAGTGGTGTAGGCAGCAGGCTCTTTGTGACTCACCCACGTCTATTCTCTGTCTTAATCTCCCCCCCCCCCAAACAGAAGCAACTCTTATTGAAAACACCACGGTAAGAGACTAGTCAGGGCTACAGAGAATAATTAGACTCCCGAGAAAAGCCTACAGGTTTCTTTTGCTAGCCAAAGGTTACACAGGGCAGATCTTGAGATTTAAAGCATCTTGGTGTCACAGTGGCTTGGGAGTGCTGACAGCTGCTGAAGGTGTCAGATTGAAGATAAAGCTAAACTCCTATCTATAAAATAGTGACTTTTGGTCTATCTGTGACTTCAGGATATACAGTCAAGATGAAGTGCATCTGGGCAAATTTGGAAGATCTTTATAACAAATTCTGTCTGGAAGCTGGAAGTTTTGCATAATCCATCCCATCTTTGAGTTCTAGGCATTATCGATGCAGTAAACATTTGGCACAGGTTGGAAATTTTGAGTTGTTTGGAAACAGCAAAGGTGCCGGTTCAAGCAAGGCATGCCCACAAGCAGCACGGGCTAGCTGTAGCTGAGCCCCGCTTAGCTCACCTTTCCAGCGGCTTCCAGTTCTTTCTTATCTCTCTTGGCATTTCCAGCCAACATCTTCATCTCCACAACTCCCGAGACAGCAACGAATGGGACAACCGAGAGCAGCAAGAGTGTCAATTGCCAACCGTAGATAAACGATATGATAATTCCGGTTCCAAGGTTGGCCGTGTTCTGTGCAATTAAAGCCAACCTGGTTCCCGTGGCCTTCAAGAGAAAAAGGGTAAGGCAGCTGGGTGAAGTTCCAAACCATGGTTCCTGCCTTCGGCTTCCTACCAGAACGTGAAGGGTTTCATTCTCTCAGTAAACCCATGCTTGGGCCAACAGGTTTTACTCTCATCCCTTCAGCCCATGAATCACCTGCTGTAGAGATAAACTGTGAGGTCTCTCTCTCTCTCTCTCTCTCTCACACACACACACACACACACACACACACACACACACCTTTTCAAAGGGGAGCCTAAATCTCAGTAATATAACTAAAAACTTGGTTCAGTTGGCAGACAGAAATGTACACTCTTCAAGAACCCATAGTGCAAAGTGTTCGCCTCCTGTGAGACCATTAACCATAAAACACACTGTGTTTGAATTAGTCATTTGTACAATTCAGAAAGCCAGGGCCACTGTCGTGGGCAGTGCTATCATTGTCTCTCTGGTTCACCCTCTCCCTTCTCTTTCACTGTGGGATGAGGGAACTTCACAAGGTAGGGAAGCTGGCCAGAGAACCGTTTCCTTTTGAGACAGAAATTGCCTCAGGCTTGAGCGTGACTTATGAGCTACAACTAGAGTTCTGGCAGGGGCTTTCATTTGAAGGGTGAGGCACTAATGTGTGTCCTTTCCTTAGACGGGAAACCCAGAAGCATCTAGTTCTAATTGCTATTGGTTGCCAACCAAGAGATGAGCCTCATGAAGCCAATACCGAGGAGGCGACTCACCAAACAGGCAGAAGGAACCTGGGTCACTGATGCCAGCAGATCACGCTACCCTGAACTCTAAACTTTTCCCTTGCTGTTCATGTTAGTTTCAACGGGATGCTCTACTATTTCCAACTGAAAGTATCTTTTGAAAAATGTTTTTAGGGCCTTGTACAGTGCGGGCAATCTGTCCACCAGTGAGCTATCCCCCCCGCCCCACCCCCGGCTGGAAGCATCTCGGGAGATGGAGCAAGCAGGTTCGCGTTATCAAGGAAAAGTCAGCAGAGCACAGCCTACGTACTCCTTGGACTTGGGCAGCATCCGTGGCGAGTCTCGTGGACAGGGCTCCAGTGCTGTTTCTGTAATCGTCAAACCAGCTCATGTCCTGTGGAATTAAACACACCTTTAAACCAGCTCGCAGCTAAAACCAACAGAAATAAAACCATCTCTCCGTACTCCAGTGGGGAGAAATAGCCACCCTGAATGCGGCTACTGAAATTCAGGGGAGACCTTCTGCACAGAGTGGCCGTCCAGGGGCCACCTCGAGCATCCCACTGCATATGCACTAGGCCACAGGTCCTGACTGCCCCCCATGATAGGAAGGGGTCTCTAGTCAGAGATAAGGAACAGATTCATCTGCCAGCTCCACCCAAAGCGGGACTCCTGTGGCTGTTCCAGATACTAAGTTGTCACAACTTGTGCTGTGGACACCTCTGCCCTGTAGGGTAACTTCTTTCCAACTGAAAAGATACTTTCAGTTGGAAATAGTAGAACTTATTAATTGTAAACAGGGAAATTAAATGCTATACTTCTGCTTTATTTTGTCCAAACAAGGACTTTAAAAGTGTATCTTATATTTGACACAGTTTATAAATATTTATTGGCAGTATCTTTTACTGTCATATAAAGTTATTTGCCCCAAACAGCAGGAGTTTGAAAAGTTCCCTAAAGAACTCATCACTTCAGACGTGCTCAAAATCCGATGCCTGTTTGCGTCTGGTGTGGAAAGATATTCAACCAATACAAGTCAATTGGCTTCCTCTTTCTTTAAAGGAGAAACATGGGTTTTCATATTTCCCACACACCCTACCCCAGAACGAGAACTTACATAATATGTCACATTTTAATGAATTAACAAGTCAAATCAGTGTGGAAACAGAGCTCAAGGCAAAACAAAGCTCAACTTCTAGCATTTGGGAAAGCCTCGGTAGAAGGCCAACTGTGGCACATGAACAAGGGTGCTACCAACTACTTTCTCCTTTGTACAAAGGCACCTTACAGTCTCCAAAGACTGGCCAGTGTCTGTGCAAAATCCAGGAAACAGATACAGGTACTGGAAATAGAGTATCCGCATGGAGACAGACAGCTGTCTGTCTTGAAAAGCCTGCTCCCATGAAGTTCCTGAGACGTCATTGGCTAGTTCAAGACTAGGTCAACTTGTAGGACCCTAGTCATTCCTGGTATGGAAGTCTCAGAGGGGATATATGACCATTGGCATGCCAACCGAAGCAGACAGAGTCTTAAATCTAAACACTGGGTCCCATGCCCTCACCTGCCGCAGCATCGCTTTGAAGGCCATGGACCGTAGTCTTGCAGTGAGAATCTCGCCAGCTTTCCCAAATGTGAAGCCCTGGGGGAGAGAAAAAGGCTCAGGTTCCTTTTGACTCTCATGATTGTCCTCACATAACTGCATGCATTCGCACTGATTTTACGGTATCTGAATGTCGATGCAAATAGTGAAGGTCAACTTAAAACGCAGGCGCTGTGGAGTCAGTAAAAACCTGTGCGCGTTCCATTTCGGCTTCTCTCTCATTTCAATAACTTTCGAGGGCAGCATCTCAGTAGCCAAGATACCGCACTGACCTAGAACGTTTGTCGTGTTCCTCACACTTCGAACATAGTGAAACCAAGAAACCAAATTCTGCACAGAGACACGCGTTGGCTGCTGTGCTGTAGAAAGAGGAGATTCCCCTCTACTGGCCCAGCCCCACCTGCTCCCAGAATAGCCAACAATTAGGTTTCACTTCCTTTCCAAGCCTCCCTGCCAGACAGTTTCCCTCTCCCTGACAATCGTGTCCAAGCTGGAGAGAAGCCCAGACGTCCAGAGCTGGCCTTACTTCTGGGGCACGTAGCGTGGTTGGGCTCCAGCAAGGCTGTGAGTGCCGGGCAGGCTGTGGCGAATGCTTGTGAGGGCACGGGGCTGAACTCTTGACTAAGCCAGGAGGGTGAGTGGGGTGCAGCTGCCTCTCGGGTTCCTTATGTGGGACAGGCCTGTCCTCACCTGTCTTTGCCAGGGATTGCTGCATGCTGCCCCATTGCTCCTATAACTTCCAGAATTCCACTCCCCTGAAAGCCTGGCACCTCTGAGGCGCTCCTGACAAGACAATGATTTCCAGATAAAAATCTCATCTTGCTGTTACCTCTGACTCCATAATGAAAAGGAAGAATCATGTTTGGCATGACTAGTTACATTCTGCTGGCATCCTAGATTGTCTTTGAGAACCCCGTCATACCCACTGGATTGACTGTGGTTTGGGGAAAGCTTAATTCGGTAGAAAAGAAAAAACAGTACCAATTTCTTGTTCTTGCTTACTTGTCTGAGTCAGGACTTCACTGTATAGTCCAGGCCAACCTCCAACTTGTGATTCTTCTGCCTCAACTTCCCGTGTGCTGGGATTATAGACAGGTGCCACCTGTCTGGTTTTGACTGGCTTCCCTGGCCCGGTCTATAATATATGGATATAAATGTATGTCCTTTCTAATAGTTCGTCAATTAGGAAGGAAAAGAAATTCAAAGTTACTTGATATTGGGAAAAGTATTAACAAAAAAAGAGAGGATTTTATTCTCTTGGTTGTTTTCAGTTTCTGGTTGATGATTCTGGAACTTCTTCTATCATAATGTGTATTTGTCAAGGACACACTTGCTTGCACACTTGGGATTTCCCGGTGAAGGGGTGTGCCCTCTAATGAGCCTTGCCTCCCACTCACTTCAGTGTGAGTATCTGATGTTTGGTTAGGTCGGTATCAGTTTCTCCAGTCCCAGACAGGCAGAGCAATCGTCACTGCTTACCTGAAGGAAGAAGGTAAAGAAAGAAAGGACTCCCAGGCCCAGGAAGATCAGTGAGAACACATTACATTTCTGCTGCTTCACCGCATCGTCCCCGGGGCCGAAGATCTAGAGAGAGCATTAGAACACGCGTGAACGGCCAGGTCCAGCCTGCTCACTCCTACCCTAGACAATGGCTTGAAGGGCCACATCTGTGAAAGGAGTTTTTCAGTATGTGGTGTTTCTAAATTGTGGGAAAGTACAACTGGCATAGGATTGACCATTTTAACCATTATTAAGGGTATAGTTTAGTGGCCTGGCATGCATACATATTGTCATAGAGCTTTCTTCCCCTCCATTGCCAGCATGATTTCATGATCCCAATAAGCAACTCTTTGTTCTCCCTCCTTGTAGGCCCTGGCACTGTCCGTGACTTGGGGGAATTATGGGTCATACGTAGGTTGAGAACAGCAGGGTGCTGGGAGATGCTTCTCCTCTTCCTCTGACCCCTGACCCCAGCCCTCAACCTTTCCCTTTAGGAGCGTACCCTGACCAACCTTCTCCTCTCCCTTGTCCACATGCTCTACTCTTAAAACACTTATTAATACCGGACACGTTCTAAGGCTCCATCTTTGTGTGTGTGATGTGTGTGAGAGACGCTGAAGGAAGGGGGCTGCTGTAGGCAAACCTAGTTCGTTTCATGAACTGTCTTTCTAGCGTCTGGACCTTAAAAAATGTGCCTGCAAGTCATGAGGCTCTTGAGGTGCAAGAAAGCCACAGGTTGTCTAATACTGAAATTTAAAAAGACTCAGAGGGTCCTTTCTAATTTTTTGTTGTTTATGGCCTTGACATAGATGAATGCCCGACATCAAGAGACTAATACGTTTCAGCATGTTGGAGGACAATTTGTTTCTACTCAACAAGTCTCCCCAGTAATCATAGAGGGTGGTTAAGGTGTTTACACAACACAAAGCCAGATAGTTTGGATAGCTTCGTACTCACGTCCCTCGCTGGGTTTAATGATTGGGTTTGAAGCTGCACATCTGGGCAGACACTCTGAAATGCCCCCACACGGTTAGCTCTCCTTCCCTACACACTCGGTGAGACTGCTCATTCCACAGATGAAGAAACAACTGTGCAATGGGAAGCGTAGTTCCTGGGGTCACCCACATGCTCAACACGGGGGCCAGTCTGTGCCTAGAACCTGGGCTTGCAGGAGAGGAGGACATGAACTCACCCCTCCACCCATTCCGACCCCTCCGGGCCTGGGGTCCTGCGAGCCAACTGCCAGCCCTTCTAGATAAACAGATCCGAGCTACCACCTGACCCAGCTTTCACCAAGTGAAGACAGTGGACCAGAGTGACTTCTTCGCTGACGTTGTACTCTGTAAGCCCCTAACGTTGTGACAGATGCTTCAACGGCTGCTCATTCTCTCTTATAGTAAGATTGGCTTTAAAAGGAAATCAAGGGCTTCTGCTTGGGTTAATCCGCAGCGACTTAGCCCCAGACCGGGTGAGGCTGAGCTGAGCAGTGGCTGATGACCTGACTCTGCTCAGGTTGCCATGGATGCTTCACACTTACAGCTATCATCTCTGACAGGATGATGGAGATGGCTGGCTGGAGGGCCCCGTTGATAATGGCACAGACGGTTCCCACCACAAAGTAGGGCCACTCCGTTTTATTCAGTTTCAAGACTTGCAGGAAAGACACCGGTGGCACATTGGCGTCCTAGAACATATAGGTAACAGAACAAACCGGTGATGCCGCCATTCGGTGCCGCAGACACGAGCTAGTGACCACACAGCCATTCGGTGCCCGCAGACATGAGCTGGTGACCACACAACCATTCCGTGCCCGCAGACACAAGCCGGTGACCACACAGCCATTTGGTGTTGTAGACAAAGAGGAGGCATGACCCTCAACTACTATGCAGACCTATTATGCAGACTCAATACAAAAAAAAAAATCCTGTCCTTGACAGTACCTACTGATGATACGGAGCTGAGCATGAACCTTGCACACAGGTGAAATTCCCACGGTGTGGCCACTGTCTCTGGTCTGCAGCTCGTGAGGTAGCAGGATCAAAGTTTCAGCTCGGGGTCTGTGTGACCGTCATGGTTAGATCATCTGAGCTGAGCTGTAGTTTCCCATCAGCGTGTAATGCTATGGCCTTGCCTTTCTAACAGTGTTGCCATCAGATCAAATGAGGCAATAGACAGAATCAGATGGATCCATATCCTCTCAAATGTAGAACAGCATCATTATCAATAATCAAAGGACATGGCTTGGCCTCCTTACTCTGCCCAGGACTGCCAGATTAATCACAACCCCTTTCTCATCACATAGGCTGATCCCAGTGATGTGGGATTCGCCTCTGTATGCGGTGAGTATCATTGGTTAATAAAGGAACTGCTCTGGGCCTATAGCAGAGCTATAGGAAAACAGAGTTAGGTGGGGAAAACTAAGCTGAATGCCGGGGAGAAAGGAGTCTCTGACTCCAGGAAGAAGCCATGGAGTCGCTGCCGGAGACAGATGTGATTTTGCTGGTAGGCCACGACCTTGTGGTGATGCACAGATCAATGGAGATGGGTTAAATTAAGATGTAAGAGTTATCCAAGAAGAAGCAGCTAGAGCTAATGGGCCAAGCAGTGATTTAAATAATACAGTTTCTGTGTGATTATTTCAGGGCTGAGCAGCCGGGAACCGACAAGTGGCCTCCCACTACATCCCAGGACTCACTTGGGACTAGCTCCATTATCTCTGGACTACGAAGGTGAAGATTAAACATCTCAGCACAAAGACTATATTTTATCTTTTTTCCCCTAGGAAATCCATTTCTCGTTCCCATTTAATTCACTGTCAAATATATTTAAAAATTGGATTTCCTTTTCTTTAAAAAAAGCATGCAGCCCACGGTAAGAAACACATATTCTTCAAGGCTAAGGATTTCAACAGCAAGCCCCCGAGACAAAGGCTTTACCCAGAGCGGAAAACAACTTACGAGTTCACTGGCATCGGCATCTAGTCTGTGCTGATGCGCTCTTGAACTTTTAAGACTTTTCTTCGTAGAGTTTCTGAATAAGTGAGATTTCCAGCCGTTGGGGGCCAGGCCGCCTGCAGCCTTTTCTTCACTAAGTTCAACTTCAAATTCTGCTGACAGGCTGTGGCTTCCTGATGTCTGAATGACAGGTAAATCATTAAAACGTGTGTGTGTGTGTGTGTGTGTGTGTGTGTGTGTGTGTCCAGACGAATAGAATCTCCAAGTTTAGAATAACACAGCAACTCTGAGTGTGGCATGTATCAAGGTATCTACAGAGTTGAATTAAAACCGGGTTGAGGTTTGAGAACAAAGAAACAGCACTAAATTGAGCATCCAGTGAGCCCTCAAGGTCACCATGGTTCCATCCTCCGTCCCTGCAAAAGGACCAACAAGGAACTGGGAATGAAGCACAATTAACAAAAACTCGGGGTTAGAAACTGGGGGTCAACCTGAAGATCTGAAAAGCAGAAGAGCCAGCCACTGACTCTAACCTGGACCTCAGCGTGAAATGGCGATTCTTCCTCCTAGAATCTCAGGAGCCTGCATCTGAGAGCGGACTCACCCCATCTTATATTCCTTTCTAGGGCGTGGCTCAAAGGCGTGCACCACTGGGACTAAAGGCAAGCACCACCCGATTTCTATGGCAACTAGGGTGGCTACTGGGATTAAAGATGTGTGTTACCATAACCTGGTCTCTAAGGGTGACCAGCGGGACTGTTTGACTCTCGGATCTTCAGGCAGTCTTTATTTATTAAAATTCATTTGAAATGCCACTACATGGGAGGGCAAAGCAAAACTCAGAAGTCGGCATGGTGAGGGGACCAAGGGAGAAACACACAGGTCCTAAAAACCCCAGAACTGGTAGAAGCAGCAGAGGCGAATCAATGTAAGTCCTATTCACTTAACGTGGGATAACAAGGCCAAATTGGCTAAATTTGGCAGCTCCACTACTGCCAACTAGCTCCGTATTATTTTATTTATTCCTATTGGACCACCGTTCAGTTTGAAAATGATCGTGTTCTCTCGGGAAAGAAGGCCAAGAGAATATGGTACAGACTTTAGAGCAATCTGGTTGTCTCCCAGCCGAAGTCCTTGTAGTAGCGTGAGGTCATTCTTACGGGTTAAACAGACACGGGACAGACAAGGACGGGAAGGAGTTACTTCCCGTGAGGATCCCACATGTCATCCCAATGCCTTGCTCATAATCACGTCAGCATGAAAACTAAACTAGGTTTAAAATACCATGGAATAAAATAGCTGAGGAAAAGCAGCTTAAGGGAGAGAGAAGAGCTCTGATTGGCTGGCAAGTCCAGGCTGCAGCCCATCCCAGTCACAGCTTGAGGGAGCAGCTACAGTGGCCCCAGAGTCAGGAAACAGAGAGCAATCAGGCAACGGCACTTGTGAGTCCGACTGTCTGCTCAGGGGATGGCTCCACCCACCGTCAAGGTGGGTCTTCCCACATCGTTAGTGAACCCAAGATGGCAGGCCTCAGAGGCCCATCTTCCTGTGGGTGTAGATTCTGTCCAAGCGACAAACTTACCCATTATAATTACATATATTTTAAAATAGAAATTGATAAAGAGGCTTTATATAAAACTGAACTATAAATTTTTTTCTGACGTTTCATTCTTTGAGGAATTTGAAATTTTGAAACCATCCTGTGTCTGGGTCTTTAAAACCACAGTAACAGCTCAATAAGACAAAATAGCGAATCCATCCTTTAAAAGTGGTTAGTAGTTTTCCAGGGTACTCAGATGTTCGTGTAATTTGTTTATTTTTTAGGATATATATGTAATATGTGTAACATATTAGCATATGTGTTTTACTTGACATGTACTGCACACATTGAGTGAACTCAGTATGCTGTTTTGTGTGGGAGTGTGTGTGTGCATGTGTGTGTGTGTTTGTGTGTGCGCACGCGTGCCCACAAACGTGTGAGTGAAGGGCAGGTGACAACCTCAGGCTTGGTGCCTTGGATTTGTCCACCTTTCTTCTTTTTCTGAAAGAGGGTCTCTCACTTGTCTGGAACCCGCCAAGTAAGCTGGTCTGGCCACCCAGAAGCCCCCAAAGATCCGCCTGTTGTCCCCAGATACTACATGGTACATGCCATCATGCCTGACTTTATTTTTCTTTCTGGAAACTACCTTAGGTCCCCGTGCTTAGAAGAGAAGCATGCTACTGACTGAGCTGCCATCCCAGCCACCAGTGCGCTTCTCTACAGGTGTTTAAAATCGCCATGACTGGTCAGGGTGATTGACATTTTGGTTACCTTTCAAAGTCTCCTCTCCTTGTGCTAGTGTGCTAGGGAAGTAACTCGGTGGTGGGATGTTTCCCTTGCACAATAAGGTTCTGGTTTCAGTCCACACAGATGCAAAGGAAACGGTCTCTCTCAGCAACTGTGACATCCAGAACTCACTGTGGTCAGTCATACTTGCCCTTCTGGACTCTGGAACATTCCTTCCCTCTGCCTGCCTCTCTGCACCTGTCAATCATCTTCTCCCTGGCGCTCCCTACCACTCCCCAGTCTCTACAAACCAGAATTCTATGTCTTGCCTGTAAGAGCAACAGCCTAGCCCTCACATTTCGGTGCTAAGCATTCGGAAATACAGCAATGACTCACAGTAGGCTTGCTAATCCAAATGTAGGACTGATGCTCAGAGAGCTGGGGCTTGTCGGGAAATTGAGGGAACTGTTAGCATTGCTTTCATCTGTGCCTGTATTGCAATGTTTAAATAAAGAAAAATGTTTTAAAAAACAAAACAAGGTAGGTATTCAACTTTAGAGAAACAAATAGTTTCACATATTTTTATAACTACTGCTGAATAATTGAAATAATATTTCATGGTGTGTACCTGAAATGTCAAGGGGAAAACCTGCAATACACATGTAGGAGGAACTTATTATAATGCCAAAGCAGATACACATAGTTCAAAGTATATGAACTATAGTCACAAGGACGTGTTAGGTTACTTATTCTGCAAGGCTGCTAAAATGAGAAAGAGGCTTTATATAGGAGATAAGGTGATAATGTTTTAGTGGCTAGAGAAAACAATTTTTTAAAACCAACCATTCACTTCCGAAAGCAGCCCTTTCCCCGACCACTGTAGATCTCTCTCTCTGTCCACTGAGAAGGACCTGCTAGGTTGGACACATGCCCCAGACAATCAATAACCACTAATCTATTGGGTACATTACATTAACTGTGAATTTTGCCTTTGCCTGTCTTCCCCTGAGCCTTTCGCTCTCTCCCAGGTTATGAATTAAGGCTTTGAGGCTTGCCTAATTTTAATGCCTCGATCTAGTCATTATTTCCTCGTATGAAATTAGCTGCAATTTGTTTTAGTAACTTAAAGACTACCGTCTTAGCCACCCAGACAGCGAAGGGAAAGCAACCTGGCGGCCGATACCTGCATGTTCACGAGTCTGAAGTAGACCCCTTCCTTCTCCATCAGCTCCCTGTGACTTCCTTGCTCCACGATGACGCCGTCCTCAAGCCCGGCGATGACGTCTGCATTTCGGACCGTAGACAGTCGATGAGCGATCACAATGGTGGTTCGCCCTTCCCTAGCCTAAAGGGGAAACGGACAAATCTGGGGTACACTGGGGTTATGGTGCAAACCCTGTCAATCAACAGGCACAAACAAGCCTTGGGTAGACGCTGGTTGAGGTAGATGAGATGACACCCACATTTTGGTGTACTGAAAGCACAGGCACCTCTCTTCCATAGAAGGCAAAAGTCACATTTGAGTTCCAGACCAGGCAGGGGGCAACCCTTTCAACATGAGGGCCGATTACTCTGAAACACTATGTAGTATTTGATACTCAAGAAGGTTAAAGATTTGACCTGATAGGTGTCTTCATGTTTGTCTGATGGGCCCTACCTCTGAGCTGTATGGTGCCCTGAACACGGGCAGAAACATTTTAGGGAGGTCACTGTGAAGCCATAGCTTTCTCCAGAACCTGATCTGAACATAATTTATATGTTACATACATATACATATATATTCACATATTTATTTATATGTATTTCACTTACATTTCAAAGTATTTGTCTTTTTATTGGTTTTACAAAATTAGTAAATTTACAAGGAAATAGCTTAAAATTTAAAATAAAGAACAGTAAACCACAGAAAGGAACACGATGCTATCACTAAAAATTGTTATTGAAAAATTCTTAGAAATTATAAATTTTTAAAATTAATTTCCCCACATATTTTACCATAAGTGCTTTTGTCAAACAGAACCAAGTGCAAGACAGAAGCAAAACTATACGGTTCCTGCCACAAGCTTTAATCTAGGTTCACTGCACCATGGTGGACAGTAGCCAAGATCATTGACCTCCCTCTGCAGCAGACCAGGAGAATCAATAAACCCCAAGAGATGACCTCATTTTCCCTATGGGTTTGTTTCTCAATCTAGACTCCAAAAGAACTGACAAAGATTTGCAAAGCACGCCAATTTGCTGTCTCTCCCCAATCCCGGGTGTTTGTCCCCCAGGTACTGACCTTATCCAGAGCCGCCTGTACCTCAGCTTCACTTTCTGTGTCCAAGGCTGACGTCGCTTCGTCCAGCAGGAGGATCTTGGGGTTGCGGACCAGGGCACGAGCAATGGCGATTCTCTGTTTCTGTCCCCCGCTCAGCTGCGCCCCTCTCTCACCAACCAGGGTGTCAAATTTCTAAACAGAAAACCCAGAAAAACTCTGGAAACATTCATTCCACCAATTTTACAGTGTTGGGGATCAACCCAGGAGGGTTTGAGCATGCTCGGCAAGGCGTCCACGCCTTCTTTGCCTGAATGTATATCTGTGTGAGGGATCACAGGGAACAGGAGCGACAGACAGTTGGGAGCTACCATGTGGGTGCTGGGACTTGAACCTGGGTCCCCCCAGAGAGCAGCCAGTGCTCTTAACTGCTGAGCTGTCTCTCTGTTCATGTCAGCCTTCTTCAAATATTTGAAATACGAAAGTATAGACTTTGTAGAAATAGAGAAAACAGCTGAAGCTTTGACAGTCATAATGGGTCATGAACTATAACAAATGAACATTGAATTTAAAAGTTACCGCCACATAGCCTATATGCTTTTATATCGTTTGCATACAAAATATAGTCGGTCACCCTTAACTGAATAATTCAAGGGATTCACCCAGCAAGGTTGAGCAACCTTGTAACACAAACTTTAGGCTTTGAAGCAGTAACTCAGCCCCTCATGTTTCAGTTCTGATTTTCAGGGAGTCTTTACCTGTGGTAATTTCATGATGAACTCATAAGCATTGGCTTCTTTCACAGCTTTCTTTATCTCCTCCATGGTTACATTGCCGCGGCCATAGCGAATGTTCTCAGCGATCGTGGTAGCAAACAGTACCGGCTCCTGACTCACCACCCCGATGATTTCCCGCAGGTACCTCACATTGAAGTTCCGGATGTCCTGCCCGTCAATGCTAATCTGGAAGGAAGAAAGATTTCCTATTCGGTATTTTAAACAACCTGATCTCTAAGGCACAATGGCTCTTTGCTGTGAGAACATCTTAGCTAGTATTGAATTCATTCAAGAGTTAGACATAACAATTAAAATAAACAGTAATATGCGAGAATAAAATAAAGCATCCATACTTTCTCCTGATATTTTCATATGTATAGTTTTTTAAAAAAAGATTTTTAGTTATCCTCCATAAGAAATTTTAGATATATAGTTATTTGACACAGTGCTGGAAAAATGACCCCAAGGCCTTTATATACTCATAACTGCACATTCAGTCCAGTTATGTTTTTAGGCATGCCGCTGTTTTAATTACTAATGATAAATTTAAGTTAACATGCCCCCTTACCTAACTAATCCACATATATTTAGATGACATTTTGGTGTTTTGTTATGCTTAACATACCATAATTTACTTTATCATATCTTAACTTTTCAACATTTCATTTTTCAAACCTATTCTAAAAGCAGAGAATTATTAAGTTGAGAAGAAAGATTTTTCTTTCTTAACGTCAATTTACTATTGTTTGCTGGGCATTTATTCCCTGATGAAGAAAAGCTAAATACATAGCTTTATAAGTAACTTCGTAATGGATAGCATTAGCAGAAATAAAACGTCTTCTTCATTATATCTTACTAGGACTGGGATCCATTGCTGACCATTTTTTCATTGTTTGTTCTTTGGCAATTTAATACAAATATATGTAAATAATGCATTCTGCTTACTTTCACCGCAGTCCTCTCTTATCTTCCTCCCGTCCCTGTCCCTGTCCGCTCTCCCTCCTACCTACAGGTCCTTTCCCTGGTTCGTGTCTTTTTGCTGTATTTTTTGACCCACTGAGCTTAACCAAGGCCATCTATGTGACAATGGGTTTGGAACTATCTGCTAGAGCCTGGTGGGCGCATGTGGGCAGGGGTATACAAGTAAGGAAAAGATTGTCCTTCTCCCAGAATCTATAGCCCATAGTTTAAGCTGACCATTCCTCAAAAATACTTTGTAAATTGATATTTATCTTCTCCTTTAAAGCTTAATTGTTTAAGAATTCCATACATTGTTTGACACATTCACCCGCTTTGTCCCAACTTTCCCCAGATCCAGCTCCCTTCCACACCCACAAACTCTTATTTATATATACATATATATAAATTATGATTTACATAGAGAGATAGAAATTATGTGTCTTCATTTACATATACCACACACACATAAATGAAGTCCGACCTGTTTTGTCTAAATACTCTTGGATGTAGTCATGTACTAGAGTATGGTAGACCTACCAGGGTACGTAAAGAAAATACCTCTTTATATTTATTCTCCAGTCATTTGTTTGTTTCTATCCTAAAATCAGCAGGGTTGCTTTTACAGACTCACATTAATTTCTAAAATAGTAAACTGTTATGTGATACAGGAGCGCCCAGCACACTGTGGGCAGCTTCATTCCCTGAGAAGGTGGCCTGGGCTATAGGACGTAAGTGAGCAGGATACAGAGAGAGCCAGCTAGCAAACTCCCTCCCTCCATGACCTCTGCTCCAAGATCCTGCACAAGTTCCTGTCCTGACTCAATGATGGACTGTCGCCAGCAAGGAGAAGCCAAACCAACCCTTTCCTACCCTCAGTCGCTGTTGGCCATGGTCAGTCAGGGCCACAGAACGAGAGCTAAGATCCTGTGTTGGCCATGGTCAGTCAGGGCCACAGAACGAGAGCTAAGATCCTGTGTCAAGTTGACCTTCATAGTTGATGACTAGCATTTGGGAAGCAGTGTCCTTAAGCTGGGACAGCTGAAGAGAGATGTACACTGAGTTGGTCTTGTTAACTTAGGGTTGCCGCCATTCCGATTGTCATTTTCGGTACAAGAGAATAGCCCTCTTAGGAAACATATTCTGAAGTCTATCATATCCTGTAGCTTAGCCCACATACACGGAAAAGGGGAATAAAGTAAATGGGTCAAAAATAAAGATCACTAGGAGATCTAGGTGAAGGGTGTGTGTATTCCAGCCTGTTCTCACCTCTGTTCTGGTAGGAGATTCAGATTTCCCCGTGTTATACTAATGCTAAAGAAAACAATCATTTTTTGCTGAATGTAATCACAGTTTTAAGATATTTGTGGGCACACTTCCCTGACTGTCAGAAAGAACTTTGTGGAATTTGTTTTGTCAACTTAGACCGAGCTGGGAGCAGTCTTTGGTGACAGAAGAGCTGTCTAGTGCCGGTTGTTTCAAGGCTTTCACTGAAAGCATTTGCCCCATGCCCAGAAGTATGTGCCCTGTCCCAGTGTGTTGCGACACTGTGTGCTCTCGCCAAGCTCAGAAGCACACACAGATTTGTCTGCAAGAAACCAATATCTAGGGCCTATTTACGCCTAGCTTCCGGAGCTGGGGAACTTGGCTCTTCCCACTTACCGTACCCTCTGTGGGGTCGTAGAGCCTCTGCAGCAGCTGGACAGTGGTGCTCTTCCCACAGCCACTGTTGCCGACCAGGGCCACCGTCTGTCCGCTCTGCACCTTCAGGTTGAGGCCCTTCAGGATCTGCAGGAGAAAGCAAGGCAGAACACGCTTCACAACACAGCTCCAAAAAGGGAACAATTCAACACTAGTTAGAATTGGGGCGGGGGGGGGGGGGGGAGAAGGTATCAGTTAAGAGTTTAACTCCAACAGGACAAAGTACGTAAACATCCCAGGAAGTAGACTATAGAACGATGATCAGAGATTAACGTAAGCTGGGAATTCCAGTACTATTGACGGTACCTTGATGTTGGCCCGAGATGGGTAGGAAAAGTGAACATCGCTGAAGTCCAAATTTCCTTTGATGCTGTCTGGCTTGTGTCCTCTCTCTGAAAGACTGTCAATTCTAGGATTCTGAATAAAACGAAATCCAATGACTATTTTATCAAAGAACAAGCAATTGCATGTTTAAGGAAAAGGCCTCATCAAATGCTAAAAATAAAACCTGGAGTAGCATCATCTTGTTCATGTGAGCAAACACACGGTGAAGGTGTGGTGTGTGTATGCATGTGGATGGGTGGGCGTGCATGTGCATGGCACCTATGTGTGAGTATGTATACATGTGCATGTGTGTAATGTGTTACATGAAACTTTTTTCCTGAAAAGTTTATAGGGGATATTCATTTTATTTCATGCAACATTTCACTTCCAGTTTTTGGCATATATGCATAGATTTTCTAAATGGCCAAATAGGCATGCTTTTGCAAATAACAAAAACACATTAGGTAAGTCCAAGTATTTCTGCCTTCAGTGAAAGTTATTTCTTCCTCAATAATAAACACACAGAATGAGTCAAGGAGACTGATGGACTGACGAGCACAGTATTGCTTAGGAACTATGTACACTTTCATTTAGAATTCAACATTAGGTCTAATTCCCTGATTCTCGTTACAACTTTAAATTTTACTGTGTAAATGTAATAACATATTTAAGGACATAGAAATCATTAATTTTCAACATACTCAATTCAGTTCTTTTCAATGCAGCTGATTTAAGGTCAAAATAGACAATTCAGTGAGAAAAGGAAGCCGCTGCAAAACTCAGTGTTAATTTGGTCCTTTGAACAAGTTATCTCTACACACACTATTCTATATAGAAATCATAAAACTGTCCATCTGGCTATGGTGTAAGGAGCAGATAAATCAGAAACAAACCTTATTTATCCTGCACTATACTAAAGGACTAATACAGAGACACTCAGGTGAGTTTAGTGATGGTATATTATCGAATAAACTTGTAGAGCCCTCTCAGTGCCTTTGTTTCCACGGAGTGCAGTAGTTTCCCACTCTTACTGTGTCCACGTGATTCACAGTGTGCAGCCTGCAGCCGTGCTCAGTTACCAACACCGCAACGACCCTCAGCTTCCAGCTAACGAAAGACTCACGTTATCGATAATGTCAAAGATCACGTAAGCTGCTCCTCGTGCATTGGCAAAAGCATCAATACAGGGGGCCGCCTGCCCCACACTGAAGGCACCAATGAGGATCGAGAAGAACACCTGGGCGAAAAAGCACGGGGAATGATTAGGGCAGAACGACACCCTCCGAGTTACAGCTTGCTTGAAATACCGTGTACAAAGGAGGGGATTTAAGATTTACTGAACACTTAGCAATCTCTATTTCATATTGTATTTGTACATCTTTATGGGCACATTGTGATAATTTGATACATGTATATAATTAGCGTGATAAGCACTTTCGTCATTTTAATAAAAAAATAAAAACTGCTTCAGGAGAGAACAAAATTCATAAAAATTAATATAGCTTTTTTTCATCATCAAAAATAAGTTTTGCTTAGTCTTCCAAACTATTTGCTGCATGTTTTCTGATTATATAATTACCTGTCATAAAGACTTCTGAAACTCATTTCATTAGCGCCGAAGTTAATGCCACCAAAGTTCTTTCCCACTAGAGTTATTATCTCTGCAGGGAACTGCACAAAACGTTCAATAGGAAGCATTACAGATTTTGACCCCGTGGAATTTTCCCTTAAAAGGCTATTGCAGACTTATATATGGACATGTGAACAAAATTTTATGCAAAATGTTGACTTATTTTTTTTTTTAAATATCTTCTTGTAGACCAAGATGGTCTGAAACCCATTATGTAGCCTAGGCTGACCTGGGCCTCATAAGAACTCCTATTCTCTATCCACAGTGGTGTGTATGGCCATTCCTAGTCAGTTTACCCATTTATCGCACACAAAATTTATAGAACACTGGTTATTCTGTTCTACAGCACACAAAACAATGCATTTTTCTTCTTGCTTTTTCATTGAAAAATAAACTGATATATAAATCCAAGAATACAGTTTCAGGAAACCAGATTAATAGCATACATAATTCAAGAAAAATATAGAAGAAAAACTACTCTTTTCTCTCCAGGCATAGTAAAATTTCTACATATAGCTTATTTTCTCTGAAGCATCAGTCTTGTTCATGTTTATAAAACCCAAACACATTTAATTATCTGTCTCTTATCTCAATATAAATAAGGACCAATGAGAAAAACTTCTCCATCAGAGTAGATGCTAAGACATTAATGCAACAGTCTCAGCCCTTTCTGTGGGGCTTGACAGGTTCCCTTTATCTTGGAAGCCAGTTTCAGCCTTGTGACACGGGTATTCTCCTCATGCTACAAACGTGGGCAAATTCATCACAAGATTAATGGCAAAGTCAAGACACGACCTCTGTTTTTTTTATAAAACATCAGGAGGAAACGAGGAAGTGAGAAAATGTGGTGAACCACCACAGTGCCGCCAGAGAAGAGAGGGCTGGGGCGGCGTCGTTGTTACTAATGCCCTCAGCCTCGCCCCAGGCCTGGTGAAGCCAGCACAGGGTACATTGTGAGATCCAACTTTCTGTATGGACAAAGTTCAGGGACCAAATTATACTTAGGGTTTTCATTTTAAGAAACAAGCAAGAAACAAGTTTTGAAACATTTCTGTTAAAATGATCTTGTACTGACCAACCCCAACATGGGGTGATGATCACGAAATATCAGTGGTTTAGAGAAAAGATTGCCCAAGAAAGACCTGGATATTATGACCTCATTTTGGGGAGAGAAAGCGTAGATATCTGAAAAATACATACCAAAATTCACCATCAAGTCTGCATGAATTCTTAGACTGTAAGTGATTTAAATTTTAAAAGTGTTTGTTTTACTCTTTAGAATAATTAGAATATTATTATAATTTAGAATAATTTAGAATAAAATATTATTCTCATAACCGTGTCATGAGGGCATTTTCACTTTCACATAGACAAGTGAACCAACACATTTTCTTTTATATTTGAAGAAGCTGGTACTCATTGTGTTGTGAATTGAATTCTATATTACACAATGACCTATCTATGATAGATGTATACTATATTCTCAAGTTAAACTCAGCAGGAGGATAGGAGTAATTCCAACACATGCTATTCCATTCATAAGTTTTTTCCCTCTTCACGTCCCTTTGCATGTATGTATTTCCCACATGCTATTACCTTGTCCCCATTTACCACTAGGACTTGTATGTTTCAGAAGGTCAGCTCTACCCACACGACAGCAAAGATAAAACAAACAGTCACACCTTATTCTTCCAAAGGAAGGAAGACGGAAAAAGAATAGACAGGGGCTGGAGAGATGGCTTATGTATGTTAAGTATGTTATGTATGCTAAGAATACATACCGCTCCTGCAGGGACCAGGTTTGGTTCATCGTACCTATAGCACGTGACTCATCACAACCTTCTTTCACTCTGGGTCCAGGGGAATCCTACACCTCTGGGAGGTACTTGGACTCATCACACACACACACACACACACACACACACACACACACACACCTTAAAATAACACTAAAAATAAATCTTTAAACAAGAAAGAGAAGATGGGTGGAAAAGTCAACAGATTCCTCATAAATATCGGAGGCATTACTTACTGTCACTGCGTTTCCAATAGTATACTCTTTTGAGATGACCAGAGTGGACCCATACCAGAAGGCCAGGGCGTAGGATGCGTATATTAACAAGAAGGCGATGCCCATGGATATGTTTGCTGAGATAGCCTTTTTTATTCCAATTTTTTTGGCACTTTCTAAATGTTTCTGATACCTGCCAGAAAATGAAGACGGGAATGTTATGATGAGAAAAACAATTTACAACCTGAACCATAATCACCTCTTTTTCAGTAAGGAGTAATAAAGTCTTGGGAGCCCCGGCATCCTGGGAAGTGACCCATTCAGGATCAGGGCTCACTAGAACAGACCTAGCCTGCTCCTGACCGGCCTGCCTCATCTACCCTGAACTCTCCCATGCCACCTAGTGTCCCCATGGCTGCCCCAGAACTGAAGTCGTACTCCTGGGATAGAAAAAATCTTATTACTATCTTCGTGGCCAGCATCACCAGTCAGGATTAAAGTAGGATTAAAATAAACAACATTACCCCAGATGGCTACCCTAGATTCTTTAATGGTTACATTCTTAACTCAACCTTCTACTTTCCTCTCTATAGAAATGAAAATTTTCCCTAGGTTGCTCTTCTGGGGAAGGGATTTTTATAAATCAAGCTGCCTTCATTGCCAAGTCAGGTGTGAGGTCAGAAAGAACCTCCTACAGGACATATGGTCTTTCTCCATTTTTTTTTTTCGACTTTAGTTTCATTCACTGAGAAAAGGAGGCAAGACCTCTACCAATAATGCCTTCTTAGGAAGATAATCGCGAGGCTGGCGGACAATCACAGGGTGGAGTTAGTATATTAATGGGCGTATAGTTGGTGGTAAACTTGATAATTTTTTTCTGTTGTTCCTACCATACTAGAATATATTTTTCCATATTTTTCATCCTATAATCATCTTACTTTTGAATGATATTTTAGTATTTGAATATTTAAGTTCACATACAGCTATATATGTGTACATATGTATTTACAAATCTTATGAATGATTTTAACAAATTCAAGTATTTTTACATCAGGTTAAATTAATTACACTCTTCCGTGCTAGATTCAATGGCTGTAGAAATTCCAGGGTTGGCTCCCTAATGGATTTACAACGAAACTCTGAGGGAAAACATCATATAAACTGGAGTATTTCTTTTTATTAACACTCCCCAGCAACATCACTGTATTTTTAGTTCAACCAAATGAGGCATGGACATTCATTAGCCATTTTTTTTAATGTATTCTGCCACACAGCAAGGTTTTCCTAAATGCCTCTAAGCACCCAGTTCTCCAGAGTACTTTCCTCCGCTGTGAATGCTGCATTCATCCAGCAGAGCTGTGTTCGAGGAAGCAGCCAGGGCACCACATCCCACACTTTGGGTACTGCTGAGCGGCAGAGCCTCCAGATGCACGCAGCAGCAAGAGGGCCCTGTGCCCCAGGGTGACGCAATGCTCCGGTGAGAGTGGGCGTGCTGTAATTACCTTCACGGGGTAACGGAGCGGCGTGATTACACTGCCATCCTGAGGTCCAACTGAGGGTTAGTGTGGTCTGTGGGGACTATTGTGTACAGGAAGCAGCAGTGAGAGAGAAAAAAGGAAGAGGTTAGAGAACCAGAGCCATGCTGGCTGTGAAGAGGGATGAAGAACAGAAAACCAGAAAATGAAGAGGAAGGGGCTGGAGAACCCGTGTATCTAACACTGGAAACTTGGGGAATTTCCAGACACTGTATTCAAAGAGTTGTGGGTATCAAAATTCTCACATAAAAAATATCTATATGGGGTCATATTTCAACTATATTGGGGTAAATTATTTTAACGAGAATATTAATGATTTATATACACATATATTTTTCTCCAAACTCATCAAGATATTCAAACTAAGTATATACAGCCCTTTATCAATGCTATCTCAATGAAATTGCTTCTATTTGTGTTGTTATGTTTTTTAAGTAATTGCTTGTGTCCTCCAGCACATGGCCATAGAGAAGGGCTTCTTGTATTGAGGCAGAAAGCCAGATGGGGGGTGGGGAGCTATGTCCGGTTCTCCCACAGCCCCACAGAAAATCCTGGGCTGTGACCAGGAGATCCACATCTCAGATTTTCCTCTTCTGTATTCCAGTTCACGGCCACTAAGGGGGTGGAAAAGTAGGAAGTACCTTGGTAACTGTGCTTTATTGATAGACTTTGGAACCCTGCATATTTCCTTTTATGCAGTAAAAAATATTATGCTGGGAAGCAAGCCCCTAGGCATCATGGGGCCTCTACAAGAGTCTGTAGAGCACAGAAGGATGAGAAGCCTCAGTGTGAACCTGACAAGTCGCAGCCAGTGGTGACAGATGCTTCTATCATATGGGGAAGAGAGAGCAGTAAACACATACCACAAAAGAATGAACGAAACCACGGAAAAGTGGATTCTTTGAATCAGCAGACAAAGAGACTTCCTGACCTTTCTAGTTCTTTGTTCTGGCCCCCGAAAGCTATCACGGTCCTGATGGCTCCCAGAGCCTCTTCAGCCACGGCACCAGCTTTTGCATAGGCGGCTAGTTCTTTGTCACTGAATGTTGAGAGGATCTGTTCAGGAGAGACACAGTCACGACCCTGACATGGAGAGCAGGGGTAAAAGACAGGCTTCACAGTGCTGTATCCCCCATTTGCCCATCCAGACCCTATGCTTTATAACACTGAAACCAGGTCTCAAGGTGGGTCTTAGTGTGCCTCTTATAAAGGCTAAATCCGGGCTACCCGAATCATCAGGGAAAGTTTATTTGAGAATCCTGTCAAATTCCACATTTCTCATATGTTATTTTTTTCTGTCAACTCTGAAGTTAGATAAAATAAAACCTTACAACGTGGAAAGATTAATCATGCTTTTCCTTTATAATGTCATAATTTGTGTGTGAGAGACGTGTATATATTTATGTACATAAAAAAGTATTAATAGAAAAAATGCTATATCTTATTTCAAGTTGAGCATCCATGTTTCTTAAAGATAGTCTCTCATTGGCTTGGAGCTCACTACTTAGTCTAGGCTGTCTCAACAGCCCTCCCCAGGGCTGGAACTCACTAGCTAGGCTAGGCCAGCTCAAGAGCCATCCCCAGGGATCTGTCTGTCTCTACTGCCCGGGGAGCAGTGTTGACCTTACAGACTTGTAACACCAAACCAAGAATTTTTTTTTTTTAATTTGGGCTCTGGGGATCTAACTTTAAAAAATGAGGACTTATCCTCATTTTTGTAAGGTAAGATGAAAATGATACTTTCAAACTATTAATGGTGATTCAAGATAGTAGAACTAGATAACAGGATGGTTAAATAAGATAGCAGAGGAGAAAAAAATCAAAATAAAGGAGATACAAGTAATTAAGTGAATCGTCAATCTTAGAGTGTACAAAAATAGCCAGCAAATTCACTTAACTCTAAAATGTTAGCTTAAGTAAATACGATTTTATGTGTATGCATACAAGTTAAAATCGACAGAGTGCTATGTAATTGTCACGGGACCATAATCCCTGCCCTGTTTAAAACGTCTATAATTCGTTCAACCATTTGGAGGACTATGTTTAAATTTGTGTTTTCTTAAATAAAAATATAACCGTACCTGTCATTTCACACATCCCATGAGAATATTTACTCAGAGAGGTAATAGTGAAATGAGGAATAGTGATTAAGGTAAGAACTGTAGTGTTTGGAATCATATTAAACATTAATATCCATATTAAAGCTCTGTGTGAATGACATACGTCTGTACATGGCTTCTGCAGACACTGAGCACACGTCTGAATGGGCAGTAGATACATATACACTCTGAATACACAAAGCAACGCTCTGTGGGCCAGCACACAGAAGAATGTTGGGGTTTCACACACCTTTGCCCACACAGCTGTCGAGAGCCCCAGGATGGGGCTGATGGCCATGATCACCAGTGTGAGCTTCCATCCTCTGAGGAACCCCACTATGAAGCCTGCAAAAAACGTGGCTATTGCTTGAAAGAACATTCCAACCTTGTCACCAATTCCTTCACTGATTTTGGAGATGTCACTAAAAAAGATCACACCTAGGTGGTTACAGTCAGGAGGTCTTCAGTCAGAAGGTGAAGTAGACATTTAATAAACACACAGATAAGAACACCATGCCCATCCTACTGTAAGTCTTGTTTAGAGTCAGCCTCTTGACTCTTTTCCCATGAAAACACTACACAAAGGAAACTCGGGATGAGTTCATGTTTCTAAGAAGTTAAGGCTATGAAGCTGATCCTATGAAATCCATTAATCCTATCACAGAACTATGAACACTGTGGCCAAGAGTCAATTTGTTTAAAAGAAGAAATTAGAAAAGGTATTACAACAGTCAAAGTACATTCTAAGTCAAACATCATTTCTCTAAAATTAAAAAAGTATATTCCTCTCCCTCCTTCCCTCCTTTCCTTCCTTCTTTCTTTCCTTCCTTCTTTCTTTCCTTCTTTCCTTCTTTCCTTCCTTCCTTCCTCCTTTCCTTCCTTCCTTCCTTCCTTCCTTCCTTCCTTCTTTCCTTCTTTCCTTCCTTCCTTCCTTCTTTCCTTCTCTCCTTCCTTCCTTCCTTTCTTTCTTTTCCCTCTTCACCACAGCCAGCATTTGTAACTTTATGAGCACTGTGTTGATGCTAAAGGCATTTCAGATTTTTCCATTTAAGAGTGCTCCACTGGTAAAGTGTATACAGACATGTCAAAATCCAAAAAGTCCACACATCAGGACCAACTCCCGGTTACAAGCATCTCAAATACGAGGTATTCAACCTGTCCCCTTGCTGTGTTCTCACGGTCAGTGTGACTGCAGTGTGACCGTCCAAAGAAAGGAAACCTTACAGTGATGTCATGGCTGCCGTTTCTTTCAGAGTGAAGCGCGAAGGCCCCAAATGCCTTGGTCTTCTCTCCCTTCCTGACCTTACCTGTGCATGTGCCAGAATGCCCAGTGAGGAAAAGTTGATCATTTATTCCCCCGACTGGAGCAAAACACCAAAGAGACAGAGCAGTTTGCTCTGTTTGCTCATGGCCCGAGTCCCCAGGAGGACGCTTAGCATTTACTAGGCCCTGGAGTGTTTGTTAAACAAGTGAAGTGTTGAACACTTAAACTTAAGTAAGTCTTTGTAGTTAAGGCCACCACTTGCTCATCCATTCCACCATCTTTAGGGGCTAGCACCTGCCAGGCCTGTAACAAGCTCCATGAAAGAGAAATGTGCGTACTACACACACACAATCTTCAAAGAGATTCACTAAATAATGGGGGGGGGGGGGGACAAACCCGAACATAAATGGGACATGTGTCATAAGCTATAGAGGCTTCTATATGACTATCAGATATACACTCAATGCATAGCTAACACGTAAAGTCATGATTTAATGTTTCAAATCTTCCTTCCCCTAACAGTTTCCACAGAGTGCGTCATCTCTTCATCAGATGTGACGTTAACAACACACTTACTCTGTCAGGCGCGTATTGAGTTCAGCAGTGCCCTGGATGTCGAACCAGCCCATTTCTTGTCGGAGGATGGCGTGAAAAAAATGCTGTCTGATCTTCCTTATTTGTCGGCCAGCTGCCAAAGTCCAGAACGAAACTTGGATGTAGGCAGCAATAAGGACTCCGCCACCCAGTCCCGAGTAGTAATAGGCGTATCTGGAAAACAACGGGGAAGGCACGTTTGCCTGAAATACCACGCAATGACACGCTGCTGTGATCACCCCCAGCAATGGTGGCAGTGCTCTGCTTTAAATTGGCGACCGCTTGTCCTAACTGTAGCCGGGGCTTGTACACTTATTCTAAAGCTGTCTCTACCCCTTCCACGTGGCGAACAGCGCTAAACGTGTGAAACATATAAACAGTTCTTCGTGGGAGGTTTTCCATAGAGACACCCCAAATCATCCTATTTTGCAGACTTTATTTTTTAAAAATGAATTTTATAAGAAACTTAATAAATTCAAATTGGTTTGGAACAAAGTGTAACTAACTGACTAACAGTTTCTTTAGAAATAATTTCCTTCTCAATGATTTAAAATCTGTCTTTAATCGGGTTTGACAAACTCTTTTCCATTCGCCTTTCAGACGTGCTTTAGCATGCAGAAATCCCGAGTTCACAGGTCAGAGCAATTAATCTGCAGACACTGTGCTCCAGGCCTTTGAGACTGGAAGGGGCACGGATGCCATAAATGGCTCTACTGGAATCAAGGTGACAAAATGGTAATAAAAACAGCAAATAACTGTGTTTTACTAATTTCATTAAAGGATTACCACAATTATGAAAAGCGTATCTATTGCTCGGAATCACATGCAGGTAAAGGGTCATAAGCAAGGAAATTTCCTGAAACTGGGGGCTGGGGCACAAACAATTAACGGAGGTGGAGCTTGGTAAAGAAATCGGGTGTTTTATATATTCTTAAAACACCACAGGAAGAGACCATTTTTAGCGGAATGTTAAAAGGAACGCACAGTGGATACATAAACATGAATTACCTTGTCATTTCTTCTTCCAGAATTCTTCCTGGATTTATCATTGACAATGAAAAATTTACTAGATAAAACCAAAAAAGAACATTTTAAAAAGAGAGATTATTAATAGGAATTACTAGACTAAAAAAAAATCTCTTAAGAATGTAACTTTGTGATGCTACAGCTTAGTTTCTCAAAGAAAAAATTTTTCCACACCCAAGGTACTTTGCAGTTTCCTGAAACACAGGTCTAAGTGTTTAGGCACAGATGGGAACCACTCTCCTGGATCTATCCCTCCCGTGCACTCCTGGGCCTGTGGCCGAGCAGCGTCCTAAGGCGCGTGGAACAGCTGGTCAGAGGTAGAGCCAAGGTGTCACAGCGTACTGAAGGCAGAGGAGGCAAAAGGAACTGGACAGAGGGAAACTTGGAGATTAGGTGGACACCACTATTTTTTTGGCGGGGGGGGGGTGATTCAAAAGACTTGCTCTTGCAATTTTTATTTTTAAACTCTTTTTTTCTTACATACTTCCCAGTGACAGACAGGGGAAATCCCAAATGAGCGGCTCAAAAATAAGCCCCTGGATCCGTGGTAATTAGTCAGTCTTACAATACATCCTGCTTACTAACAGCACTGGATATACTGGATATGTGTGTTTTAGGTAGCTTTAACTGAAAAGAGCTATCTGATTTAATGTGAGCTAATGTGATAAAAACATCAACAAGACATTCTGAATTGTTCTGTTTAAATGACAATTCCTATTCATTACAAGCCAGGTTCTGCTCTGAATACTTTACAAACATTCATTTAACTTTCATAACAACCTTACGAGGTAAGGATATTTCAAAAAGTATCATGTTGTGGAAAAGGAAACGGAAGCAGAGAGAAATAAACGTGTCCAAAGCCACACAGCAAGCAAGTAGCGAATGGATCTGTAGGCCCAGGCAGAGTGCCCTTTGCTCTTGCATGGCGCTGTGCTGGTGGATTTGTGTGGTGATGGCTTATTTCCATTTAAAACATACCCACAAAAAAGGAAAGAAGTAAACCATCTATTTGCAGCATTTACGGAGTAGCGGAATAAATATCCCTGAAGCATTGTTGCCAAAGTACAAGGCAGGCGCTTCCCACTCCTCTGGGTCCCAGGAGAGGAAGTGTTCTTTCTTTATCCTTTTGTCCTGTGCGAATGACCCAGGGGTCATGTTTTCTTGCTGTTGTGTGGCTGTGTGCCCTTCTTATCTTTCTCCAAAGGAAGATAAAAAGTTCAAATTTATTTTAAACCTAAACTGTGTCAGGGTCGATTGCCAGGAGTGCAGTCGGAGTACGGTCCAGGTGACTGCACGTTTTCCTATGCTGCGCTGCGAAGAGCTTCTGAGATACTGCTGAGTCTTTGAGGCATCCCCTCATCTCACTTCTGCACATTTGTGTGTGCCCTTCTCCGTCCTGAGTACTATGCTTGGAGCGAGAGGCAGATAAATACTGAAGCCGCAGTATTTGTAGAAATCACTAGGTGTTTCTCCTCCCTAAACTTAGCGATTAGGTGAAACCTTAAATTTTTATCTGTTCCAATCTCTACATCAAACCTTTAAAATCTTTCCTCGGGGACAATGTAACTCAAGTGGACTCTCCCCTACCCCCTCTAGGAAAGATGAATCTATGAGCATTTCAGTTCCGACCCGCTTCTTCCTAAGAGTCCCGGGCCAAGAAGGATGTAAATAATATACAGTGGCATTACGGAATAAAGGAAGTGTCGGCGTTATCACGTGGGACTCTCAACGTAAACTGACACACTCTTCTCTAGATTGCTAGGGAATTCCTTCATCACATGAATTTCCCAACATTAAAACAAATGGGTGGGGTTTGTTCAGGCAGCTTGGGTGCTATGGACGGTTAATATAAGTCAGAGCTCAAACATAGGTTTCCTTCTCTACCACGAAGCAATGCAAGAGCGTGCAAGCTGTAGCAACTTCTCCACAGAATTTTCTAGACTATTATAACCACACAGAATGGTCCTAAACAATAACAAATTCTCCTCAGATGAGCTGTTTTCTATGACTCCGTTCTTAAGGTTCCGGATGAATAACGCCTGTTCACAGTTGGCGCACAACCGAGTCATTGTGAGGCAGCAACCCTGTCATGAAGTGACTTCACTCTGCTGACAAGGATAGCTCCGTCCACAGTTAGCCGTTCTTGGAGCCTTTTGGAATCTAAACCTTCTTTCCATTCTCACTCAGCTTTCAGTAAGTCTAGTTGCCCAAGAGTCCAACAAAATTCTAAATAGCATACTAAAAAACACGAAACAAATAAACAAGCAAAAGCCCTCTATGTAATGAGCCAAGACTTCAGTACTCAACCCCAGTGATTTTTAGCTCAGTTCTACATCAATGCACACAGCAACGGGCACTCTACGGTTGGAGTGAGCTCATCCATGACTTTATTTGTCTTGAAAGAGAATGAAGTCTATTGCTTCCACAACCTACAGAATGAATCACTAACTGGAAATTCGTCACTTATCGGAAGCCTCACCACAATCCTTCATGACAGGCAATATGACCTGTGACCATGGGACTTCAGAGTCAGGAGTCCTAACCTCAGCCTTTATAATCTGAGGATACCGTGACAGAATTGTTAACCCTCTTCAATCCACCACTCAGTAATCTCTGGCTCATTCAGTTCCCCACAGAGACCTTGAATTTGGACCTGAGCACAAAGTACCTGCCAACTTCAAAGCCACTGAATTGCATAATTAGCTACACGTATAAAAGGAACCTGCTCCAAATAAGCAAGTAGTTGAATTATTGTAGAAAAAACAGAAGCAAGGTTATGATGCTTGGTCTAGGGGTAAATTCATCCATAAATCAGTTGCATTGTTTTAAGCTGGTTATTTAAAATAAAAGTAGTTGTAACAAAAACACATAGAATAAAAATTTACCATTTTGACAATTTTAGGCTTAAAAGTTTGAAATATTCCCATATTTTTGTCCAACCAGTCTTCTGCACTAAGATCCCAGCTCTCCAAATCCCGCTCCCACAGTCCCTGGGGGACTACTTCGTGTTTCTATGAATTTTACTACTCTAGGTAATCCATATAAGTGAATAATGCATACAATATCCACCATTCCTCCGCTAATTTAACTTAGTATAGTATCCTCAAAGTACGCTGATGCTGCGTCGTGTATCAAAATCCCCCTTTAAATGCTGCAACATTCCATCGTATGTATTGGCCCATTAATCTAACTTTTTAGACCCTAAATAGAAGACAATTTTTGGTTGATATGTTCCATTATGGGTACCACCCTGGTATATTCGTCTCTGTGTGTGTGTGTGTAATTAACGCATAACTGATGTAAAGTTAGTATGTAATTGTAACAGATAATGAAATAAAAGGGAACAAATAGAAAATTCCTACCTTTTACATTTTCTTAATTACTTTTAATTTCTTCCTTCCCTTCCCTTCCCTTCCCTCCCCTCCCCTCCCCTCCCTCCCTCCCTCCCTCCCTCCCTCCCTCCCTCCCTCCCTCCCTCTCTCTCTTTCTTTCTTTCTTTCTTTCTTTCTTTCTTTCTTTCTGACAGGGTCTCTCTACTGTCACTGGCTGTCCTAAAACTCATTATGTAGACCAGGCTGGCCTTGAACTCACAGAGATCCACCTGCCTCTGCTTCCTGAGTGCTAGGGTTAAAGGCGTGCACCATCGCATCAAGTTCTATACTGTTTTTACAAAGATATATTTTTATGTTCTATATACAGCAGTGCCCTTGGAGGCCTCTGGCAACTGCCATGTGAGCTTTGGGATTTGAACCTGGGTTCGTAGGAGGGCAGTCAGTGCTTTTCACTGCTGAGCCATCTTCCTGGCCTTTCTTGTCCCTTTCAACTTACCTTAACAATGTTTATGTTAAGGGTTTTGGTCACTGGTTTAGCATCAGAAACCTAAACTGATTTGAAATCGTTTTTTTTTCCTATAGAGAAAGCATAATTATTTATACTGGAGGAAATATACAAGGTTATGATTATAGCTGGGCTGGGATGGTAGGGAGACCTGGGTTGGAATTCTGTCCTACACAAGTAGAATGCGGACACTTCCACTGGCTTTCTGAAAAGCACTAATGTTTATCAGTGTTAATGTAAACGTATCTTCCATATTAATCAAGCAATCACATTTTCTCTAAATAATTGCACTTATGTTTTTTTAATGGCAACTAAATATGTAGTTCTCGATCAGTGGGACTATGAAGATGTATATATAATGACTCCTCAGTTACATTTGCAATGAAGACTGGCTTTCCTTTACTGTTTTTTATTCTATCGTCTATGTACCAATAAACTTCCCTTTGCTTTTCTCCTCCTAGACCTTCATTGTCTCTCAGAAGAGCAAGCCCTTTGGGCTTAGGAGAAACCATGAGACTAGTTCTAGATTAAGCTTAACTAATATACAAACAAGTGTGTCGACCTGCTCCTTACCCTAATGGTGTTGCTGGGACCCCCTTTAAGGTGACATGGGCCCACGTGACGTCATTCCTTTGGATTTATGCTGAGGTCATTGCTATTTAGTAAAGTGCCTCACTCAATTCTAGTTAATCCCATTAGTCCAAACAAACAAACAAACACAGAAAATAGATACTTTTAAAATGAGAATGGGCAAGAGAGAAAAAGACAAAACTCAGGAAAAAAAAAACCCTGTTACTGCATCTAAGAATTGCTGGGATGTGTTTCAAACCTGTCTGACATTACCAGAGGACAGACACTGTGGAGTGATACTACAGGCCCTCTTTATTTAGGGTCAGAGTTTCCTGTACGTCTGTATTATGTTAAAAGTCAGTCAAACATCACAATGTGCTTTTTGAGATTTAAATGAGTGCTTAGGAACTTTTATACAAGTTTCACAACACCCTTTGTGGTATTTAGGGTCACCTAGATGTCTACATCAATAAATAAACAGATGACGCAGATTAAGATCAGTTTCTGCCACCTTTCACCCAGTTAAATAAATACAATTTATTTTTTAAAAAGGGAGGGGTAGAGAAACAATTACCTGGCAAGACCAAGTTCCCGGCGTTATCGACAAACTTATCTGTCATTTCCCCAAAGACTATCATCATGAGGGGAAGCCCTGATCCGTGAGCTATGGCCATGACGGTGCCCAGGAGCATAAACAATTTATCCTGCCAGTCAGAGTATCGGAACTGAAAAAAAAATAGAAACAAAATAAGATTCCATTTAATAATTTATGCTTTGGGAATTTTTATTTTGAGGTTGTTCTACTATCGCAGGTGCAAATGTGCTTATCAAAATCCAGATAATTATCAGATTAGTTTCATGATTTATGTATATGTAAAGAAATCAATCTATTTTTACTTAATTAATGCTTAACTTGTGTGAATTATTACAATATAATCAAGGGAATAAAGAGTTGGATTCATTAAGAAATACTATTTAATCTCTCAGAGGTTGTGTGTTGTGAAATAAGGTGAGCTGAGGATAGACATTAAGTTCACACACATAAACATATCCTTCACAATAGTGTTGGCACAGAATATGATTTCAGCAGAACTGAAAATAGGAACAAACAGACCTTCTCGGTCTGAGGCCAGAACCCTTTAAGACGGTAAAATTGGCCTGTAAAGGTAGTTCAGGAATGAAGAGCTCATTAAAAGGTTATGGGGTGTCTGTCTGTGGGTTTTAGGGGAGTCTTGCTCATGAAGAGTCTTGAAAGATGTCAGAGAATCAACTGGGAAAGAACAGGGACCATGGATTTGCACGTTCGCAAAGAAAGGTGACTTAGAACTACACAGAGCACAGCAGTGTTCCTGCAGGTCACATTACAGGGGAGGAGAGACCATTGGAACTTTGGGATTTGGTGTTACCTTTGGGAAGCAGGGTGGGTACCAATTATCATAGTGAAGTGTGCAACTCCTAACTACTAATTAAATGCCAATCTGGAAGACTGTAACTCTGCCTTTTTAATCTTCTCCAATTTACACCTTTTGCAAAATATTTTTGATTGACTCTTCTCTGAATGTCTTCGTTCTTTCTCGTCTGTCTTCTAGACTACAGCCTTGTTGGAGCATTTCCATTTCAGCTTTCTCTCCACCTCTTGTATTATTCCTCTCTTTCTAAACTTTATACTCTGTTCATTTCCCCCAAATCTCCGTTTTGAGATGAGAAACAGTTATCTGAAAAGTACACAGTGATTCAGGGTGGTGAAGCAGCATCTTTGAGGGAGGAGGCTGAGTCACACTGGTCAATATCCAGTGATGCTGAGTTTGGGAACACACAGTGGAGACTGGGCACGTGTGCAAACAGTTCTCAAAGAGTTTCAGTGTTCATCTGAGGCCAAGGGCAGCAGGGGCGGATTCCACCATCAAACACACAGGGCAAGCAAGAGAACTAACGGAAACGAAGGTGGAGAACCAGAAAAGAGTTTAGAATAAAACACAGGCAGTGACAGACATCTGGAGCAAATGTAAACAGGATCCTGAATACTACGAAAGGACCTGTGTCCTCAAGGTCTGCTGTCAGTGGTCTAAATGAAGGGGTCAAACATGTGCATCTTCCAGCCTCCTTTCTGGGCACATGGTTAGACAGCCTATATTGCTTTTCAGTGCATATTGTATGAAACTGAAGAGGATTTTAATGCCTTTCATGTTTGTTGAATCAAATTTAAATTTCTAAGGTCAAATTTAAAGTTAAGCAGCTTTCCTAAGTAAATCTATATTGGTCTTTTCCAACAAAACAAGGCATTTCTAATTCTACTATACCAGTTTTTTCCTGGTCTTTCCTTCCAAAATGTCTCCTCAGACACAGGATAATGATTAAAGTTAAACTCATTTTAAACTAAAATTAGTAAAGGCAAATTGCTCTACTTTGCATTCTGTATTTTTCTTTTTTTCTAGAGGAAACGTATTCTAAACTGAAAGTAAAATGTTTCACACTGTATTCCCTGTAGCACTACATAAAAGTCTGTTTTCTAGGCTGGTGAGACGGCTCAGTGGGTAAAAGCACTTGTCCGTCTAGACAGACAACATGAATTGGATCCCTGAAACCAACAGGTTTGGAGGAAGAGAACCTGTTCCCAAAAACTGTCCCTTGACTTCTGTGCATGTGCTGCGGCACAGAGAGCTGCCCTCGACACACATCAGACATACACCGTGTTGGGATCTTGGCCCATTGTCCGTTACAAGTCAATATGGAATAAGCACACACATAATGAAAGGTAAGTAAAAGTGTACTCACAATGAAACGTTTAAAACAAAGACACAGAGTGGTGGGGAAAGATTGTGAGCAGAGGGGGGCCCCTGAGTGGCAGGAGGATGCTTTGATGCCTTTTTATCCGTTTGCTTTCTAACTTGGGTTCAACTGGCATGCACTTAATTCTCCCCTCCCCCAACCCGTCAACGACTGTCTGTTTGGAACATATCACATTTACCCAAAGCAGGTAAACACTTTTCTGCCCTGCCTCCCTGAGACACGTTACAAATGAAAACAGATTCAATTTCTTCCAAACACATGTTGCCTTACCTTGTACCCTCAGAAAATACTAGAAATGGCCTGAAGCAGAACCAGAATCTATAATCGTTATAAGTTTAATTTCCTTGTAAGCTAATTGCACTTACAAATTTCTTGCTTTAAATGTTTTTCAACTACTTTTTTTGGGCGGGGAGCTGGGAGGTATAGACAGGGTTTTTTTTATGAAGCAAGATATTTTGTGAACTCAATGAGCTTCCATGGTGTTTCTAAAATGCTTCATTTTGTTCTCTCTCCCTATGTAGCAGTGAACTCACAGCCAGCTTGCCCAGCCTGTCTTCATCTGTCTTGTGATTTGAGGTCGTTGTTTACCATAAGCCCGCCTGATAGCACAGGTGCAGCAGGAGGAGTCCAGTGCTGCACAAGACAAACAGACTTCAAGCACTTGCTCGCTGGCTATTGACTCAAGCTTCTAAATCTGAATGAAAGGCAGGATTCTTCCCATGTAGCATTTCACAACTTACCAGTGTTAACGGTCCGATTAAGTTCACTTTCTTCTTTTTATCCCTGCCTTGGTGGCTGTAAAAATACAATTGCTCAAATTTAAAACTGTTATTAACAACCGGTTGAACATAAGTATTAGTAGCTATGGTTCTGAATCAGAACATTTTTTAAATACAAGAAGACTACCATTGGCTGAAGTATCCGGCTTCACAAATACGGCAGCAAGGCAGCCGTCAAGTAACTGTCCAAGGTACCACAAGGACATGGATAAATAAAAAGAGAGAAGATGAACATTTTAATAATGCTTACCAAACCACTTAAATCATTCTGTTCCTAAGAGAAGTACAAATTGACCTATAGGGAGAGAACTCTTCCGAGTGACGGGAGTAGTTTCAGGAAATACTGTTTTTCTGCATTCAAGATGCATCTAAGATCCAACCGCTTTTCTCCTGTTAGGTTAGCATCCCGTGTAACCTCCCCACTTCACTTCTGTTTATGTTTGGTGCAGGGTATTGGCCACCTGTAGCCAACATAATCATTTAAAACCCAAGCTACTTCTCTCCTAAGGCAAGAACAACGACTGCACTTTTCCTCAGTGAAATGCCAACCTTCCTACTGGTCACCGAGTCCACTGGCTCTGTGAGTCCTGGTGAACGCAGCTCCCGCTCCCTGCCTTACTTAGGTTTCTCAGAGAGGCAACCTCGCTCCTCTGTTGCTTTGGATACAACAATCACAGCCCCAATCGCAGGGTCTTTTTGCTCTAAAGTATTGCTGTCAGGAAGATGCTCCCCAAATACTATGACTCCCTCTGCTCACATCCTTCCACTCTCTTCGCGATAACTGGCTTCAACATAAGACTTACTGCAACCACCCTACTTAAAACTGACAAGTACTTCTGCTGTATTCTCCTGACTTCATTCATTTTTCTTCATACTTGGCACCTTTCCAGAGATGAACGTTTGCCAGTGAATATGTATGAAGGAATGGGCCACAGAGTATGTGTGCACCATGTTTGAAAGAAGCCCATACACAGTTTGCTCTCCATAGCAAAGAAAGTGGGCTTAGCTTCCCTTGAGTGGATAATCCTTGGTATGACTATGTAAGAATCAGTCTCATATTTCATCTTACCGTCATCTTATGATATCAAGCGATCCTTAACGTTCTGTGTTTCAGCTTGAGCTGTTTCCTTCTTTCCACCCCCAGGCTGGGAAGTTTTCCTGAGAACTTCCCTGCTCCGCCGCCAGTGGGACTGCACCCTTTGCAGGAGCTGCCCACTTCTTTTACTAGGCAGTGTGCTCGGCGAGTGTGCTAACACATAAATAGCCTTCCTCACGAAAATGCCAGCTATTAATAGACTCACAGTCATCCCCAGCCTAAATTGTCAGACGAGAAAACCACATTTTTTTTTTCTATTGGAAGTGACACCGCCCATAGGGTTTTGTCACTCTCTATGGACAAACCTAAATTTTCTGTGAATAGATGCCATGATTCTGAGAATGAACACCAGGTCAATGGCACTGTCCAAACATATTAACAGATAGGAGTAATGCCTCAGTGTAAGCATCAGATAGGCACCCTTCAGTTGGCTAATCAGACCCCTTGCAGCTGGAGGACCCAACTCCAGAACCTGATAAATGTGTCCCTCTAGCTAACAACGCCATGGCACGTCACTTAGTTCCGGGGGCCTGGCATGAACTCCGAGACTGTAATAGCCTCATAAACTATTTGAAGCTAAAGGCGAAAATGATTCACGATTCCCACAATGAAAGAGGAAACACGCGCCCACTTGACTGGGCTCTTCTGCCTCACAAAAGACTGTGTGTGTGCTTCACTGTGGGCTGGAGGAGGACCAAACAGAGAGGGAGGAAGAAAGGCCAATCGACAGAGGAAGCTTCGCGGTTTCCCCTCTTGCCCTTGGACAAAAACTAATTTGGAAGCAGAAGTTAGGGAAGAATGAGGTTCATGTCACACACACACACATTCCCGCCACCCCCAGAGAGGAGAAATGGGGAAAACAGTCTACACATGGGAGTAGGGGAAGACCTGAGACAAAGAAGAGAAATAAGAGCAGGGGGGGGGGGTCTTGCTTCACTACCCTAGTTCAAGAAGCAAAGACATCAACAGCAGGTGTCTGGCGCTCAACCAGCAGTAGCCAGATGATGGTTAAAGAGAGTTATCTTCAAATGTTTACCTTATAAAAATACAACGAAAATTATACAACACTAATAGTCATCGAATCACCCGTGCCCCAAGGAGGAGAGCTTTTTTGAAGACAACCCATGCCAAACGGAGACCGGGCAACATTCCTCACGACCACTTAAAATTTCTTCCCAAAGGCACAAGGCATCAACCGATTTTCTCAACTTCTTTCCAGGACTCAGGTCTAAAGGCAAAGCCTGTGGCTTTGTGGCCCTGTATACCTGATGCTGCCTAGTTCAAAGTCGCCCTCCACTGTCCCGGGGCGCCGCGCTGTTCCGTTCCTTGCTGCCTCAAGATCCATCTCAGCCTGGGGAGAAACCACAGCCTCAGGTCCAAGTGCACCCAGCCCAGCCCCAGGGAGAGGGGACCTCGGGCCAAAGGCTCGGAGCGGAGCACACGGATGGGAGCCAAGCCGGTCCCGGGCAGGTCCCACTGCAGCCGCCCTCCCGCCACCCCGGGTCACCCGGCGCGGCCTCCCTTCACCTGGCCTTCGCGCGCGTGTCTGCCGCAGCGGGTGCTGTGCAGACCTGGACTTTGCTCGCCGTGGCTCGTCCCCGCCTCCCACACGCGTCCCGAGCCAGCGACGCCTCCCGCTGCGGCGGGGGCGAGGGCCCGGGCCCGCAGGAGAATTCCCGCAAGCCCGCTGGCTCTGCAGGCCCCAGCGCCACCAACGCGTCGCCCTCGCCGCCAGGGGCGCGCGCGTCTCCGCTGCCGCCCACCCGGGCGAGCTGCCAGCCGCCCACAGCGCAGCCCAAGCGGCAGCCCCGATAAGCCCACCCGATATGCTCGCCTGGCAGGCCGCCGGCCCCCGGGTGACTTTTCTTTTAGAACACTTTAGGGAGGCAGTGTCCTCAGGCTCAGCAACCAGACGCTCAGAGAACCCAGGGAGAGCAGCTAGGCCGTCACTTCTGCAACCTCAGCTTTAGGCCATGGCACCAAACCTAAATAACATTCCGGATGCTGAGGATTATGAAGGTCCGGCCCAGAATCATCATCCGGTTGCCTGCTGAAGAAGAGGAACACCGCTGGTGTCCCCCACCGGGGAGGGGCACTTAGCCACACTGAACTTGAGTGATGAAAAGGATTTTGAATGGTTCCATGATTAGAAGCACATTCTTTTAGCTTTTGTTTTCACACGTGAGGAAATCGGTGCTCAGAGCAGCTAAATGACCCCTAACGCTGTATCTTTAGGACTGGCACCCAGGCCAAGCCTTTTGTCTGCTGTTGCCCTGGCTCTCAGCTCTTATCTCAGACTTCCCTCAATGCTAAGTTGCCTCTATTCCTAGTGCCTATGTGAAGATGGCTTCCCTGTCAGTTCTCCTTACTTTCTCCCCTCTACCCAAAATGAAGGCGCTAAATCAGTTGACAAAACATCGCCACCTTCCATGCTTCAAGCAAGTGAGTTTCACACTCAAGACTTCACAATTTAGCGTGTGGCTTGCAGACAATGCTTCTTTCTCTAGACTTCAGTTTCTTAAGGGTCTGTCTCACTTATTAGGTTATTGTCAAAGTACCTATTTTGTTTCTAAAACGTATCGCCTGTTAAATAAGGGGCTTGCTTTTCTCCTTGTCCGTCCCATAGCTGGCTTGTCCGCTGAGCTTTGGTCTTCCTGTGTGGCTATTAGCACACTAGCGGTCTCACTGATTTCCCAGATTCCAGACAACCTTATAGGAGTGCAGAGTGTAGGAGCTGTCACACAGACCCTGCAGGAATCTCCTCTCTGCCATTTACTGCTGTCTGGGTGGGTTATTTGCCAACTCAGTCTCAAAATCCATTAAAATAGGGGTGTTAGTAAGACTGAAGAAGATGTGTGTAAAATGTCCCTCACATAGGGCCACTTAATAAATGGCAACGGCTATTTTGGTTAAAAGTGTAGAAGAGACAAAGAAAGGTAGGGTAGAGGAGGAGCAGGCCGTCCAGATGCTCACACTTGAGTGTGCTGTGTATCTCTGCCTGCCTCTTCACGTGGAAAATGACTCAAGTAGCATGTGGGGAGTTGATTGGAACTATGATGGGCATGAATCTAGTTACATGTTGGGGCTCAACTCCCAGCCTACCCCAACCACGAGAGGGTCTCCTTGATGGGGTTCTGCCCTTCACAGGCCTAAATATCTTCAAATTTTCGTTTTAAGATATTCTGAGGCTAAAGCAATTAGAATTGTTAAGTTCGGACAAAGGGGAGTTTTGGGTAACTGGGGAACATGACAAAATTCAGTAGGATCTAAGGGGTAATATATGCTTGTCAGTCTCCAATATAAGAAAGCTGGAGTAAAACAGAATGTTTGAAGGAACAAAAGGAGTCTGAATTAAAACATACATGAACAAAAACTGGACATGAGGAGGAATAAGATGCATTGTTCTGTCTGTCTGTCTGTCTGTCTGTCTGTCTGTCTATCTGAGTCAGCCCACAGGTTGTCCTTGTAAGAGCTACTCTGTTCTCTGCATGAAGACAGAAGTTAGCAGGTGGGTCACAAAATATCTACATGGAATGAGAAGCCATACTCCATAGCTAGGCTTACATATTTGCCAAAAATGAAAATCAGAACCATCCAAAATCCCAGTGGCTCAATTATAGAAAAAAATTATAAATTATTTGAGATATACTTTTGATGTGGGATTCCCCTCTGTATGCTATGAAAACCTTTGGTTAATAAAGGTACTGGCTTGGCCTATCACAAGGTAGAATTTCGTTAGGTGGGGAAAGCTAGGCTGAATGCTGGGAGAAAGAAGGCGGGGTCAGAGAGAAGCCATGGAGCCCTACCGGAACTTTGCCCAGTAAGCCACGTGGCGATACACAGATTAATAGAAATGGGTTAGATTAATATGTGAGAGTTAGCCAATAAGAAGCTAGAGCTAACGGACCAAGCAGTGACTTAAATAATATGGTTTCTGTGTGATTATTTCGGGTCTGAACTCCGGGCAGCCAGGAACCAACAAGCGGCCCCCCACTACATACTTATTTAAATTTAAAGGAGAATTTTTTTGAAAACATCTAAAACACTGCAGAATCATAGGATACGTTCCATAATAACCTAGCAATGATAACACTTCTGCATGCTTACATATACTAATGTAACAATTGCGTGGTGCAGTAGTTATGTGAAGATAACCATCATAAAGAAATAGCTCAGTACACTGCTGGTGAGAGTGTGGATGAGGGCAGTCACTTTGGAAATCGGTCTTCCATATGAGGCTGCTACACCACTTCTGAGCGTATGCACAACCATGGCCATTGCTGCTTTATTCACAATAGCTGGGAAATGGGAGCAAGCACAATATCTGATTCAGTTAGGTTTCTATTGCTGTGATAAAGCACCATGACCGAGAGCGACCTGGGGAGGAAGGGGCTCATTGCATCTTATAACTTGTAGAGCATCATCCAAGAAGTTTGAGGAAGGAGCTGATGCAGGCCATGGAGGAGAGCTGCTTACTGGCTTGCTCACGGCTTGTTCGGGCTGAAATTTTTTTTAAAAAATTAATCAATTTATTTGAAAAAAAATCTATCTTTTCTCATTTTACATACCAATCCCAGTTCCCACTCCTTCCCCTCCTCTCCTCCCTCCATTTCTTACACACCCCAGGACCACCTGCTCAGGGGCGATACAACATACAATGGGTTGGGGCCTCCCCATCAATCAGTAATCGAATAAACACCCTACAGACTTGTCTGCAGACGAACATTTTCTCACTTGAGAGTTCCCTTTCCTAGAAGGCTCTAGTTTGGGTCACGCTGACAAAAAACCAACTAGGAAAATGTTCCTCTAGAGATGAACAGATAAGAAAAACACAGTACATATACACAATGGAGTATTACTTAGCTCTAACGAAAAGTGAAATTTTTGGGTAAATGGAGAGAACTAGAAAAACATTGTACTAAGGTAACTTAAAACCTAGAAAGAGAAATATGACACGTTCTTTCTCACACATAGATCCTAGCTTCAGCTTGTTGGTTTTGTGATTTTAACCACGACCTTCAGTGTAAGTGTATAAAGGGGTCTTTGGGGTCATAGTAAGGGAAGTGGAATACTGAGAGCCAAAAGACTTAAGCAAGGAGGTGAAGGGCGTTGGGGAGAAATCAGGGAGTAAAGGTGAGGATTACCTCAAAGGAAGGGAGCATGAGAAACCACACAGAAACCATATAGTGGATGGCTAACCAAAACCGAGGGTCTATGAAGTAGTCTTATAGAAACCCATTAGTTAGTAGTGGATGGCTAACCAAAACCGAGGGTCTATAAAGCAGTCTTATAGACACCCATTAGTTAGTAGTTTCAATCACAGCTGTTAAAAAGTGTTCAAGCAGTATCACCCTGCATGGGTATCATGATAATGTCACTGCCAGAAAATGGGTTATTAGGTGAAAATTACAGAATAAAGCAAAGATACCTCCCTAAGAATGACTAGTCAGGGAGATGGCAGAGGTCTCTAAAACAACACAAACTTTCATCCTTGATTGTCCTTGGTCATCCACTGTAACTATATTGTAAGACCCCCATTACTGAAGATACTACACACTTTGCAGGAAATAGAGAAACCAATCTTCCTGCTGGCAGTTTTCACAGTGTCCAAAGGGGCTATGCAGGCTGCGAGGAGGGAAAAGACACAGCTGACCTTAGCTAGCCCCGAACCCTGCATGCTACCGTACAGACTCCATGGGAAGGATGTGCCCACTGGTGCAATAATGGCACTGCAGTTTTAGGGAACTGCTTTCTGGTTGGATTTGAGACCTGTTCTACAGGAGGGAATTTCATGACTGAGCCCATAATTCTGCTCAAAAACTCTTGGCTGGGGAGATCACAGATTCTAAGGTAGAACCCAATATTACTTTTTCCTAAATGAAAGTCAAGGTGTTAAATTGCCTTCTGAAGATTTATGCTTATACTCATAAACCTTGGCTGCTCACTACCTTGGTCAGAGAAGCTTATTTTGCATCGGTCAATGCACTGATGCGTATTTACTCAAGTGCTGACATATGAAACGGAGTGTTCAATAGGCGATCTATATTAACACTGCACCCACAAGGCTCAAGGCCATCACAGAAGGGGAGGCAGAAAGAATGTTAGAGCCAAAAGATGGGGAGGAGGGCTGTGAAACTCTGTCCTGTGGGCGTGGCGTGGTCGTCACACTCAGAGACTCACAGCTGTGAGTTGCCTCTCAAGATCTAGACAAAACCAAGCCAGCCCAAATTTCCAGTTTAGAAGAAGCAGATGACACCCAGGCCCCACCCCTTTCTGAGCCACTACTGACAGTGGATAGTTGCTGGGGTGGGGGACGACCATATTTTTGAAGCTGTGGTCACTAGTAGGTTTCCCATGTTAGGGGATGGTCTCACATCCATGCACATATGGAAAACTAACTGGACTTAGTGGAATATATTATTAGACCTGGAGTTGGGAGAGTGCTTGGGGGTGTATGGAGGAAGTTGGGGAGGGAATGGGAGCAGATGTGATCATAGTTAATTGTATACATGTACGGGCTTCTCAAAAGTACAATGAAAAAGAAAGCAGTCAAGAAGTGGATAGTATAAACATCCACACTGTGGTTGGCTGATATGTGCACTCAGCTATATCATTGAGGTCATCAGAAATACAGTGGCAAGGGACTGGAGAGATGTCTCGGCATTTCAAAAACTGTTCTTACAGAGGACCTGAGTTTGTTTCCCAGAGCCTATACCTGGAGGCTTTAAAAAGTTCAGAAAATAAACCTTCGAAATACAGTGGCAGACAACATAAGTCTTCTGGTAAGATTAATCACAAATCTCACTGGATCACCACTGCACGTGCAACTTACCCAAGGAGTCAAGGGCCTGAGAGGTTTCCCCTTTTACAAATGCAAGTGTACAAAGAGGAAAACTTTTGAGTGTTTTTATACACCCAGCATGCTTACACATGAAGTATGCGGTGTGATAGTGCATTTTAAATTTGCAAAAGATACCTAAACCAAACTAGGAGTCTCCAAACGTCTGTATAGAATTTCCATTTCAATGTGGAGACTCACTGAAAGAACCATGTGCCAGTAGATAATAAAGAATAAGAATTAACAAAAACTTCAAAAACTAAAAATACCTCCTCAAGAAACCAGACAACAAGAATCATGCTGAGATTTAAATAATAACAACAAATACAGTGGTCAAAATTAAAAGCAAAAAAAAGAACTTTTAAATTTCAGGATTTTAACATTTGGGTCTTAATCTCCCAGGATCCTGATTTGGGGCGTTTAAGATCATAATATTTAGGAAGGTGTCTTTGAGGATTATGGTCCGCACCAGGGTATCCGCATCACAGCTAATCTGAGGGCTCTGTCTGTTGGATAACAGGGACAACTCTATCTCGTACGTTCCTCCAGTTCCTCATGCATCAGTTAGTTTACACCATGATAATAAACTGTATTTCTCCTTTGTACTACACTAGAGGAAGAACTCCCCACCGTGTGCATGTGTGTGTGTGTGTGTGTGCGTGCATGCATGAGTGTGTATGTATGTATGTATGTATGTATGTACGTATGTATGGCACATGTGAGTATGTACACTGTGTGTATGTAGGCACATGTGTGTGCCATGTGAATGCACACATATGCATTTGGAGGCTGAAGATTATCCCTAGGGGCTGAGCCTCAGGAGCCATGGACCCTGTGTTTGAGATGGTCTTTCACTGGGTCCTGAGGCTCACTGATGAGGCTCAACCAACTGCAAGTCCCAGCAACCTGTCTTTCTCCTTTCTCAGAACTAGGGTTGTGAGTGGGCCACAGGGGTACTTCTGCCTGAACTAAAGCCCTGTGCTTGCAAAGAAGCACTTGACTGTCTGAACTCTCTCTCCTGCCCTTTAATTTTCTCTTTATGGCAAGATGTTTAGACACTTGTACACTGATGATGGAGACGTGTGTGTGTCTTTCTTGTAATCTGCTGTTTTTTTTTCTATTTGCTCTCTGGAACTTTTCCTTTCCTGTCTGAATTTCTTATCCCCTTCAGATAAAGGTTTTTATTATTTATTTCATTTCTATCTTTTTATTTAATAGTTTCTGCCTTCATCAGGATTATAACAGGTACCTTTGACTAAACATTGTGCTTTCTTCTTCCAGGATAACGCCTGGATTCTAGAACTCTCAGGCTCACTTACTGCACCCACAACTTTGATACTAAGTTATGCCCTGCACTTTAATTTTATCTATGTATGTGTGGCTCTTGGACTGTCATCACATCACAAATTGATACTTTTGTTTTATGTGTATACTTATCATCTTCTTTCTTCTGATTTTTTCATAACTCAGTGCACTATCCTGGATCCTTTTCTTCGCTCGAATGCGTTCACACTTGACCTACTTCAACTGTCTCGGATAATCTTCTTTCTAGCTAAAGAGCGTTCTTTCATATTTATTTAAAGTTGGTGACGAATTTTGTCGGCTTTTTCCACCTGAAAACTCATTTCACTTTTAATTTTTCCACCTGAAAACTCATTTCACTTTTAATTTGAAAAATTATAGATTATTTGGGAGCTTGGTTCACTGGATATGAAAAGTCATCATGCAACGACAGCAATCAGGACAATGTGTTCTGGAAAGAGACAAAACTAAGGGAAGTCAAAGTGGAGAACTTACTACCGATGAGACTGGTCTCTGGTTCAGGATGCCTCCTTAGACACTCTCTATTCCCAACCTGGAAGTGAAGAAGAAGGTGAGACAAGTATGTAAGACAGCTAACCGTGTTCAGTCTTTAACACTGCCCCCAGCCCAGTGACCTTTGCGCCTTCACTGTTCCGCATGCTCTCCTCCCCCCTCCTTCATAATCGAAGCTGCCAGCAGCTACAGCCTCTTTGCCCTCTCTGCCTTCACAGCCCTGGAGAGCTCCTAGGCCCCCACAACCTCACATCAAACCACTTGGTTATTCTTTGCCAAGCATTAATTTTGTTCTATACTGTATTCTTAATATGCATGCATTTTCCAGTTATTGCCAATTCTGTGACTCGTTTTGAAATTAGTTATGTTTAAGTTTTCTACAGTGAAGACAGCTGTCTCTGTTATTTCTTGCATCTTACGGAAGTCGCTTGCTTCTACTTCCTACTTACTCAGGTTATATCACTTTCCTTCTTGGGTCTTTGATGGGGTTGAAGACTAGGTAGTTATAATTACAGTCCTCTCATATCTTAGCTAGGGCATATTAGGTACAAGACTTAGACTCTTCAGGATAGGACAGGTATTGGAATAATCTCTGCAATTAGCCAGTTACCTATGGTCTGGACATCTAACACGGGTTTCTTGTTTGATGTTGTTCTTGGTGGTTGTAGTTTCATTTTTGCTAATGTTATTACCATTTCTTTCTTCTGCTCAACACTTAATAGTTGTTCTTATTGTATATAGTTTTATGTTAGGGTTATGGGTTTTTGGGGTACATGACTGGTTAAAATGGAGGAGAGAGCCCCCTCTTGCTCTCTTAGGTAGCTGGAGCAAGCAGCAAACAGTGCCTTATGATTGTTCCCACCTCTCTTGGACAGAACAGCCAGACACAGTGGGTGTTCAGACCAGCAGTGGCGCTTCCCTTATGCTGTATCAGTAAGTGTTTATCCGCACTTTATACCTCAGTAAATTCTTAAAATCTATTAACAGACTCTCGTGGGTTCTCGTAACAAGACTCACAATGATTTTTTTTTTCCTGTGTCATTCCTTGATGCACCCCAGCAAACACAAATGTCTCTCTAGTTCATCCACACTATCACTTTCCTAGGAGGTTATTTCCTGACGCCTCTTTCCTCGGACCTGTTGTTCTCATCTGCCTTTGTATCTTACTGAATCATGGCGCTTCTTATTGCACCGATTAAGAACAGGAGCCATCACAAAGACATGGGCCCTTGTGCCACATCGGGGCTCACTCTGATCACGCCCCTGTGTGCAGCCTGCCGTTGTTAGCATCCAGGCGAACCTGGCCCCATCCCTGGAGGACCTGACAGACTTCATCACCCCTGCATCAGGCCTGTGTGCATCGCAGACGGTATCCTGTCCCTTTAAAAGGTGAAAATTCTGCCTAGCTCTCTCTCTCTTCTTCCTCTTCCCCCCTCTCTCTCTGCATCTCTCTGTCTGTTTCTTTCTCTTTCTCTCTCACTTCCCCTACTCCCTTCACCTCAGTAAAAGCCCCACTTAAGTTCTGTCTGCCTGGCATAGTTGTCTCTCAATCCCTGTGGGGACCCGTGGCTCCTTTATACCAAGGTCCATCCAGGGCAGAATCATTACATTGATGTTGTGACTCTGCCAGGCTCTCCCTGGCGACCCTCCCACCGGTGGGCAGAAGACCTGAGGCAAACAGGGACCCTGACCTGAACCAGCAGCCCACTTTCCAACTACCCAGCCACTGGATCACTTTGCACAACACTGCCTACTTCAATTGGTGAGGTTCCCCCCACTTGGGGCAGCCACTGCCTTCAAGGCCACAGCTGGTCCCTTTCGCCCACAGTCACCTCGGGCAGGGCCCCACAGCTGAGGACCTTGTCCCTTGTTTCTCAGCTCACGGCTTTTGTCCCTCAGGCTTCGCAGCCCAGCCCTGCTCTGCTTGACGGAACCTTGAGCAGCCATTTAATTCCATCCTCAGTTCATCGCCGGAAAGCCTGGGATAAAAGGCCATTGGATCTTTCTCTACCTCCCTGGTGGGAACTGCTTCCTACCCCTCAAATATCAGCCCAAACGGCCAATTACTGGCACTCCATATCCCAGCATTTCACGGGACCTTCACAGCCTGTGCCAGGGATCCAGGAGATGGAAAGGGACGCCATTCCCTTTCCCTACACTCTCGCTGTCAATGCTCTCCTCCCCAAGCTCCCTCAGGTCTTCCTCACCATCCTCTTCACCTGTCGCGTGTTCTCTTCTCTTTGCCCGTCTGTGGATATCTGCTTCTTCTTTCCTCTTTCCTGCCCAGCCACAGGCTGGCCTGGGACGAGCTGCAGGTGCCCAGACTGTTTCCTGTCTGATCTGGACATATGAAAGATGTGTGAATGAAGCGGTCACACGCGTGTGATTGTGACCGTTTTAAATGCATGTTTTATATGTCCTCTGTGTGTGTGTGTGTGTGTGTGTGTGTGTGTGTTTTGCTAATTGAGCACAACTGCTCTAAAAAAAACAAATGGTTTGCAGTATCCTATAGCACATGGGCAGGTGCCATCTTGGCTAAGGGCAATTCAGACAGGCCAGATGACCTAGTCGCCATCTTTACTAAGGGTACTCTGCCTCATCTCTCACCTTTTACTTATGTTCTTTCTCACTGTCTTCAGAAGCTCCTGCGCTAAAGCAGATGTCGTAGCTCTTCTACATTCCCATCCCTGTACCCAGCCTCCTAACATACATGTATATTCTTCCTCCAGACAAAGCTCCCTTGGCCCTCTTCCCTGCAAGCTGCCCCCACATCGCCCTCTTCTTTGGAGGCAAACTTCTTGCAAGAACTGTGCCATGACATCTGTTTCCTGTCCTCTTGTTCTTTCTTAGATCCAATCCAAACAGGAATTTGACCCTTTAGCACTAACGAAACTGCTCATGTCAGGGTCACTGATAACCTTTAGATTGCTAAACAGAAAGGCCTTGGTCCTTTTTCACTTGAGAAACTCAGGTATTTGATAACATAATCACATTCTCTTCCTGATTCACTTTTCTGGTGTTCAGGACACGGCCCATTTCTTGTATTGTCCACTGCTTCCTTGTCATTCTTTCTCTCTCTGTTCTGATAGTCTCCTCTTTTTATAATCTTTTATTTTGTTTCATTTTTGAGATGATAATAATTACAAGATTTCTCTTTTCCCTTTCCTCCCTCCAAAGATATACCCTTTCCGTCTCTCCTTCAAAACTATGGCCTCCTCTTTCACTAATTGTTGTTGTATGCATATATATTCCTAAATACAACTTGTTCAGTCCATATAATGCTACCAGTATGTAAGTTTCAGGACTGACTGTTCGGTACTGGAAAGCCAATTGTTGTGCACTTCCTGGGGAAGGACTCATCTCCTCTTCCCAGTCTTCCTTGGCTGCCTGTAGTTCTCTGTGTAATGCTGAAGTCTCCTGGGCTCTTCCCTGTCCAGTTTGGCAGGCTCACTGATGTCACCCTTCTTCAGTTCACATTTGGACACTTGTGTTGGTGAGACTTTATAAGTATCTCTGGTATTAGGAGGAGACACAATTTCCCAGCAAACTCCTGTCTGGTTCTTAGAATCTTTCTGTCTCCTTTTCAGAAATGTTCCCTGAGCCTTAGACACAGGAGCGTTTTGCAGATGTATCCATAGGGAATGGACGCCACAGCTCTGCAATCTGATTGCTTGTGGGTTTCTGCAGTCGTCTCTGCTGGAGCACGGGAAGTGGAACCGTGGGGAAGGCTAGGGGAAGGCTGCTACCGAGGCATGGGTGGCCAGACTTGCCTGGAGCTTTTGCTGTGGGACCTGGGGCAGATCTGCTGGGCTGTGAACAAGCAGCGATTGGAGGGTAGGAAGTCCTTCACCAGGCTATAGAGTAGAGGAGGATGTGGGAAGGCTGGATATGGAGCGAGTGTGTGTGTGTGGGGGTCCTTTTATAAATTTCACTTTCCAAAAAGTGACAGAGGAGCTCCAAAGCTCACTTATTAGTCTTTCCATCTCTCCGTTCTCACGGTCTTTGTCTTCTCAGTCTTGCAGCTTTAAACAGAACTCAAATCCGACAGTTTCTCGTTGTTATTTTTATCTTAGATCTTCTTCCCAAGTCCTGCCTTTTATGTTCACGACATCTTGAATGGTTGTATTAGGTGTTTAGTGGCAAGTCAACTCTAATATGCTCACTGGACTCCTGATCTGTTCTTCAAACTGGCTCCTCCAAGGGGCCTCCTCTCAGTTGGTCATTTGGGTTTTGTAGTTGTCAGCACAATAAAAGTCATCCTTCTATCTCCTTCTGTTCTCTGACACCACAGAATCAGTCCATCTGGAAACTATGCTGATTTACCTTTGAAATATATCCCAAATCTTAGTACTTCTCCATGTGTCCAGTGCTGCCAACACGACACAAGGCACCACTATCTCTTGTCTAAGTTACCACAAGAACGGAAGTGTTCCTCTGCCTTGGTCTCTGCTCTATCTTCTGCTTCTGTCCTCTTTCTAAAGAACAGTCTAGTGCAATAGCAGTTTGAGAGGGGAGTCAGCTTGTGTTGTTTGCCGCTCACAACTCTGCGCAGGCCCAGCTCACTTGTCGTATCCCACAGTGTTTCACAATCTACCTGCTTCTCGGACCTCATTTTCATCTTCCTTCCTTGCCTAACCCTGACACACACACACACACACACACACACACACACACACACACACACACACACTTGGATTTTGGATTTTCCTCAAATAAGAGAGGCAGTAGGTACACCAGTTCTGCCTCAAATTCTCTCTTCCCAAAATTCACACAGTTCAACCTTTCACTTCTTAAAGTCACTTCCCAGTTACAATCTTTGCAGTGAGAGCAGCCCGGTTTCTACTGTGGAAGCTGTATTCCTGTGTTCCACACTCCGCAGTTTCTACCGTGGAAGCTGTATTCCTGTATCCACAGTCCGTAGTTTCTACCGTAGAAGCTGTATTCCTGTGTTCCACACTCCGTAGTTTCTACCGTGGAAGCTCTATTCCTGTATCCCACAGTCGTAGTTTCTACCGCGGAAGCTCTATTCCTGTATCCACAGTCCGTAGTTTCTACCGTGGAAGCTCTATTCCTGTATCCACAGTCCGTAGTTTCTACCGTAGAAGCTGTATTCCTGTGTTCCATACTCCGTAGTTTCTACCGCGGAAGCTCTATTCCTGTATCCACAGTCCGTAGTTTCTTCCGTGGAAGCTCTATTCCTGTATCCACAGTCTGTAGTTTCTACTGTAGAAGCTGTATTCCTGTATTCCACACTCCGTAGTTTCTACCGTGGAAGCTCTATTCCTGTATCCACCGTCCGTAGTTTCTACCGTAGAAGCTCTATTCCTGTATCCCACAGTCTGTAGTTTCTATTATAGAAGCTGTATCCCACAGTCTGAAGATTTTCAGCTCTTCCCTCTCCGCTTGGTTTGATTTTTTTCCACAGCATTGATAGCCTTCACGTGAGCAAAGATAATTTTCTGTTTCATTCCTCTAGCCATCTGCAATCCCACACATTTCTGGCTTCTTGTTAGAGTGTGAATATAAAGAAAAAGCTGTGTCACTTCTGTTCACACTCAGGTGTTTCCATCTGTCTGCCCTGAGACCAGGCGACAGCAGGACACGTCAACATCAGTCGCCAAGATGCAACTACAGCCACTACAAGTCACATGTGACTCTCCCTTACAAAAAGGAAGGCACATCTCCCCCTACTCTTCCTTCCACTCTTGCTCAGAGGCAGTCTCTATATCATTCCTCCAATAAAGTTCTCATGTGGTACCTTGCATGGCGTGACTTTGTGGAGCCCTTCGGCTCCAACCCATCAAGGTAACTTTTACCATTAAATCATGAGAACTCCAGTACAAAATCCATTCAAATTTACATGGTATCTTATAGTACCACTGTAGACAGAAGTTTCTATCCTGCCCAGTCCTTCAGCCATCCAGTCCCAAAGAAACACACAAAGGCTTATACTAATTATAACCTGTTTGGCCTCTTAGCTCATGCTTATTACTAACTAGCTCTTAACAACTTAAATTAGCCCATAATTCTAAACCCACGTTTTGACACATGGCTTGGTACCTTTTCTCAGTAAGGCATTCTCATCTCACTTCCTCTGTATCTGGTTCATGACTGTGCCTCTGCCTTTCATTTTCCCAGAATTCTTTCAGTCTGGTGGACCCGCCTTTAATTCCTGCCTGGCTACTGGCCAATCATCGTTTTATTAAATCCTTACAGCATACAAAAGCATTATCCCACAGCATACCATCACCATGAATATATGATATCATTCGAATCTCAAACTAAAAAACATGTTTAAATAAGGAAAGTGCTAGTGTGTTCAGCTTAGAGCAGGAAAACAGGGACTTCCAAAGAGTAGGTAAATTTTATACAGTTGGTAAATGATGGAATTGGGGCTCCACCTCTGGCCACATGACTCCAACTTATTTTTCTATATCCCTGGAGAAGATTACAACCAGTCAGAAACCATGTTTTTTCCTTCTATTAATGGTCCCTTAGCATAAAGGGGGTTCATGTGTGTGTGATAAATCAAGGCTTTCAACTATACAACAAAATATTTGCATTACAAATAAAATTATATAAGTAAAGATCAATAGAAAACAAGCTACATTTACCAAAATATCTCAATTTTACCAAAATATTGCCAAATATACCAATAACAGCTTTTTCTAAAGAGGGTGTCATGGATTCTATTCTAGACACAGTTAACTTAATGATGAGCTCTGTGGTACTTTCTCCCAGTATTTTGCTTTCATGGTTGCTAAAGATTGGGTCTGGCATGCTCCAAAATGTCTGGAACATGTGTTAAAGGCCTGGTTCCCAGAGGAGCACTTTGGAGAAGTGATAAAATCTCTAAGAGGTGGAGTCTAGTGGAAGATGTCCAGGTCAAGAGGGGGCATCTTAAAGGGCACTCTGGGGACATAGTGTCTTCCTCTTTTTCTTTGCTCTCTGAGGTGTCACATGAGCAGTTTAGCTCTGCCACATATCTGTGCCAGGATGTGCTGCTCCACCACAGATGCACAGTGCTCTGCGAACAACCAAAGGAGTCGTATGGTGACTCTTTTCTCAAAGTGTCCTGCCTTACGAGGCTGCGCCCTCCTAGGTCCTTTGGCTAGAGAGCAGGAGCTTCTGTTTTTGCATGTTGCCATTTCTGGATCATTTCCTCCTTCAGCTGGGACAGAGGACGCAGCAAACCAACAAATCAGGAACTCGCTACCGCATGTTGTTCGCTGGGTCCCAAGACCTTTGGCCAGTCTGACTTATGATCTCCAGTTTTCAGAACTTTCAGAAATGTCAAAAATTTCTTAATTTTTTTTTTAGATGTGTCATTCGTTATTTTCAGTTGTACTTCACAGGACAAATAGGATAATGGGCTTGCTCTATGTCCCTGAAAGTTATTGCTAAATGTTTAAGAGTATGTGTGTAATTGTTTTGCTCATAGTATAGGAGAGTTCAGTCCATGGAGGCTTGACACCATGCACTAGAGTAGAACCTTGTAGTGGTGAGAGAGTGTAGTGCAGAGTAACTTCTTCACCTCATGCTGGATGGGAAGCAGGGGAAAGAAAGGGCCTGGGACCCAGTGTGAGGTGTGGACTAGAGGCCTGCCTTTTCTAAGCAAGCCGCTTCAAAGGTTTCCGTATCGCCTAAGATAGCGCCACCAGTTGGGGTGCAAGTGCTTACACATGAGCCTGTTGGGAACATTTAATTATTTAAACAATAATAATCTGTCCCTACCCCCTAAATGATTCATATATGTCTAATAATAAAAGATGAATTTGCAAGACCCGAGCCAGTGACCTCTGCCAGAGCAGGTCTGAAACAATGACCTCCACCAGAGCAGCCCTGAGACAGTAACCTCCACCAGAGCAGGTGCAAGCCAGCCACCTCTGTGGGAGCAGGCCTGAGCCAGCAACCTCTGTGGGAGCATTCCCAAGACAGTAACTTCCATGAAAGCAGGCCCAAGTAAGCCACCTCCCTGGAAGCAGGCCTGACTGAACTCTGGGATTGAAGAGCAACCTCCTGGAGTGTCGAGTGACCTCCAGGAATGACAAATGACCCTTGGCTTGACTGGAACTGTAACCCCGACTCACAATGAGAAACAACCATCTGAGCCTGGAATTCACTGGCACCTGGAAGATTGATCACCAGACACAGCCCCAACTACACCAATCAGAGGAAAAGATGGGTAGACAAGGTTAGATTACTCTCAACACCACAAAGAGCAACATGACACCAACAAAGCTAGTGTCTCCAAAACAGCAAGACTTGAACACCCCAATACAGATGAAGCAGAAGAAAATGACCTAAAAAATAACTTTAGGAGAATGCTTGAGGCCCTTAAAGAGGAAATGAAAAGTTCTCTCAAAGAAATGGAGGAAAAGACAAACAAACTATTGGGAGAAATCAACAAATCCCTTAAAGAAAAGTACAAAAACACAATCAAGCAGGTAAAGAAATGAATAAAGACTTAAAACTGAAATAGAGACAATAAAGAAAGCACAAACTGAGAGATTTCTAGAAGTGAAAAATATGGAAAAATTATCAGGAACCACAAGTGCAAGCTTAAACAGCAGAATTTAAGAGCTGTAAGAGAGAATCTCAAGTGTTGAAGATATGATAGAGGAAAGAGACTCTTTGGTCAAAGAAAAACATTAAATCTAACAGAAGTGTTACACAAAATATCCAGAAAATGTGGGACACCATGAAAATAGCACACCTAAGAATAATAGGAATAGAAGAAGGCATCCAACTCAAAAGCACAAAAAATATATTCAACAAAATCGTAGAAGGAAACTTTTGCAACTTAAAGGTATGAATATGAAGATAGAAGAAGCTTACAGAATGTCACAAACAATGGACCAAAAAAAAAGTTCCCTTGCTAAAACACTAAACACTAAACATACAGAATAAAAAAATAATATTAAGAGCTGCAAAGGAAAAAGATCATGTAACATATAAAGGAAGATTTATCAGAATTACACTTGAATTTTCAGTGGAAACAATGAAAGCCAAAAGGTCCTGGTCAAGCCTTGCACAGACATTAAGAGACAATGGATGCCACACAGACATTAAGAGACAATGGATGCCATCCCAGACTACAATATCCAGAAAAACTTTCAATCACCAAAATATCTTTGACAAAACAAGATATTTCATGACAGAACCAGATTTAACCAATACTTAGCCACAAACTCAGCCCTATACAAAGTACTAGAAGAAAAACTCTAACCCAAGGAAGTTTACTACATACACAAAATCACATATAATAAATGATCTCACAACAGCAAATCCCAAGGAATGGAAAAACAGACAATAACATCATTAAAAAAGGAAACTAAAACAACAGAAATTAGCAATCACTGCTCATTAATATCCCTTGATATAAATGGACTCAACTCACCTATAAAAAGACACAGGCTAACAGATTGGATACAAAAACAGAATGCATTCTTCTGCTGCATTCAGGAAACACACCTCAACCTCAAAGACACACATCGCCTCAGAGTAAAGAGTTGAGAAAAAAATTTTCCAATAAAATGAACCTAAGAGTTGTAGTAGCTATCCTAATATCTAACAAAATAGAATTCAAACTAAAATCAATTAAAAGAGACAAAGAAGGACATTTCATATTAGTGACAGGAGAAATCCATCAAGAGGAAATCTCAATACTGAATGTCTATGCTCCAAATACAAGGGCACCGTCATATGTAAAAGAAACACTACTAAGGCTTAAATCACACATTAAACCCCACACACTAATAGTGGGAGACTTCAACACCCCACTCTCACCTCTAGTCAGGTCTTCCAGAAAAAAATTTAACAGAGAAATAAGGGAACTAACAGATGTAATGACTCAAATGGACTTAACAAATATTTATAGAACATTCCATCCAAACATAAAGAATATTCCTTCTTCTTAACACTTCATGGAACATTCTCAAAAACTGACCACATACTAGGTAACAAAACAAACCTCAACAGATACAAAAGTATTAGAATAATCCCATGTAACACCATGGCTTAAAATTAGAACTCAACAGCAACACTAATTTCAGAAGACCCACAAACACATGGAAATTAAATATTGCTCACCTGAATCATCAATGGGTCACGGAAGAAATAAAGGAAGAAATTAGCAACTTCCTAAAATTCAATGAAAATGACCACACAACATACCCATATTTATGGAACACAATGAAAGCAGTGTTAAGAGGAAAGTTCATAACACTAAATGCCTACATAAAAAAAGCTGAAAAAAAAACCCACATTAATGAGATATTAGAACACCTGAAAACTCTAGAATGCAAAGAAACAAACTCACCTAGGAGGACTAGAAGGTAGGAAATAATCGAATTGAGAGCTGAAATCAACAAAATAAAAACAAAGAAAATAATACAAAGCATCAATGAGACCAAGAGTTGGTTCTTCGAGAAAATTAATAGAATAGACAAACCTTTATCCAAACTAACCAAAAGACAGAGAAGGAATATCCAAATTAACAAAATCAGAAACTGGTGTGGGAAGTCCTTCTGTATATGTGTTGCTTTTATTGATTAACGAATAAAGCCGTTTTGGCCAGTGGTTTAGCAGACTAGAGCTAGGTGGGAAAACTAAACTGAATGCTGGGAGAAAGAAGGCAGAGTCAATGGGAAGTCATGTAGCCCCCACAGGAGACAGAAACCTCTGTGGGAGCCCACCTAAACTTTATCAGTAGGTCACAACCTTGTGGTGATATACAGATTAATGGAGATGGGTTACTTTAGCATATAAGAGCTAGCTAGAAATATGCTTAAGCTATTGACAAATAGTATTGCAATTAATATAGTTTCTGTGTGATTATTTCAGTTCTGGGAGGCTATGAAATGAATGACCAGCCTCTAACTGGTCATTGGGAGACATAACAACAGATACAAATAAAATCTAGAGAATCATCAGGTCATACTTCAAAAACTTGTACTTCACAAAATTGGAAAACTTAAAGGAAATGAATAACTTTCTGGATAAATATCACTTACCAAAATTAAATCAAGACCAGATAAGAAAATTGAATATACCTATAACTTCTAAAGAAATAGAACAATAATCAAATCCTTCTAATCAAAAAAAAGCTCAGGGCTGGATGGATTCAGCACAGAATTCTATAGCACAGAATGTCCAAGATCAAAAACGCTGATGAGAACTTATGCTGGAGAGGATGTGGGGTAAAGGGAACACTTCTCCATTGCTGGTGGGAGTGCAAACTGGTATAGCAGCTTTGGAAATCAGTATGGCTGTTTCTCAGAAAATTAGGAAACAACTTACCTCAAGACCCAGCAATACCACCCTTAGGCATATACCCAAAGGATGCTCAGTCATACCACAAGGACATGTGTTCAACTATGTTCATAGCATCGTTGTTTGTCATAGCCAGAACCTGGAAACAACATAAATGCCCATCAACTAAAGAATGGATAAGGAAAATGTGGTACATTTACACAACGAAGTACTACACAGCATAAAAAATAAAGACATCTTGAAATTTGTGGGCAAATGGATGGATCTAGAAAACATCATATTGCGTGAGGTAAACCAAACTCAGAAAGACAAATATCATATTTACTCACTCATAAATGACTTTTAGACATAAAACAAAGAAAAACCAGCCTACAATTCACAATCCCACAGAACCTAGATAACAAAGAGGACCCTAAGAGAGACATACATGGATCTAATCTAAATAGGAAACAGAAAAAGACAAGTTCTCCTGAGTAAATTGGGAGCATGGGGACCATGGGAGAGGGTAGAAGGGGAGGTGGACAGAAGAGAGGGGAGTGGAGAAAAATATATAGCTCAATAAAAATAATTTAAAAAAATAAATTAAAAAATAAGAAAAAAGAAATATGAAGCTAACCAAGTTCACAGATAATAAAAAGAGAATTATTTATTTCTGAGGCAATTCTTTTACTTACATTTCTTTCAAGTCAAGAATTCTAGGCAATTTTATCAACTTTTACAAAAGATTGTCTTTATATTGGCCTTGAGTCTGGCAGACCACTACTAAAATGTTCAATTCCATTTTGCTGCTGTTTCTGTCAAGGTGTTTTATAGCTACCATAAGTCATGCAGTGTGAAAAGTTCTTATCCTGCAATTTCCATGCATATATTTCCCGTATTTACATCATCATTTACATCAGGAGATTTGGGAGTCCAGTGAGTCTGTTAATATTTTGCATTCCATTTCAACACTGAAAATGTCGTCAAAAATTTCTGAAATCTCTGTAGCCTCATCTTATCTACAGGTCAGTGATATGTCCCAGGTTGAAAAACTCAACATAGGAGTCACTGCAAATTTATAATAAGCATCTTGAAAATAATCACACACATTGCTCTTTTAGAGTCTTTGCAGGGGTTGATTCATAAATTTTAGGTTATATGTCTCAAAAAAAGGTGATGCATTTGTTATATCTGTAAGAGATCGTATACTCTTAGCAGTTCTAATATTTTTATTCAAAGACTTCTGGGACTCAAAAGAGAGTCTTAGCCATGAATCCATGTAGCATTAAGAGAAAGTTATTTATTTATGGTACAAGGTAGCAAAGAATAAACATTCCCACTCCCCAAACTGAATAATGGAAGAAAAGCAGAAATGGATGGGACCAAAACAAAACAGAAGTCCATAAGGTTGAAGATTCAATTCTTTTACTCCATATCCAACAGCAGTGAGTTTTGAACTCCAACAGGCTGGGGCAGCCCTGTCTCTGAGACCTCTCTCCTGGAATACACTCATTGTCTGTGGCTATATTCTACAAACCATACATGTTCCTGGCATCTCCAGAATCCTGGGGTCACCATTGCAATCTGAGATTTACTATTATAGCTTCACATACAGGGCCCCCAGAGACTGCCTGAAGGGATTGGACCCCATCATGCATTTCCTGGCTGCTTAATCTCTCCTTTGAAATCAAAGAGGAAGGTTCCATGGTCCTATAACTTTCACACTCTTCACCCATACAACCAGAATCATGTGGACATTGTCCTTGAATGTCCAAGCAACTGGGCCTAGGGAAGACTTACCTAACAGAACCTGAATGTGTAGGCTCTTCAGAGCTCTTTTCTCAACACAGTCTTTAAACTGATGAAAATCGTTTCTTCCATGATCACACTGTGGGGAAGGGCTAGCTGATTCGTGAGATGTAATTGGATGCCTGTTTGTTTGTTTCCTGGCCACCCACACCTGAAATAATCACACAGAAACTGTATTAATTACAACATTGTTTGGCCAATAGCTTAGGCTTCTTATTAACTAACTCTTACATCTCAAATTAACCCATTCCTATTATTTTTTATTTTATCACGAGGCTCATGGTTTACTGGCAAGGTTCTGGCGGTCTCCAGTGGGCATCTTTCCCCTTAGGCAGCTACATGGCATCTCTCTGACTCTGCCTTCTTTCCTCCTCTACCTGCTTGGAATTCTAACCTTATTCTATTCTGCCCTGCCATAGGCCAAATCAGCTTTATTCATTAACCAATAAAAGCAACACATATACAGAAGGACTTCCCACACCAACGAGAGGCCTGTAACACTTCCTTATTTCCCCAGTGCAAAATACTGGATTTCTTTAATGGTCACAATTTCTTTAGTAGCCACATTTCATTTATCCTCAGCTCCAAATATACTCATTTTCTGGCCAGACTGCATATTTTTCAAATCATTCTACCCTGATTTTTGTCCCTGATTCTCACAATAAAACTGGCTAAAAGCAGCCAGCAAAACCACACCATATACTAATTGTTATGTTGGCTTAAAATGTTTTCCTCCCAACTAATCGGTCCATGTCTGACTTAGGATTTCTATTGCTGAGAAGAGACACCACAATCAAGGCAACTCTTACAAAGGAAAACATTTCATTGCGGCTGACTTAGTAAAGAGATTTGGTCCATAAAGGCAGACATGGTACTGGAGAAGGAACTGAGAGTTCTACACCTTGGTCCGAAGACAACGGAAAGTGAACTGAGACACTGACTGGCCTGAGCATATATGAGACCTCAAAGCCCACTACATAGTGACACGTTTCCTCCAATAAACTCACACCTATTCCCACAAAGCCACACCTCCTAACAGTGCCGCTCTCTAGACGGACAAATACATTCGAGCTACCACAGCCCATCACCTTTAAATTCATATTTACCCAGACAAAATATAGGCTTACAAAAGTGAATTGACCTGTAATTCAATTGCAAATAGAGTTCCCCTTCGAAACATTGTGATGCCTACCTTCACCATCCACGGCCATTAGCATCCCGGTCTTCTGAGCTCCCGCCAGAATCCCTTGTTAAGCTCTGCTTCCCGCCTCTCAGGCCTCTTAAGCCCATGTCTCTAAACTTCCCAGACTCCTACCACACAAACTACGGAGTTTCTGAGCTACCTGTGGACAGAGTCACAGCAGCAGTTCCACTGCCCTGGCGTAAGTTTCTGTATCCATCCCTGTCTTCATCACCGTCACAAAATACCTAGAACATGGAAGGAGTTTGGACTGTTTACTTGGTTCAGACTTTCAGACAGTCTTATCCACAGTCCTGATTCTATTCATCCTTGGCCCATGGTGGGGCAGAATATTGTGGAGGGGCAGAATATCATGGTGGGGCAGAACACCGTGGTGAGGCAGAACCCCGTGGTGGCAGGATTATGTGGCACAGAGGAACTTCTGACACTGATGGTTTTTATTTTGTTTTTGTTTTTGTTTTTCAAGGCAGGGTTTCTCTGTAGCTTTGGAGCCTGTCCTGGAAACTAGCTCTTGTAGACCAGGCTGGTCTCGAACTCAGAGATCTGCCTGCTTCTGCCTCAAGAGTGTTGGGATTAAAGGTGTGTGCCACCCCTGCCCAGTTAACACCTATTTATTCTCATTGGGTCAAGAGACAAGGAGAGAAAATGCTGAAATCATATTGACAATCTATGTGTTTTTAATCAGTAGAAGCGGGCTGTAAAGTAGCAGATTCAAAGGTTTCTCTAATTTATCCACTCATTTCTTGAAACCACCCTCTTCCATCCTCAGAGAACATCTCTCGTTCTCTGTAGCTGTTACAACATCTTCATATGGCCTCGTGTTTACTCCACAGTAAAATTAAATCAAATATTAGTAATTACAGACCTTCTCATCACAAAGTAAGATGTAGAATAATGCTTAAAATGCAAACAGCTTATGGACCATTTTACATTAATTATTCCTATGTTTGGCTGCTCTTTGAGTGTATTTTCTGAGGGCTCAGCTTGGAAACCTGTTCCACAGAATGTCGATCCTGTGTGATCATGGTATGTTTATGAGGTGTGACCAAGTGCATTTTCGTTAGGTTACTAGGGTTGATGCCCCGGAAAGAATCAAGGTAGTTCTTGAGGGACTTTGATTTATTTCCAAGACAAGGTTCTTATAAAATTGGGATCGGACCCTTCTCTGTTCTCTGACTTCTTATTTCACCATGTGACCTTCCCCTTTCTCAGTGACGCCATTCACCATGAAGTGAAGTAGCCGGGGACACCGCCCCGGGAGCCAGATCAATGACGATTGCAAACGATGAGTTAAATAAATTCCGTTTCTGCATAAAGTGACCCGCCTCAGGCGTCCTACTGTTTCAGTGGACAGCGGACTAAAGCTGTGAGGTGAGTTACCCCGTGTGAGTCCTGCAACTGCACATTCACTGTGTGATTCACGTTTCTCTTCGGTTCTGTCGTCTCTCACTTGACTGTGAGCTTCTCGAATATCACAAGCCCAGAGGTATGCTATTCCTTCATCTCATGCTCATTCTTTTTCTACACTTTTAATTCAGGAGGAGCAAGCCCAGAAAGATGTGCTGGGGGTTTTCATGTACAACTCATCTAGGTTTAGTTTGTAAAAGACCTCTGAGGCTGGAGAGATGTCTCAGGTTTGAAAGTGTTCTTGTAGCGGACCCAAGTTCGGTTCCACACTTGGAAGCTCACAAGGGCTAGTAACTCCAGGTGTAGGAGATCTGATATATCTGCCCTCCACAGGCACCTTCATCTCTCTCTCTCTCTCTCTCTCTCTCTCTCTCTCTCTCTCACACACACACACACACACACACACACACACACACACACACACTTAAAAGTTAAAAGAAAAAAAACCAGAAAAACATCTGAATGAATAACCAGGACCTCAGACTGGAACTTGCAGGGAATACTGCTCACTTTCTACCTCACCCCCACACCTTTTGAGATTCTGATAAATGCAGAATCAATGGATTATCTCTTAGAGCTGTGGCCGATTTTGTCTGTATTTATGGACATTTTTGATGAATTCGAGTGAAAGAAGAGAAGGGCAACATGAAGAACATAGTCATAGAACAAGGTCCTCCAGCTGTGGCCTGAAGAGTGCCAGCCATTGCTTAGTGGCAACAAGTGTTAGCTGACTTGAGAGACACTCTGCCTCCTCTTAGAGGGTTTTGTACTTCCAAGGTTTTGAGAACTTCTGTAATGAGAAAAGTCATTTGACTTTTCTGGGCTAGTATTTCCTTCCCTTTCCAATCAGACTCCACCATACTCATAAACCATAATATTCAAATTCTCTTTAACTTCACACATGAAGGTGCTTCTAAGGAAGATGTGTTAAAATTTCCAAAAGAAAGCAAACAGCCCCCAAGACAGATGGGGGTCAGTAAGGAAGCCCTGGAGGAAAGCAGGTGTGACCTTAGTTTAAGGGTGGGTAGCTGTGGTGGTTTGAATGCGAAATGTCCTTCATAGTTTCATGTATTTGAACAACTGATCCTCAGGTGATGACATTGTCTTTCAGCCTTTGGTGGTGGGGCATTGCTCTGGGGAAGGGTGTTGAGGTTTTCTAACCCAACTGTACTTCCTGCATTCTTGAGCTTTTTCTGTCTCTGTTTCTCTCCTTTCCTCCTCCCCTTCTATTTCCTGTGTGAGGATGAAATGTGAGGAGTTCAGCATTCTGTTCCTGGGCCCGCGGCTGTTTTGTGCCATGCCTTCTCCACCATGGAGGACTGTATCCACTCTCAAACTCTAAGCTAAAATGAATACTTTTTCCCCACTTGCTATTTGTCAGAATATTGTCATCAAAACAAGACAGGGGATAATACAGTGACATGTGGAAGGGATTTGATACTTTAGTAGTGTCTTGGTTACTTTTCTATTGTTGACAAGAGACATCATGACCAAAGCAATCTATACAAGAAAGAGATTATAGAGGATTTACTTACAATTTCAGAGGATGAGCCGGCAGCAGGCAGGTGGGCACAGTGCTGCAGCAGTAGCTGAAGGACCATATGTTGAGACAACAACCAGGAAGCAGAGAAAGAGTCAACTGGAATGGTGTGGATGTTTGAAACCTCAAAACCTGCTCTCAGTGACACACTTCCTCCAACCAGGTGCACCTCCCAATCCTTCCCAAATAGTTCCACCAACTTGGGACCAGTGTTCAAACATATGGATCTATGGAAGTCATTCTCAATCAATCCATCACAAATAGGTTGAAACTAATAGAAAGGCAGACTTTCAGAATTTTTTGAGGTGTTTAGAAGCAATCATTACAAGAATTATGGGTTGCCCTTGTGTGGGTGGTACATGTCTCTATGAGTTTGAGGCCAGCCTGGTCTACAGAGTGAGTTCCAGGACTGGACTTTTCACAGAGAAACCAAAACAAAAAAACCCAACAAAGCAAAAAAAAAATTGTGAATTGTGTGTGCCTGTCTGTGTGTGTGTGTGCATACACACAACACATATGTGGAGGTCAGAGGGCAACCTTGGGGCTTGGCTCTCACCTTCCAAAATGTTTGAGACAGGGTTTATCATTTGTTTTGTCACTGTGCTTGCTAGACTGACTGGCCCTTGGGATTTCAGGTATTCTTCTATTGTACGCTAATCTCCTCATAGGAACACAGGGATTACAGTTGCTCCCATTGGGTGTCCAGCTTTCACATGGCTTCTGGGCATCCAAACTCAGGCCCTCACACTTGCTCTGCACTCTTGCCCACTGAGGCAACTCCCATGCCCCCAAGTTACATATTTTTGTTGTTATTGTTGTTGTTGTTGTAATAGTTGACCTGTTTCAATCAGGGTCTCTGAAAGAAAGAATGTTATATCACGTTCAATCATTCCTGCAGAAGTTTCACTTCAAAATAGATAAAACACAAGCAACAGTAAGAACTTCATATGAATAATGAGCTATCTTAAGGCCACAAAAGGTTCTGAAGAACAATATTGTCTCTCTACATCAGCATGGGGTAGTGGGGGCAGTTGCTAGAAGCTGGTTTTAAGGCAGAACTGCCTTGAGAAGAGCTGTGATGCCCACCTACTTCTTGGTTGCCCGTTCAGCTGAATCCACAGAGGTCACCTCCTAGGGCAGAGATCAGTGTGGAGAGAAGGGTGAAGACTAGACATGGAGGGCAAGCAGAAGGTCTGAGGCACACGTCTCAAGGTAGAGGAATCTGGAAACTGGCAAAACCCTGACCATTTCCTGAAGATTGGTGTCCACTCATGGTTTCTGTGTTGTTTCTGTGCCTAAACATGGGCCAAGTACCAGAGAGGCCCGAGGAAGCAGATAAAGACTCAGCCCTCGGTGTGTAAAAACAGCTACAGAGTACACAGTAAACTAAAACATAGATGAAACCTAAGGAGGTGTAAAAATCCTAGAAAGAGTTCAATGCTGGCCATTTTTAAAAGCAATTTATGACTTTAGTCTTGACCTGAAGTACTGGTATAAAGCATAAATGCAACATTCAAGAACTTAAATGAAATTGAAACTTAAAATGAAATTGAGTTCTTTATATCAATTAATAAGTTTGATTATTATTATCCAATAAATCCCTTATTTAAAAAAAAACTTATCATTCAACCAGCATGCTTGCAACCCTAGATGCTGAGGAAAATGGATTGCAAGTTTGAGGTAAGTCTAGGCAATATAGTGACAATCAGCCCCAAAAATGAAATTTTAAAAGGGATAGGGATGAGTACTTACTTGGCAGGGGAGATCACAGGGTGGTTCTCTCAGGGCGAGGCTTCTCCATTGTACTCTCCATGCACTGGGCCCTGTGATATCCCCAAATGTGGGAAATTCGACTGCATAATGTCTCTTACAAATAAGCTATCCTCTAACCTCTACAGGTGTGCAACGCATACACACACACCACACCACCCACATATACACACATGTACATATACCACCCCCCCCACACATGTACACATACCACACATACCATAATACACACACCATATATCACACAAATATCACAACACACCCTTACACCATACGCACACACACATGCACACATATACTAAACAAATACACCATACTGATGTGGGATTCCCCTCTGTATACTGTGACTATCCCTGGTTAATAAAGAAACTGGCTTGGCCTGCTAGGATAGAACAGAACTAGGAGCGGAAAACTAAACTGAATGCTGGGAGAAAGAGGAGTTTAGAGAAGCCGTGGAACTACCGCCAGGGACAGACAAACTTTGCTGGTAAGCCACTGCCACATGGCAATACACAGACTAATGGAGATGGGTTAAATTATGATGTAAGAGTTGGCCAATAAGAAGCTAGAGCTGATGGGCCAAGCAGTGATTTAATTAATACAGTTTCTGTGTGGTTATCTCAGGAGGCTGGGCAGCCGGGAAATGAACGAGTGGCCTCCTACAACACCATGCACATACACCATACACACTCACTTATGCACACACACACCCCATACATATACCACACATACACTTTACATATGCCACACATACCATACATATACCACACACACACAGACACACACATACACAAACACACACACACCATACATACACCACACATACCATACATATATCACACACACATGCACACACCATACACACATTTACCACACACACACACACACACACTAAATATTTTAAAATTCAAAATTGAAGTTTGTTTTTCTCCATTTGCTTCTCTCCCTAGGCTTTGTCTCTGTTTAGAATCCCGGGCTCCCTGACCTCACACATGCTTGCATATTGTAGCTACAGGGATTTTCAGGCACGCAGGTCGTATCATCCATAGCTTGGTTGAACCTGGTATTTTCTCAAAACAACATGGAAAAATCCATGGGTAAATTCTACCTGAGTCATCTGTTTAAACTATGATGAGCAGGAACAATGGGGTCATTGCCCGTGCTGACCAAGACTTCCCCTCAGTCATGCTTGTTCCTGACAAGTGTGATCCAACCCCCAGAGATGAGGTTGAGAGTGTGAGGGTGTATCTCCTAGGGTCTTTGAGTATGGTGTGTGTGTGTGTGTGTGTGTGTGTGTGTGTGTGTGTGTGTGTGGTATATTTGCATGTTCACTATACACAACACTGGATTCCTAAGGACGTTTTCAAGCTAGTATATTATATAGTCTGACCATGTCTTTCCTCCCCATTTGTTCCCTTTTCCCACTCCTCTCAGTCCATTCCTTCCCCTAATCAGGACGTTTTCCGTAAGACACAGCTGAAGAGTGGGCATGAGCTCTTGTGGAAGGCAAACATTTTCAGAACAAGGAAGCCTCCGCCGTAAACTAGTTGAAATAAAGAAAAATAAAGTAGTCCCAAGACAGATAACTGTCATTCTTTTTCTTCACTTTCTGTTTCTAACTCCTGATTAAAGAGGAGGAGAAATGGTACTCCCTCAAGACGGCTCTGCCCCCTCCTCCCTAAATAAAGTGGTCTGACTCCCGCCAGGAACCCAGGCCTCTGTGTCTGCCCCACATGTGGAAATCAAAATTCTAAAGATAAACACCCTCTCGGGCTGCTCGCAGGTTAAACAGCCACATCAGATTCCTAGAGGTAGTCTTTCCTCTTACTTTTGGAATTGTTACAAGGGTTGAATGTTTATCTCTGTAATATAAATTCAAGGAATAAAATGTTACCTGTACAGACATTTAGAATGTGACTTCACTATTGGATCTGGCCTCATCTGTGGTGGTCACCACACACCCTTCCCCACATCCAACACCCACCTCCATCTGCCTTGAATCACCTATTTCTTCCCTTCTGAGTTGTTTTCCGGGGTTGCTCCTACCAACACCTGTCCACTGTCTACTTTCCAAGTGTGAGTTCTGTTCTCCATGAAGCTTCTTGTATTGTTTTATGACCTGGCCAGGGGTCGTTCTTGTACGTTCCATGAATCTGGGCAAGTCTACAATGATACCTAATGTATAGAACAGTTTTGTTGCCCTCCTACTCAGCCCCCCCTCCTGTTCATACCTGGCAACTGCGCCTTACCCAGGACGTCATACAGGAGAAACCTGCTGTGTGCTCCTTCTCAGGCTGGATTCTCTCTCTTGCTTGCATTTTGGTCTCCTCCTTATGTTTTCATGACTCATTTCTTTAGTGCGCCATGATATCCCATTGAGTGTCTATACATAATTTATTTATCCAGTCTCCTGAAGAGTACCTGGGTTACTCAGAAGCTTTGACATCCTCAGAGAACTCCTAGACGGGATTTCTCTTTTCAGCAACCCATTCTCCACACAGACTTGCACCACGGCAGCAACACATTATGGATTCTTAAGCTGTGAGCTCCTTCTCCTATGCTCCTGTGCTCCTGACGTGCTCCAGAGGGGATCTAAAATAATTGCTAAATTAATCAGTACCGAGTAAACCTTACTTTCATCAAAGAGAACAGTATGCTTGAAGATCCAAAAAACTATGGACTGAAAGGCAGCCGGCATTCATTTTCACTGTGTTCTACACAATGGGTTGTCCTAGGTGCTTTTATTATATTTAGTACCTGAGCAACACAGTGAAGCTGCCAGGAAAGGAAACTTTTTTTTTTTTTTTTTGCCAGTGGGGACACAGGGTCCATGAAAAATAAGTAACTTGTCCAAAGAACCACATGCCACATGCTAATAAACTATGACCCCAAACAGAAACTCGGGCTCTCTGATTGTAGAGCCTAGGTTTTCTCTGCCATTAAGCAGCAATCAATGAGAGGAAATATTTAAATTTGGCTGCTCACAGAGAAAGGGAAGCCTCTCAGGTTTCAGCCCAAAGGTCAGCTATGACCCACACTGGCTCTTTTGAAAGAGCCCAGGTGAAAACATTTCATCATTTCTCTTTGCCCCTGCTCAGAGGTTTCTCTTTGCTCTCTAACTTCTCCAAGGACACAGAGAGGTCTTTCACCTTAGCGTTGCACATTCCAAGTGGGACATAGTAATTTCATTGTGGAAGTGTCCTAAGTCAATCATTTGTCTAATCATTTTCTTCCTCCCAGAACAGCACATCTTTTTGTTTCATTCAACAAACGTTTGTGCTGAGGACTTTCGGTGTGGGGTGTTGGTAGCAGTATCAGCACAAAGCACAGCAGCCGCCTGTGAGGACACTCTAGGTGCACAGCAGCGCCTGCGGGGACACTCTAAGTGCACAGCAGCCGCCTGTGAGGACACTCTAGGTGCACAGCAGCCGTCTGTGAGGACACTCTAGGTGCACAGCAGCTGCCTGTGAGGACACTCTAGGTGCACAGTAGCGCCTGTGGGGACACTCTAGGTGCACAGCAGCGCCTGTGAGGACACTCTAGGTGCACAGCAGCCAGCTGCGAGGACACTCTAGGTGCACAGCAGCCGCCTGTGAGGACACTCTAGGTGCACAGCAGCGCCTGTGAGGACACTCTAGGTGCACAGCAGCTGCCTACAAGGATACTCTAGGTACACAGCAGCGCCTGTGAGGACACTCTAGGTGCACAGCAGCCGCCTGTGAGGACACTCTAGGTGCACAGCAGCCACCTGTGAGGATACTCTAGGTGCACAGCAGCAGCCTGTGAGGACACTCTAGGTGCACAGCAGCCGCCTGTAAGGACACTCTAGGTGCACAGCAGCGCCTGCGGGGACACTCTAGGTGCACAGCAGCCGCCTGTGAGGACACTCTAGGTGCACAGCAGCTGCCTGTGAGGATAATCTAGGTGCACAGCAGCCGCCTATGAGGACACACTAGGTGCACAGCAGCGCCTGCGAGGACCCTCTAGGTGCACAGCAGCCGCCTGTGAGGACACTCTAGGTGCACAGCAGCGCCTGCGAGGACCCTCTAGGTGCACAGCAGCCACCTGTGAGGACACTCTAGGTGCACAGCAGCGCCTGCGAGGACCCTCTAGGTGCACAGCAGCCGCCTGTGAGGACACTCTAGGTGCACAGCAGCCACCTGTGAGGATACTCTAGATGCACAGCAGCAGCCTGTGAGGACACTCTAGGTGCACAGCAGCCGCTTGTGAGGACACTCTAGGTGCACAGCAGCGCCTGCGAGGACCCTCTAGGTGCACAGCAGCCGCCTGTGAGGACACTCTAGGTGCACAGCAGCGCCTGCGGGGACACTCTAGGTGCACAGCAGCCGCCTGTAAGGACACTCTAGGTGCACAGCAGCGCCTGCGGGGACACTCTAGGTGCACAGCAGCCGCTTGTGAGGACACTCTAGGTGCACAGCAGCCGCTTGTGAGGACACTCTAGGTGCACAGCAGCGCCTGCGGGGACACTCTAGGTGCACAGCAGCGCCTGCGGGGACACTCTAGGTGCACAGCAGCGCCTGCGGGGACACTCTAGGTGCACAGCAGCCGCCTGTAAGGACACTCTAGGTGCACAGCAGCGCCTGCGAAGACACTCTAGGTGCACAGCAGCGCCTGCGGGGACACTCTAGGTGCACAGCAGCCGCTTCAGAGAATGTTCTAGGTGCAGGAGTTCTTTGGAGGATCAGGAGAGTTGAGTTTAACTCTCATTATTAAATTAAATGTAGAATTTTACTAGGTCTAGTTATTCATCGAGTTGATAGGCATAGTGTTTATGATCTCTTGTAGTTGTATCCATTGACTCAGTTTTTGTATCATTGGCTCAGTTTTTGTCTCAGAAACCAACTGAGGCTACAGTCTCCCGAGGGCATGGCAGGCCTGTTCATGTGGCTGGCATGTGATGCTGGCTGAGTACCAAGGGCTCTGTAGGATCAAGTCACGTAGCCACCTCACGGGACTCTGGCTTCTCATAGGAAGGGGACTTGATTTAGCGAAAAAAAAAAAAAAGGAACCACTGTCACAGCTTGGGATCTTGTTCTCAATTTAAAAATAACTCCAACTGCCACTTTGTTAGGTGGGGCTTGCACTGTGAAGAAAAGTCCCTGCACATGCACCACGGTGTCTCGTGCTGTGTTCTGCCTTGCTCAGCACACCCCACCCACGGGACTCAGTCTTGATCTTCAAATGTTCCTTCAGGTGCTGTTTCCTCTTGTGTTCTCCCTCCTCTCTCCCTCACCTCTTCTAGTACAACACAGGCTCCTTTTTTGTTCAAGAGTTAAGCCCTTATTATTAAATTCATCAAAACTTTTAGACTTTCCATCTGTTGTCTTACTTTTTTCTTAAGAATTGTAATAAATAAAGACTTGTAGGAAATCACAGATATCTTACATGGGATCCTGTGTACCGGTGGGTCATTTTGTCCCAGTGATAATCTGTGATAATTGTAGGTCAAAATCAAACCCAGAACTTTGGCATCAGTACCAATCTGTGCACCTCCAATTTCTTAAAAATAAGACTACATACACATGTATGTCTGTATAAATATTTTCTTTTATCTTAAAAACTTAAGACACAAGGCTTTTCTTCTCCATTCTGGGGATTGGGTAAGGCTGAGTTGCAGATCTGAGGGTAGCAATAGCTCCTCTCTCTCTCTCTCTCTCTGTGTGTGTGTGTGTGTGTGTGTGTGTGTGTGTGTGTGTGTAGAATTATATGGCTTCAGGCAAGAATCCCGTTGCTATGCCTTGTGCTAACAGACTTGTCAGGCTCGGATGGGCAGCACAGTAGAGCTGGCCCTGGTGTGAGTGTGGTGTGAGAGCAGAAGTGGCCCCAGTCCTTGCTGTTCCCTGCATCAGGTGACCTATCAGGGGTGCTCTGGAGAGCTCACCTGGGTGATGGCAATGAGGGAAGGCTGGCAGGTTTTCCAACCTAGCCACCATCTAGGCCCAGGACCAGGGTTTTAAGTTGGCCCAACCCAACATTCACTTCATCTATTAGCTCCTGGGGCATGTGAAGGGAACAAACCTGTAGGTACCAAGGTCTTTTTCCCTTCTTCCTGGTGATTCGCAGAGCCATGTGACCTCCAGCTCCCTGGAGATTCTGCAATAGCACTGGCTTGAGGGGATAGCTTAGGAAGAACCTGGCTCTCTTTGTTATGGTGATTCCACCTGTATTCAAGGTTCTAGCAGTGGGCTCCACACGCCTGGCCTCCCCCAGCTGATTCTGCCTGAGGCGCCGGGGCCTTTATTCTCCTTCCTGCTTCTGTTGGGAGGAGGCCTTGCCCTTTTTGATCCTGCTTGCCCACTTCTATAAATACCCGACTTGAGTTTAATAAAGTTGCCATTTACTCTTGGTAAATGAGCAAGGTCCTTTTTTTGTGTGTGTCTCTTTAAACCCTCAGGACAGTCCCGAGTTCGGGAAGGCGCGCGCCTGGATCGGGTGTGGGTATCCACAGAAAAGTGCGGGGTCCAACACAAACCTGCAGATCCAAAGCTACAGGATCTCCAGGACACAGGGCAACAACAGGATATCCAAGAGGAGTCTCAGTGACGGCCTAGTATTGAGGATGTAGCAGAAGACAAAGACTTCAAACTAGACCAATGACTTATCGCAATGAACACTTACAAGTAAAGATGTATGAAATAAAGTGTACTGTGTGATTCACTGGGCCTCACTACAAGAGTTTTCATTTGCTTGTTTGTTTTGTTGGTTTGATTTTTGATTTGGGTGGGTTTTTTTAATTTTATTTTTAAATTTTGCTTTGGATGGAAGTAGCAAGGATAGAGGGGGGAAGCAAGGGAACAGGGAGATGAGTAAGATCAGAATACATGATGTGAAGTCCACAAAAAACCAATAAAAAGTTTAAAAAGATTTACTAGATATTAATTTTTGGGAAAACTGACACAAGGGTGATACAAACTGGATCAGAATTTGGTACTTATTTTACCTCTACTGCATGTCAAGGGTGTTCCCAACCTCAGGAGCATAGTACTGTAAAGTGACCCTCTCCTCTAGAGATCTGCAAACTGGGAGCGCCAGGGCTCTGAGCTGAGTAAGCAAAAATGGAGTTTTATAAAAGGACCTGTTATTGAGATCTGAGGACAAATGACTGCTTTGTATACCAGAGCAGGTTGAAGCATGAATTGGCTTAAATTCAGAGGCTGATGCTGTTGAGTCAAATCGTGTGTCATCATTGTGAGAGTATGGCATCACTGGGTAACTTTTGAAATGGAGCAAGAGAAATCAAGAAGCCCAGAACTAGAAAGGAATAAACTCAACAGGTGGCACACATTGGAACCGCCTGTATTTAGTGTGTGTCCTGAGACCTGTATTAGTTAAGGTTCTCTAGAGGAACTGAACTTATAGCAATGGCTCTATATAGAAAGAACCATTCTTATATAAACAAGGGGATTTATTTGAGTGGCTTATAGACTAATCTAACGATGGCTCTTCCCCAAAAGAAAGTCCAAGAATCTAGTAATTGTTCAGTCAATGAGGCTGGATGTCTCAGCTGGTCTTCAGTGTCCTCTGGAACCCCGAAGAGGTAGGCTCTACTGCCAGGGAAGCAAGAACGAAGGGCAAGCAGGCAAAGGACCAAAGCTTCTTCCATCCTTGCCCATCATAGGCTGCCATGAGACGGTGTGACCCACATTTAAGATGGGTCTTCCTACATCAAATGATCCAGTTAACTAAAAATACCCTACAAGTGTGCCCAGTGAATTGAGTTTTTAGTAAATTCCAGATGTAGTTGACAACCAAGATGAGCTATCACAGGGCCACACCTCAAATACCTGTGTCCATGTGAACAAGTTGCTTTCCTGCTGAAGAACTGCCTCAGATCTGTCGGTCACAGCGACTTCTATTGTGCCCAACTATGTACACATACGTATACATACACACATACATACACACATACATACATACATGCATACACACATACATACACACACACATACATACATACACACACATACATACACACATACATACACATACATACACACATACATACACACACACATATATACATACATACACATACATACACACATACATACATACACACATACATACATACACACATACACACACATACATACACACATACACACACATACATACACACATACATACATACACGCATACATACATACATGCATACATATGTATACATAGTTGGGCACAATGGATATATCCATCCATCCATATGTAAGTTTCCCTCTTTTTTCCCTTTTTTAAAATTGATTTTTATTGAGCTCTACATTTTTCTCTGCTCCCCTCCCTGCCTCTCTCCTCCCCCTTCAATCCTCCCCCAAGGTCCCCATGTTCCCAATTTATTCAGGAGATCTTGTCTTTTTCTACTTCCCATGTAGATTAGATCTATGTAAGTCTCTCTTAGTGTCCTCATTGTTGTCTAGGTTCTCTGGGATTGTGGTTTGTAGGCTGGTTTTCTTTGCTTTATGTTTAAAAACCACCAGTGAGTGAGTACATGTGATAATTGTCTTTCTTGTCTGGGTTATCTCAGTCAAAATAATGTTTTAAAGCTCCATCTATTTTCCTGCAAAATTCAAGATGTCGTTGTTTTTTCTGTTGTGTAGTACTCCATTGTGTTTATGTATCACATTTTTCTTATCCATTCTTAAAGGTGTGTGCAATCGCTGCCTGCCCTGTATGGCTGAATAGTGTGATAAGCTTTATTTATTAAAATACAAATAATATGCCACTATAACACCCTCCTCTTAGAAGATCTTGCTATGGAATTTCAATGTGGCCTCCCCTCTGCACAAACAAATGTGTAGGGACTCTCAGATCACTATCCTAACTACAGCCCACATGAGCTACAACGAGCGGGCGTCCTTTGCTCGTGTGACCGTTCTCAGTGCACCTTTCACAGTATTGTCCTTCATAGCCAGGGACGCAGGCATCGCACCAGAAACCACCGTCACCTTCCAAGACACAGGTGGGGCTGAAACTGAAAGAAAAATGGTTTTACAGAAGATTTTAGAGATTAGCTTCAAATCTTTATCTTAAAGTATTTATTTATCATCACGTTCTAAACATTGAGTGATTATACCGGGTGGTTGGACAAGCGTCTAGAGCTCAACTCTGTAGAAGAAAAGGAATCAAAGCCTGTGGACAACGCTATGGGACACATGGAGGTCTCCTGCATCCAGAGTCCTAAGAGGCATTTGATGCAAGGTGGCAGCAGGTGAGTGCTAAGTAGATCCGTCTCACAGAGCATAGCCAGCTACCCAGGAAAACTTTCCAAATCAATCTGGAGAGTGGGGTTGCCATATGTATCAGATAGCGATTGAGCTGACAAGGCATGGGAAACAGGAAGACAATGTTGTGGGTTGGTACAATTCCACGGACTGCATCGATGTGGGGAGGACAAGTCACAGAAAACCTACTTGGTGGAACAGGGAAGCATGACTGGCAGCCGCCAGGCAGACCAGCAGCAGTAAACTGATACAGCCCAGATGGAGCTTTTGATGACTATCTTTAACTGTCCTGGTGCCACCTGGAGGCTGAAGTGGGTAACTGCAAGCTACTGGAACCCGACCCAAACCAAGTGGGAAAACAGGTCTGGTTCCTTTCTGGATGTCCACAGCATGAATTACCAGCCCTGCACTACCTCCAGCATCTCTCTCCTTAAATAATCAGGCAAACTTCAAGGAAATGCAAATACGTGGAAGATGAACCAAGCGAGCTGTGGCTTCTTGTGCATCCAGATATGACTAAGGGATTGGCAGGGGGGTGGTTATCCTTCTTTGATGGAGGAAATAAAGTGCATTATTCCACAGTGTGGAAACACACAGTGAATGGTGAAACAGCCACGGATGCACTTCTGTGGTGCACACAGTCACTGGCCACAGATGTGGAATATACGTATAGAAATTACCTTTTCCAGAATGGTGCCACATTATCTATCCAAAAGCATGGCACCATGTAAGTTACTAACTGACGGATTAATGTCATGTATCTTTTCTCAGTGCTTGTGTGTTTCCCTCTAGGCACCTGTATACACATTCACCCCTGTTCCCTTACATTGTATATGAACTGGATCACATAGCTGAACCCATAGCAGGGAGCTCAAATTCGTCTTGAAAATTCCCCAAAGCCTATTTTTAAAACTGGTTCCATCCCAACCCTCAAGACCAACATGATGCTTTCCTTCTGAAGAGATCCTTCTCAGATACCCCTGAGAAGGTGCGCTTTTCTTTAATGTCCCCACAGGGACAGCATTAACAGAGAGAACTCAGGGACTAAGCAAGTGAGCTTAGGAATTCAGGAAGCTGCTGTGTCAGGCTGCCCAGCATGGACTTACCTGAAAAGGGGGGCGGTGAGGACAGGTATACGGGGTGCAGTCTCCAGGCAACCCAATCACCTTCCCATAGTGGCCGGGAGCGCACATCTCGCAGTGGTCACCGGCCGTGTGGTAGCGGCAGTTCTGAAGGTGAGCATTTCAGTGGAAGAGAGAAGCAATAGGAAATAGTCAGATATGACTCTCACCAGGTAACAGCTTTTTAACAAACTGTGTTTCACATCAGCAAGTATTCTTTAATGCTTAAGGAAGACAGGACATGTTTCTTTATATTTTCTAGAATTCTGGGGGCTTTTACAGATCTGGGGCCTTTATTCACCATAAGATTACATAAACCTAGAAACTGCTAATACATTCTCCTGTAGGAAAACAGACCCAAGACACCAATGCAGACAGGACTGAGATCCTTAGAGCTAAAGTAGATGGAGACCAGTGGTGTGCCCGTGTGTCTTTAGGGCTTCGTGTGGTTGGTACGATAAATGACTCATGCATTTGGGCGCTTGCCCCAGTTGTTGGTGCTGTTTATGGGAAGGTATTGAACACGGAGCCTTGATGGAGGAAGCAAGTCACTGGGGGTGGCCTTTGGGAGTTTAAAGCCCCGCCCCATTTCTAGTTCACTCTCTGCTTCCTGTGTACAGTTGACATGTGATCCCTCAGCTTCCTGCTCTGGCCACCTGGTGCCATGACTTCCATAAGGTGAACATATGAACTTTCCCCCTCTGGAACTGAAAATCAAAATAAACCCCTCCTTCTGTTTCATCGCAGCAGCAGGAAAGCCATTAATCTGGGATCCGACATTCACAGGCAGGGAGCTGCGGTGGGTTCTGAAGCAAACCAAGGGGGGAGGAAACTCGTGGTCACGGAGTGCCACCAGTAGGTTCCTGTAGAAACCAAATGAACATCAGTTCAGATTTTAAGACATTAGTTGAACCAGCGACATTCAAATTAGAAGATCATGTAGATGCATTTCTAAACTCAAAAGTGCAAGCAATTCTCATCACAGGTCTATTTAAAATCTCAGCTGCTCGGTCCCTCACTATTTGCTTGGCCGCAGTGCACAAGGATCCGCGTATGATGCAGCCAAGCAGGAACAACAGCAAAGCAGAGACCCCGCGCAGCCGGTCACCCCTGCTCTACCTCTTCCCTCGGTAGCAAGAAATGAGGGAGTGAGAAAACGCTACCAAATAAATATGCTTAAAAAAACCTTTTTATAGACTCTTTGCCACTAGAAATCATCCAAGCCCTTTCATTTAAAAGTTTTATTACTGCTTCATCTGCTAAAGATAGGTTTGATTAGAATCCACTCGATCTCTCAAACAGGTCTCCCTTCAGAAGGACTATCTGCAATCTCTTCAAAAATAACCTGTAATAAATATTCATTTCACCAACATGGCACAACACAGACAAGGACCGAGTACTAGATGATGACCTAAGACAGAAACAGCTCTAGGCGTTGGCCTAGACGAGCATGAAGCACTTCATTTAGCAGACGATGGATCCTGGCTTCCTGGGGCCTGCCGTCCTACAGAACGAGCCACCCCAGAGAGTAGGGGAGAAACAAGAACCAGCTACTGAGGACTAGAGTGGGGGAGGCATCCATTGCTGAGTAGACACAGAAACAAACCCTGCCAGGTTCGCAGTGACAGGAGGAGGTTTCAGTGTCTTCATGACTGAGATGGTGGCAGCCATGTGACAAGGACCTGCTGGAGGATCTGCCTGGTTCCTGGCTGTCTTTCAGGTAACGCTGATCACTCGGTGTGTTCAGGGCACACTGATCACTCAGTGTAAACTGAGGTCAGTTCCCACACAAGCAAGTATACCAAACACTGCCCAGTTTCGGGGTCACAGACATCACTGTGGTTGTTGCAACTGCAGGGCACACAAGGAGCCAGCAGAGGGCGAGGTCCCCAGCCACCACTTTCTGGGAGCTTCCCTCTGTGGTACCCAGGAACACAGTCCTACAGGGAGGCAAAAGGGGCAAGAAAGGGGACACTGGTTAAAGGCTGGGCAAAGGTAAATACTCTTCAGCGAAGGCAGGTGGCTAAGGAGCTCATGAGAAGTGCACCACCACTATTAGAAATGCAGATGAAATTCACAGTCAGAGCTGAGCATGGTGACTTAGACATACAATCCAGCTGGGGGTAAACTGAGGCAGAAGGACTCCTGTGAATAGTCTAGCCTAGGCTACAGAGTAAGTTTCAAGCTAGCCTAGGCGACAGAGTGAGACACTGTCCCGAAATGCTCCCACCAATAAAACAAGGGTCTTGTTCATCACAAAACCCATGTCTCCAATCAAAACAGCAAGAAGAACAAGCATTGAGGATTAAAGAAAGTGGGGTGCTCGTGCACAGCAGGTACGGAGGAAAGGCAGTGTGCAGAGTCCTCCAAAATTAAAGATGACACCAGCCATGCCTAAGAAGGCTACTTCAAGAACGACCTGAGGAAGAGCCATTCACACTCCCTTCCCCACAGAGCTATTCACAAAAGCAACCCACATCCCCACAGAGGAACGGACAGATGGGCGAAGTGAACGTGTCCAAGTGACGGTGTAGTATTCAGCCTTAAAAGGGAAGAAATGTCAGCATGTGTGAAACACGTGCTAAGCAGAAACGGAAGTCACAAACGCAGATACACTGCAGGATTCCACTTATGTGGGGAACGTGGAGCTGTCAGAGGCAGACAGAACGAAACAGCAGAGGAGGGGCTGGAGTGAGGGGCAGGTGGCGGCTGCACAGACACAGTTTCCATCTGGGAAGAGGAAGGAGACCCTGAAGGACGACTGTCCACAGAACCATGTGAATGCCCTTGACAATGCTGACTTCCACACTTAAAAGTTGGTGGAGACAATAAATACAGAGATTTAAGTAGAAGGTTCGGCTCTCAAAGCCTGCAACCGCCCTTTCATAGGATGGTGCTCACCAACCGACCGCTGCTCTCCCCAGGGCAGGCCTAGCACTGAGGAGTACATTCAGCAGCTACTAGTAACTACAGTATAGGCTTCTTGAATGATTGCTTTAGAAGGGAGAAAAAAAAATAAAGTGAACTAAGGAAACTGTAAAAGATTTACAAATCTAAACATCTGAAGACCCACACCTCTACAGGGGTTTTCTATAAGTGCTGAATGTCTCCACCCCACTCAGAAGAGCCATTAAGTAGCCATGTCCTTTAATGATGGGCAGAAGCAGCACACTCTGATTTTCTCTCTGGGAAGGGAATGGGCAGGTTGGCGTGTGCTCACCTCATCTCCCTCAAACTGTTTTGAAAACCACCAGTAAAACGGCTCCCCATGGACATGCTGGCCGACAGCCTCTGTGTCCAGCAAGATGTCAGGGTCCTGGAAATGCACGCCTTCAACTATGCCCCTGAGGTTGCTCTGGGAAACCACATGCAGGAGGAGCTGATTGGAGACAAGCATTATGGAAAGGAGAAAGATGCGCTTCAGGTTAGTACCCGTGACTCAGTGAGTAACAGTACTGGCGGTGTAAGGATGAGGACCATGATGTACCAGCACTCATTTAAAACACTGGGTGAGGCTGCATGTGTGCCCATAACCCCAGTACTATAGGGTCCAGAGAAAGGATAGCTGCGGTTCACAGGCCGCTAGCCAACTCCAAGTGCAGTGCAAGACCCAGGCTTGAGGGACTGTAGGGGAAAGTAATAGAGCAGGGATATTTAACATCGTCCCGCTGGTTTCTACACACACACACACACACACACACACATGCATGGATACACATATACTCGCACACAGTGCAATACAACACACACACACACGCACGCATACACACATGCATGGATACACATATACTCACACACAGTTCTATACAAAACACACACACACGCACACACACACTTTAAGAGCCCAGATTTGATCTCTGAGATCCCCCAAGTAGTCCACAGATGAAATAGCTTCACTTTAAGGCTAGAGAGTAAAGCGTTTTCCTTCAGATTGTATGTCTGGATCAGGAAGAATTAAAGCACTGTGATTAGGTTCAAGCTATTGCTCCCCTGGAGCAAGTGTCAATGACAGCAGGTACTCCTTGGAGATGCTGCAGCTGTTTCTTCTTTCCAGGAAAAGCTTTCGATGGACCAGCTGAAGGTTGGCATAGAAATCCTTCAGCTGTTTATGCCACTGGATGGCAGAAGTTCTCAGAGCACTCTGACTGTATGACCAAGCAAATCACTATCCTACAATTTCTATTGTCTTTGCTCCCTCACAATGTCCACCTGACTCTCAAAGGTAAAAGAAGGCTAAGACCCTTTTAACTGTGTGTATGGGACTCACCGGAGCCCTCACATACCCCTCCAACTCTGAACAGAGCTGGGACAGACCAAAGCAGGAGCATGGGCTGCAACCAAGGGGGTTGATAGTTTGCAAGGCAAAGGTGCCAGCTCTGCACTCACTGCATTGGAGTCCCAGGACATTCTCCTAATGGTGAAAGAAAAAAAAAAGAAATTAATGTCTGAATAAGAAGAGATGTGATTTTATATATACATAGATACAAACGAACAAAACAACACTGATTTACAAGCATTGTTAAACTCAGTCTTCTGGGGCCACATCCCTAACTGAAGTTTGTGACCATTAGTTCTCTCAGACACCGGAGCTCCCCAGGTATTACTGAGGATCAAAACCGCGGTGCAAGGAGCTGGAAATAACGTATTCCCTAATGTGAGTCTCCAGTGGTCCCCAGCTGACCCTGAGGGCCTCCGGGTAGAGCGTCGGGCTATGTGAAGACAGTCCAGGTCCTTGCCATTCTGACTGGAGCGAGGACGTTTGCTAGCAGACATGGGAAGATTCTTAGAAAGTGTGCCCTAGTGACTCTTTCCCCCACCACTTTGAGCTCCACACCAACCCATCACAATCAGACTGGTACCTCATCCTCCTTGCAGAGACGGCCAGAAAAGGTGGCAATGATGTGGCAGCAAAGCATTTTGGGAAAGCTAACGGACACAGGTGCAAGCTGTGTTCAGAGAAGTTAGGTTGCCAGACATGTGGGAGTGGTAAAAATTCTATTCTAAAAATCTTCCATCATTTCAGGAAAGAACATGGAAGGAGACTCTAATGTCATATATCAAAGTAAAATACGGTTCGAGGAAGTATTTGAAACTAATCACTAGACTCTAAGGTCAGAAGCCCAGGAGTGGGATCGAGGAGGCCAGAGGAAGCAAACAGAGGCTCAGTGGACCACAAGTACCTTGAAGGAGCAGGCACCATTGTCCTCTCTGCAGCTGCAGAGACCCTGTTCCAAGTCACAGGTGTCTGCCAGTGTCCCCCTCAGGTTGCAGTCGCAGGGAACACAGTCTGGAAACCTTCTGTAACCCAAGGAGCACTGATCACAGTTCTGACCACCAAACCCTTCTTTGCAACGGCACTGGTCAGAGAGAACATCACACTAGAGACCCATGGAGCCAGCAATGCTGCAGTTGCAAGCCGGCGGGGGGTGGGGAGGGAGAGAAAGAGAGAGAGAGAGAGAGAGAGAGAGAGAGAGAGAGAGGTGATAATAAAATAAAATTAAAATTAATATAAGGGCAGAACCTATGTCCTCAGAAAGCACACAAACTGAGACACCAGAAAAACATTGTGTGGGGCAGCAATTCAGATTAGCTGACCTCGTACTGTTCCTCCGTGGAACCACTGTCTGTCAGGGACCAATGGGACAAGAGCTGCACAGCAGGGCATGCGTGCACATTGGTGACACGTGACAATGCATCAACACTGTGAACTAGAACTGGATCTAATGATGCTATCAACTCAGCAGAATTATTTTAGAGAGCAAACAATGGCCCCACTACTTTACCCCCCCCAAAAAAACCCAATTCTATCCTAAGAAAATTATTTGCAGAAAACTATAGCTCTCAGATTCAACCTAATCCTCTAATGAAACTATTTAAAACTCCATTGGAAAATAGAACATAGATTAGACTAAAACATATTTAAAAGGCAATATCTCTATCTATCTAATCTATCAGTATCTATATCTATGTACAGATAAATCTATGTACACATATATATATATCGATATCTGTAGGTATCGATATATATCAATAGATATGAATAGATATCGATATCTATATCTATAGGTTTATCTATGGGTAGATATAAATATTGATATAGATAGAGATATTGCCTTTTAAATGTGTTTTAGTTTTATCTATAGATAAATATAGATATTGCCTTTAAAAACTAGATATATAGATATTGTTTATATATTTATTACAGATAAATATAGATGTTACCTTTAAATATGTTTTAGTCTAGTCTATATTCTATCTATGGATATTGCCTCTTATCTAGACCGATATATAGAAATTACCTATATAGACAGTTAGTTCTAGCTATCAATTTCAAAGCTAAATTCTTGACGACACCCTGAAAGATGCTACTCTTCTGCATTATCCCTGAATCCATTATGCATGTGTTTATTTATTTCACGGTGGGGGTCCCCTTAGTCTAGCTTCCCAGGCTATCCTAGAACTAGGCTCAAACAATCCCCCTGCCTCAGCCTCCCAAGTAGCTGGGACTACAGGTGCACCACCAGTGTGTCAAACTGTACTAAATATGAACTATGGAGATATTTAACTGCTTAAATCCAAGTGACTGGATACAAGAAAGCTTGCTCCAAGGAAGGCACTCTTATCCCAGCGTGATGACAGAACCCACCTGGCACCCCTGCTCTGGGTCCAGGTTCCAGTACCCCTCTTCACACTCCTCACACTTCAGACCCTGGGTATGAGGAGGGCAGAGGCACTCTCCAGAATCGGGGTCACAGTTATTCTGAGTATGTGCGCAGTCGCAGGCTAAAACAAAAGAAGCATCACAGAGTTAGATGTTTGATGGGATTCACGGGTGACAGCACAAGGGACCTCTCTTTTACATCAACTATCAGAACCACTGTTAAAGGAGATGCAATCATTCCTGAGACCTCTTCATAGCTCCCGGAGGAGGTGCCCCCCATGTCTGAGAGATCATCACCGTGAAAGAAGTGGGACAAACACGCCTTGATGGCCGGAAGAACAGATGGCTCGAAGACAGTGATTCTCAGCCTGTGGGGGTCGTGACCACTTTGGGTTCAAATGACCCTTTTACAGGGGTCACACATCAGATATTTACATTGCAATTCAATACAGTAACACATCTCCAGTTATGAAGTAGCAATGAAATAATTTTATGGCTGGGGCCACCACAACATGAGGAATTGTGTTAAAGGGTCGCAGCACTAGGAAGGTTGAGAGTCACCGCTCTAATGTCATCAAGTCCCCATCACCTGCCAACTGCTGTGTTAGATGTGACCCTCAGTCCTTGGAAAAAAATCTCTGGATGCTGACTGCAATCAGGGTCTCAAAAACTAAGACTAGGCTCACACAAGCAGGTGGGGACCCAGGACCAAATGCCTATCTAGAAACAGAAAAAGGGTATGGGGCCCTGCTGTAAAGACAAGAGAAAAGCAGAGAAATGTCACGGAAGTTATTCTGACATCAAGGAAGGTCACAGAGAAGGTTTTACAGGGAACACAAGGAACTTGAGAGCTTACGTGTACAGCCACCATTCTGGTACCCATAGAAGCCGTGTGAACACCGGTTGCATGTTTTCCCTCCTACGCCTGGTACACAGGGACACTGGCCATCCTCTGTGCAGCTGTCTGACGTGGAGCCCTCCACATTGCAGTTACAGGGCACACAGCCACGCCCTGTGTCCAGCCCATAATAGCCAGGCTATGTCACAAGAGAAGAAGGATCACGAGTTAGTGGCATATGCACACACTGGAATGGTCTCCAAGTCACACACACAAGATAGTCAACAAAGTCATCATGTTCTCAGCACATACCGGTACCTGAGCACGCTGCATGCGTGTTCTTTAGATGGGAAGGGACAGCACAGACCAGTCAAGTTTGCGCTTGTCCCCCATCAATTCAGGTTCCCGTGGACCTAGGTTAAGTGCCAATCTCTCGACACTGGCAAGCAACTGAACAGCCTGCAGTGATTGGTAGATGTCTTACCAGGCACGGGTCGCACTGCTGGCCTGTCACTTGAGGTTTGCAACCGCACAGCCCAGTCTCCAGATGGCACATGCCAGGATGGGAGCCGTTGTCATGGCGATTACAGGCTAGGACACACAAGACACATAATGCTTTTTTTTTTTTTTTAAAAAAGTATAGATTAGAGTAAAATCCTTTGAATTCCCAAAGTAAAGGCATAAACATTCAATATGCCAGATCACAGTGCTAACATACTTCACAGACAGTGAGAGCCCAGCCAGGCTGGGGAGCAACCATAGCAGAGGGAGCACTGACCCTGCACACTGCAGACTTGATAGTCTGAGCCAGGGCTGGATCAGCTTTTTGGCTAACCCCAACTTGCCTAAGAACCTGGCTTCTTTCTGGCCTTTGTTTTCCTTGGTGTATGTGGAGAATGCCACAGCTTTGCCTGAGATCCTGAGGGACTGCAACCCTGCTGCCCCATTGCCTGCTGCTCTAGAAGGGCCTTACTCTTTCGTCTGTAGCTTGATTCCAATTGCGACTCCTAACTCCTCAGCCCTGCCCCAGGCAGCACACAGACAGATGCACTCTGATGGAGCGCTCCCTCTCTCCTCCCTCCCTCCTTTCCCCCTTTCTCCCCTGCCCTATCCATCTGAAGGCATGACTCTTACCATTCCTCCTCTTTTCCATTCCTCTTTCCCTTAGGATGTCCATCAACCTCAGCTCTTATTTTGTGTCCTCCTGGTCTCTTATTTCCTAATGGGTCACTTTTCAAGTCTCTGGGACACCGCAAGTGTTAAAGTCAGTGAGCAGAGGTGAGTACTCATCTTACGGGATCTTTCTTCAGACTGGAACCCACAGACCTCTCACTCCCTGGACTTTAAACCAAGGTGTCCATGTAGTTCAGATTAATGGGTCAGAGCCATGATTGATTTTATCCCCTCATGTGTGCCTACATTTTTTTTTTCTGTATGGCTGGCACCACCTTTTCTCCAAGCTGTAAGATAAGACCAACACACTTACCTGGAGTTATCAAAATATTTAAGTGGCATTATTTTTCACGAATCCTTTCCTAAGACTGTGCACAAACAAGACTCACACAAGGCCAAGCCAGCAGAAACTGCAGCGGGAACCAGGGAGGGAATCCATGAAGCTGAGCAGTGCTGGGAAGTTGACGGCTACCAGAAAGTCTTCTTCAGAGATGCAACCCCCCTTCTTACTGCCCATGCTTCAGTGGATGGCCCCAACTCTGAGGTCCACATAATAGCAGCAGGTCTAAAAACAAGGTACATAAAGTTGTGAGGGAGAAGTTGTAGGGAGATTAGAGGACTTGGAGGGCTGGATTTGGTCAAAGTACACTGTGTGCACGTTTAAAACTCACACAATAAAGAGTTTTCTGAACAAAGCAACAATACAAATGCCAAGGGCTCCAGTATTAGCCCCACAGCTGGGTCCCCTCAGGCATGAAACTGACTGTCTCAGTAAGTGGCTTTACAGTCTTCCTATGTTCAAGGCTCCAAACAGAACTCAGCAAATCAGGGTGAGGCGGCACAAGAGCTGTCCACCAGGATACTCCACCACCATGCGTGAGAAAACCTCCTCCCTGCTCACAAAGGATATGCATTTTTCCAGACTTCTGACCTTAGAGGTGACAGCGAATTAAGCTGCTATAGAGCACAGAGGGAGGAACTGAGTATCAGATCTACATCTGACCAACTGAAAACCCACCATCAGTACACAAGACACATTAAGGTCTCCTCCAGGCTGAGTTCTTTTGGCAAGTGTTAAGAGACTCATATGGCAATATATAACAACTATGACCACATTGCTCACACACTCACCTCGGCAATTTTTGGCAGCCATAGCATCTCTGTAGAAGCCATCTGCACACCTTTCACAATGGGCACCATCTGTGTTCCACAAGCACTTCAGACATTCCCCCGTGACAGAGTCACAGTGGCCAGCCTCCAAGGGATCAACATTGCCGCTGCAGTTGCATGGTACACAGGTTCCCCCTGGCACTGTTGGGTTTCCATAGTAACCGCCTGCACATCTGTATCCAGGATGGAAAGCAGGATCTAATAAATAAGAGGGTTTGAGGTAATACCTCACTAGCCAGGGCCTCCCCGGGTGGCTAATAAATCAGACTCTGTCCCTTAAGATTTGCAATGGAAAAAGGGTGACTCTGTTCAGACAGTCACAAATCTTCCTTGCCTGTTGTGAGGTGGGGACAGACCCAAAACGAGCATAAACCCAGATGATGTACAACCATGTCCAAAAACAATTCTGACCTGCTTCTGGTCAGTCTGGATGTCACCCCGCTCTTGACAGGATGCACCAGGGGCAGAGACACCAAGGCTTACGTGTGGGAAAACACAGACTGGCTTTTGGTTGTCAGAAATGGCTCCTAAATCAACCCTCCCAATGCCTTCACTATTGTCTGACAACTGAATACGCAGACACATGACGACTGTAACTACTGACCCCCCCCTCTCTCCTAGAGCCTTTGGTGTGCTCACAGATGCACCTCAGGAGGTGAAACACTGCTCTCTCCTGCTTCTCTCCATGATCTTATGAAATATCAGCAGTGCACCAAGATGCCAAGACCACACTTAAAGCTATAGATTTTAAGTGTCCACCACTACACATTATGTACATACATTGAATTATCACATCATATCTACAGGGTCTGGACAACTGCTTTGTATCCACTAACATTAAAGATTTGTAGATATTTAAGAAGAAAATACATACTTTCTGCTGGACTTTTGAAATAGTTGATGTTGCTTTGTGAAACCGGGGGTTGGAGAGCCACAAGGTACCTCTCACACCAGGATTCTGAGTAACCCGGAGCACACTGGTCACAAATCACATTCTCTCCATCAGTAAGGTGGCAGGTGGGGCGGAAACTGTGCAAACACGTGAAATTAATGTGATTTTTCCAGCAGATGCTGCTCCTTTCTAAATATTTAAAATGGTTATTTTTGGATACATTTGTCCTACCAAGTGATCTGCAGGTTCTTGCTCGGTCTTTAGTCCTGAATCAGCCCTGGCACAGCCATTAGCCTCCTTTGTCCATCATCTACTGCTTCCTCCACGTGTGCCCTGCAGCTCACAGTGTACTCACATCGCCCCACCCCTGCCTGTCTGCACCAACACTCACTGCTCCATCCTCATGGCCCAGTTCAACCCTGCTTCCTCCAAGAAGCCTACTTGGATTAGCTTCCTCTCTCTGATGTAGTCTGTTGGCACTGATCTTTCAAGCTCTAAAGATAGTTTCTCTGGACACAGGAACATGCACACACACGCACACACGTGCACACACACACACACAGATAGACAGACACAGATAAAAAGACAAAAGAGAGATAGATTGATAGACAGACACACAGAGAGACAGAGACACATAGAGACAGACAGAAACACAGATACACAGAGAGACAGAAACAGACGGAAACTGAGAGACACACACAGAAACAAGAGAGAAAGAGATAGGACAGACAGACACACACAGAGAGACACAGAGAGACAAGAGAAACACACACACACACACACACACACACACACACACACACACACACACTTCTTGTTGAGGTCCTGAACTGGCCTGAATAATGAAGACTGACGGTATCTCACCCTTTTCACCACAAGTAATAATTAACTGTTCCTACTATCATTTGGGATGGCCCAGCGTGGCCATTCCTCCGTCCATTTGTCCACCCCTCTATTCTTCCTCAGGCCGCGGTGGTGGAGCACGCAGAGGAGCCTGGAGGTGGGCTGGAGGGTGCAGGGCGGGTCCGGGAGGGAGGGAGGCGTCGGAGGCGTCGGAGGCGTCGGAGGCGTCGGAGGCGTCGGAGGCGTCGGAGGCGTCGGAGGCGTCGGAGGCGTCGGAGGCGTCGGAGGCGTCGGAGGCGTCGGAGGCGTCGGAGGCGTCGGAGGCGTCGGAGGCGTCGGAGGCGTCGGAGGCGTCGGAGGCCGAGTGGCCGCTGGATCGCGCCTGGGTCCAGCGCGCCAAACCTGGGGCCAGAGTAGCCATGGCTCTCCTTCTTCCCGGGCTGGGAACTTGTCGCGTGCGTCTCTCCCGCAGCCGCCCGTGCCTCGTCCGGCGGCCGCTCCACCTCCCTTCACCGGCCGCTGCTACTGCGCGGCTCTGCCTTACGAAGGAGGGCGAATGAGGCGGTCGGCGGCGGGGATGGCGGCCGCCCCCGGCACCACCTAAGACGCCCCCGCCCCTGTGCGCCCAGCCTCCGCCCAGGCCCGAGCCCCGCAGGCACTGCGCGTCGCCCGCGGCCCGCGAGGAGGCGGGGGAGCAGGACGAGGCGCCGCTTTCCCGTGGTCTGCGCTGCGCGCTGGACCAGTTTCACGAAGTTGCCCGGGCCCCGCGCCCTCCAGATGTAGAAACTCTTTGAGCTGCAGCCGAGCTAGAAGATCGGCAGGATGAAGAAGTTGAGGAGAACTTTGTCAGAGAGTTTCAGCCGCATCGGTGAGTGTGCTCCTCTGTCCTCCCCTCAGCCCCCCATCCCCGTGCGCTGCCGGCTGTCCCCGGGCTCGCTCTCTCGGCCCCGCGCCCCCACCCGTGCTTCCGAACACCAGCCAAGCAGCTGCCACCTCCGGGCGAGCTGTGGACCAGGGATGGAGGGGGACATCGCTGGGAGAGCCGCCCCCTCTTCCCCAGGATCTGGGATTCATTCGTGGACCGTCCCAAGCCTTTAATTTGGGTTCCTCCTCTCAGCCACTAGTATCTTTTGCACCAGTAGTGGGTCGCAGGTGGACACCCGGTCCTCACCGCCATCGGGGTTCTGCGGCCACCACGTTACTTGTTATTTTTAAAGCGCTTTGCTATTAGGTATTTAACTAGTAATTTAGCTTTGAGAATCACTGAAACGTTGACGTGTGCCTGATCTTGTTTAACGTAGCCAACCTAAAGGAAGTGGGACAGATACCTTGAGACCTTTTGTTCCCTACTTCGGATCCTATAAATGGAGGTTTGGGTGTTCAGTTCTTAGGACCCTGAACCTTCCAGCTGCTGTAGAGAAATGTGAGCTATGAAGTTGTGGGTACTCTATGAATCAGTCTCCTGAACTTGCTGCAGCAGTCCAGTCCAGAGGCTATTGTCTTTTAAAAAGAGCAACCTACTTAACAAAGAACAAACAAACAACAACAAGATCAAGGAATGTTTAGGATGCTTAAAAAGATAGATCCGTGTTCTAGGGAACAGCAAGATGACAGCAGTGTCGTGTGGAATGGCTTTGTTAAATCTTGAGTTTTACTGGCAGGAAGCACGCCTCTTAACCTGGAGGTGTAGCTGCCTCCTAAACTGTCACAGCTTTCTTTGACACAGGTAACTGTGCCAAGCAAGAGATTCCTACAAAGCCTCAGACAAACCTATCAGAGTGTCCAAGCGTACCTTCTGGCCTTTGGTTCGCTGTGATCATGTTCATGAAAGTGTTCATTAATTAATCATAAACAAGCTAATTCCTTAAAACCCTGATGTGCCAGTGAATGTCAGCTGTCTATCCGTGCATGCAAACTGTCTTCAAGTGAAAGAAAACAGTTAGTCAAGCTTATTGTTAATTATTATTAATTATTATCATTATTTTGGTCCAATTTGTTAATGTTATTTCTGAGAACACTAAGTTATGTGCAGAAGCCAGATGAATCCACCCTTTCCATATTGCGTGTTTGAACGCACACAAACTCACTCTTCTGGACTAGGCATTCCAATGTGGAGTCTTCCGTTTAAATGAAGTTCGAAGCCCAGAGGAGCAGAGTGAGGTGTGGAGTCCTGTGCATTATTCACAAGGATCTTTCGGTGCTGGGCCCAAATCACCACCCATGCGGGTTCTGGAGTCCATTAGGGCCTGTTCTAAAGCGCATTAACTAGATATTTACTAAGGCTAATGACTCCGTTGGAGCCCCTCCAGTTTTGTGTTAAATAATCCATCGCTGTTGAGTCTCAGTAAGAAACCAAGGGCATTAGTAGAAAAATTCTGTATGTCGAAATAATTTGAGGGTTTGATGGCCAATCACTAAAATTTGGGGTAACTGCAATATTGGCAAATGGGTATTATAGTTAATTGGGCTTCCTAGATTATTGAGGTTTAGTGATGGGAAAGCTCCTTTTGACTCAAACTCTTCTCACATATGCCTTCTGTGACTATGTGGCGATTACATGCAGGCTTCATGTAATAACAGCTCAGTAAAGGAAACATGTCATGTCATGTATTGAAAGAGGACCCGTGACTCAGAAGAGTAGATCATACTGTGGTATATTGTGAAAGGAATTACTGGCATTTTAAAGTGATTTTAATGTTGGGTGTTTATTGGGAACAGCCCTGTCGAGCGCGTATCGTTCTCCTATGCTTCTCAGAGGCAGTGAACTCATTCTGTTGACCGAACGAGTTTCTGAGGAGCTGAAGGCAATGGAATGGGAGTTTGTGCAGGGAATGTGGTCTGAGTATCAGATGGGGTTCCTGGTGTTGCCAGTCTGAGCTCAGTGACCTTGGAGAGGTCCCTTAACTTTTCTGAGTGTCAGTTTTCAACTTGTTTGTTGGCATTTAGTGAAATAGCGATTCCATGTCTTGTGTGACATGCAGTGTGGACTCAATGTTTGCACGTGTTGTCGGCATCAGACACTAGACCATGCTGGCGTGACGCTATAGAAAGCCAGAAGCAGAGAAACGCTGACAGATTTGTCCTATAGCAGCCGGAAATCAGCATAGGCTTTGGAATTGGACCGAGCTGGGCCTGACCATCCCTTTTCCCGCTCAACTTGGGCAACCAGTAATCCTCTTAAAGGCCTGCATTCTCACCTCCACACATGTGCTTGTTGTGGAGATTGAGCAGGACAGAATAACATGATCTGATACATCTGCTGCATGGTGGAGATCGGTACTGGGAGCTCTGGATAGTTCTGATTTCTCTTTGTCCCTTACTGTCCGCTGGTTCCCCCCCCCCCCCACCCATGGAGAAGTAGAAGAATAAATGGTTTATTCCCATTGGACAGCCCAACAGTACCATGCGTTCCCTTTCATTGGCATGTTCCGAGAGAGCCTCTTACCTATACATACCGACTTTATTTCCTTTTCTTAGCACAGTTCAGGTGTAGCTTTCGTATATGGTGAAATGTCCATTATCATTGTTCAGTCATTAAAAAAATCACTAATCATTTACCTAGAAAATTATGAGAGTTCACAACGCATATGATATGCAGTCAATGGTTATTCTTAACAGTAGTTCCGAATAAAAAAAAGTAATAATGCTTAATTTGATACATCATATATCATGCTAACTTGGTTACCATCTTCCCCAAACATAACTGATCTGAGATTACTATATTATAAAAGGTCAGATCAAACACATTGGGTTTCAAGCCACGGGGCTCTCGGTATGCCATCTGCTAGGCAGTGGCTCCAGTGTAGCTGGAGTCCCATATAAGACGAGTGTGATTGAGTTTTACGGTCAACTGTCCATTTCACAGTGAGTGTTCACAGCTTCCTGCTCAGTGACGTCAGTGCGTTCACTATTTAGGAATCGCTATTCTTGTCTTATACGATTCCCTCCTTAGGACTTTTTGGCTAGCTGAGCAGACATTTATCAAGTGTCTTGAAAGCACTTTCCCTTCCTTGATGTGTCCTGGTCTTCAGCCCCTTAGTGATTGCTCAGGGACAAGAGGAACAGAGAGTGGGCTCCTGGTGAGGATCTCTCCTGCTCTGCAGGGGCTGTTTCTCTCTTGGTCCTCCTAGGACAGGGACTTCTTTCTAGCTGCACTTAAGTGCCTGCTAAACAACTTGCCCTCGGGCTGGAGAGATGGCTCAGAAGTTGAGAGCACTGGCTGCTCTTCCAGAGGTCCTGAGTTCAACTCCCAGTAGTAATATCTAGTGTCCTCTTCTGGCATGCAGGCAGAACACTATACATAATAAATAAATTAAAAAAAAAACCTTGTCCTCATTGCAAAATCTGTCCCTCCCTCCCTCCTAAAGGCCTGCCTGGAAGCTCTATTACACAGGTTGAGGGCCTGGCCATTTAATCCAGGAAGACACCAGTACACATCTCTTTTGAGCTGCAGCAGCAGAGGTGTGAAAGATATGCCTTCCTTCTGCAGCCTTCCTGGGGCGCCTTTACAGGGGGAAGCAGATTGCACATCAGGTGCTGCCCAGGTGACAAGGGCATTGCTTCCGAGAGTTGCTGCATCTTATGCAAAGGGCAGGCACAGCTGAACACGGGGGAGCTGGGCTGTACCAGGGGAGAACTGGGAGAAATTCCTTCTTGGGAAAATAGAAGTAAATGAAAACAATGGGACACTTCTATGCAGCAGAGGTACCCATTGCTCAAAACTCAGAGAGGATCCTGCCAGAATTCCACCCGTCATTCTTATTATATCCTCTTCTTAGACTATGGGAGCAGTGAAGGGTCAGTTCTAGTATCGATATCTACCCTTAGAATTGAGACCATTGTCAGTGGCCTTGAAATTGTAGTCTGTATCCAAGTGAGGGGTTCCAGCGTTGATCTGAGGCAGTATCTGATCGCTGTTATGATCTGTTCAGGTTGGTTCGCACTCTTCTTCCTGCAGCCGTCAGGATCCTCTCTACCATGTTCAGTTACTGAGTGAAAATCGGTGCCCCCGTATTGTGGAGTAGGCAGGTTTGGTTCAGATGCTGTGACCTGTGGAGACCGGGCGTTTCTGATGAAGATGTAGCACAGATCCTTCTCCGTGCTTTCTATTTCTGTGTTCGACAACTTTTCTGGCCACCGGGTTGCCTCTTAGGTGATGGTAACGCAGACTGAAAAAGCCAAATGCAATTTGGCCAGTCATGCATAGCACTTTCAATTGATTTTTCAGGCTGTTCATTCAGGGGATGCAGGCCATGACGCTAGATGGTCAGTGTGCTCCTGTGCAGACAGGTCCTGGTGAAGTCTCACCCCGATATCATGGGGGAGCTGGGGTCAACCTGATGAATCTATCTCCTTCTTTGGACAACAAAAGAGAATGAAACTTACGGAGACACTTCCCGCCCCTGTGACGTTTCTTCAGGCACTCTACACAAGTATGACGCTTCAGTCGTCTTTTCAGTGAGAATCTCGTGTCATTTCTGGCTTTTAGGAAGGACGTTTGTGAGGGGAGGTGCAATAATAGACCTGCCGAGCTTGGATGCCCATGAGCCACAGCAATGACCAGCACGGGACGGTGTCTAGCTCCTCAGGGAACTCCTGAAATGAGCTTTGCTAAGCTGAAACTAGGGCTGCAGCTGCCCCTGACTCTCCAAAGCCGAGTCAGGCTCAGGGGGCGTAGCTATAAGTGGGGCTCCTCTTCTGGGGACCGCACAGAGGTGTGGGGGCCCCTGTGGTCATCTGCCCTGATGGGACATCAGGTGTGTGCTGTTGTGAAGGCCGGGTGTGGAAAAGGCCAGAGGTGCGGTCACTCAGTGGCTCTGTGTGTGAAGTGACGACCTGATGTAGAAAGGAGGTCATACAGGTGCAGGGCCAGGGTCTGCCGGCTCAGCTCTGAAAACTGAAAATGATATGGGAATGTTCAGGGGGGAAGAGTTCATAACCCCCACCCCCCGCACACATACCCCGATGTTCAAAGAGTAGAGAGGAACTAATAGGTCCAACTGGAGGGATCCGAACGGTCCCCATTCACGGACTCAGGGATCCCTTACTGGGCTCCTCCTCCTGCCTCTATCAGTGGAGCCACTCTGGTGTTGAACACAGGCCAGGTTTGTGTATTTGCTGCCCCTGTGAAGCAGCACAGTGTTGACAGGCTAGCCCTGATCGCCCTTCTCAGTCTCCAACAAACCCGGTGTTCTGCACGGAAGATGCCTTCTCTGTGTCAGATTCAGGTGTGGGTGGCAGGGGCATTTCCTCTTCCAACATGCTGCAGCAGACGCACGGGGCAGATGCAGCCTCGGTCAGTGGGGCATGGCTCGAAGTGGGGCTCTACTTCTGGGGACACCATAGAGGCATGGGGCCCCCTCTGGTCATCTTCTGCCCTGATATTGTCAGGACGTCAGGCGTGTCCCCTTTTGATGCCTCTGTGTGGAAAAGACCAAAGGTGGGCTCACTGGCTCTTCTTCTCAGGTGGCAACCACAAGGATATACCAGAGATGGTGGAGGTGAAATCCCAGGGTTCACGGGCTTGACTGAGGTGGTAGAATCAGACACCTCGTGTTCCCTTTCTAATAATAGGTATGTCCCCATTATCTCATTATTTTTTCTCTCATATAATGAGTAAGTGATCTTTCTGATACCCAACCCATAAGACAGGAGTTCTTTTACAATTAGAGGATCTGGGTAGGGCCTACTAGGGATGTTTTCCTGAGGGTTCTTGGCCCAAGGATGTTCCTGAACGTCTTCAATGCTGGGCCTCCTCTCTGGGGCAACACTGAGTATTTGAAAAATAAGATCACGAGGTTTTTAGAAATTAAGCTGGGTTGTAATGGTTTCCTTTGTTTGTATTATTCTCAATGTCTTCCAGGGTCCTTCCTCTGAAGGGGTGGTGCCCCGTGGTGACAACATAGAGCACTATACCCAGACTCCAGATATCTGCCTTCCTCCCGTCATACCCTTTCCTCAGAACCAGTTCTGGAGCATTGTAGATCTCAGTCCCACAGAACCCTTGTAGCACAGTGCCAGCTCCACTCCTGGTAGCGAGGCCAGAGTCTCCCAGCTTCACATTGCCCTCTGCATCGAGCAGGATGCTGTCGGGCTTCATGTCTCGATGGATAGTACCATGCACGGTCACGACAGCCCTTTACGGCTGACACTAGCTGCCCGAACATTTCCTGCGCCTTTTCCTCACGCAGTCTGCCCTCTTCCTATATCTGCTTCCTCAGATTTCCTTCTGGCGCATACTCCATCCCTTTGAAAGTGTAACTTTCTGTCCTTAAAATCTGGGAGAGGCAAATGATGTGTAGGTTCTTAATCATTCTTAGGGCTGCCACTTCAGTCATGACTAGATAAAGATGTCCGTTTGTCATCTTCCACTGTTTCTATTGCCGCTAAACACCGCAATGGGAGGCCAGTGCCACAGTGCCAAGTCCGCCCTGGCCGATGGTGCACACACAACACATTAAATTGCCTGTCTAAGGTCCTTATTCCTGGGGAAAGCGGGCCATGAGGCTTGTTGTTACTGGCCTCCTGTCCAGAAACGGTTGTGCCAAAGCCTGAAACCAACAATTGAATGAAGACACCAATGAGTCTTACGGGTCACCGAAATTAGCTCCCTGGTCTGTTGGAACAGAAATGTAGCCCAGCCTGCAGCCTTTTATATACAGGATACTCGTTCTTCTATCTCAGTGACTATTTTTTGAAGTAAAAACTTGACATGTTCCAATCACAGGAGGCTATAGCCTACGGCGATTGTCTCCATGTTGGGCCACAGGTACCTGTCCCCTACTTATGAAAATGCAATTGGCGTCCCCCAGCTTCTGCTTCATTGGGTCAAAGAGACAGACAGATGCTTATTTGTTTAGAGATTCCAACCAGCACAGTGGCAGTGGCCTTTGTAGCTGCATCCTGAGAACCCCAAACTGTGTCTGGCCTCTTAAGGATGGGGTGCAGTTTGAACAGGTGTCATACAAAGAGACAGAGTCATTAGCAGATTCTGTGAAGGCCATGTTTGCAGTCTTCCATTCTTGGGGCAAGCGGAATAAAGGGCATGGGTATGGGGAGCTCTTGGTCACTCTCTATCCTGAACCTGTTAGTTCTGGTCCAGGGGCTACTCTTGTGGAGGAAGGGGGCACTTTAGGTGTGAATGCTCAGAAAGTAGGATGTGGCCCCCTGGGGTCTCTTGGGCCTGGGGTTGCTTTCTTCTTTAGGAAGCAGTGATGGTTGGAAGAAGAGGGCCCTAGGCGGTTTTTGTGCCTATTCACCTCATGGCGTCCTGGGCAACTCAGCTCCTTATAGATAGGAGATCTGATTTCTCTCTTGTGATCTTGAGTGTTGATTGGCCTTCTGACCAGTGACCAGGGACTATCAGGACAGCTGCTAGAGCACGGTTGCCCCCTCTCATCTGCTTCTCGAGACATCTCGAGTCAATTCAATCTCATAGTTCCTGAGAGTCTCTGTTTTGGGGACAGGATCTTGTCTCTGAACCAGATTTTAATCTCTTGCTGTCTTTGAGACAAACATAAACTAGTTCCTAAGGAGTGATGGGAACTGAGAGACCTAAGTAAAATGTCCACTCTGTCCTGACTCATCCTCCCAATCGTGAGCACACCTCCTCCTCCTGAAGGAAGGGACTAGGGCACTCCATGGCAGTGGGACCAGCATTCATGTGCTTGCTGTCCCCCACCATGACCAACAGCATCTTAGGGAGGAAAGGGTTTATTTAGCTTGTATATCCCAACCAAAGCCCATCACCGAGGAAAGTCAGGGTAAGGACTCAAGCGGGGCAGAGGCAAGAGCCCTGGGGAAAAGTTAGCTTGCTCAGTTTGCTTTCTCATATGAAACAGGACAACTGTCCAGGGCTGCCCCCCCCACCAGCGGACTGGTAGAGCCTCATCAGTGATGAAGTGGTCCACGGAATGACCACAGGACAAAGAGATGGAGCCAATTTCTTTCTGAGTTTCCCCTCCCCTGTGACTCATTTGTGTCAGGTTGGCAGAACCAACCAGTACTCCTGCCCTGTGTGTCAGAGACTGCTTCCTTCCTGTTCTGCATTCTGAGCAGTGGCAGTGACTCTAAGAAGTTGGTGGCTCCAGGGTCAAGATGTATTTATTATTCCCAGTGTGTCAGCAACATTTTCCCTGGCAGGAGCTGACTCAGCTTGACCCTGCAGGTTTTCCAGATCTTCCTTCTGTGCCCTCCCTACCCTCGTTAAGCCCTCCTGTGTCTTGGCCTGAGTGATTTTTCTGAAATTTTTTTCTTCTCTTTAAGCGCACCTTGGATTTCCAGACCTGAACCTGTTATGGAAACCCTTTCCCCGTGGGCCTCGGCACGTGACCAGTCTCCCAGAGTCCCTGCAGCCCTGCCGCTGGGAAGCATCTGCCCGCTGGGTGCAGAGACTCATGAAAGAGGTTCCTCGGGCGGGCAGCTGCAGCTGCTGTTGGTGCAAAGTTGTCGGGTGCTGGGGGCACCGACAAAAAAGATGGAACTCTGAACTGTTGGGGTGTCCTGGGTGGGGGCAGGAAGTGGGGACTGCGCTGGGCGCCATGGGGGTTGCTGAACCCACTCATTCAAAATCTGGCTACTTGGGAAGAAAATGTCTATCTTTTTCCCTTTCTCAGCATCACTATTTGGGGTTTTGTTCTTTTTTATTTTTTTTAAAGACACCATTTTATCCCCCATGTCCAAGCAACTGCATGTTGCCTTGGCTCTGCTGGGATGGAGGAGACTCTGCCTTCCCTGCCTCTATGAGAGGCTGCCACATCCACGGCTGTCACGCAGGTGTAGCAGAAATGCTGACTGGATGGACTGAGGCTGGAGGATTGGGGTTTGTGCTCCATGGAGTTTATGCCCTGGGCTATTCCCTGGCAATCAGCTGTGGTCCTGATGCCACCTGAATTGCCATCTGCACTGACTTGACCCTCGCTGTCACTGGCACCGCTGAAGCTGTTTCTTTCTTGTTCTTTTGTTCTATTCTCGTATTTTGCCAACAGACCATGCTGTTCCAATGAATGAAACTGATGAAAGCCTTTAAAGAAGTAGCTAGTTCTGGGAATTGGGGGTCATCGTTAGAATAATTCTTTAATGATGTGGAGCAGAAGGAGTTAGTCTTACTGGAAGAAACCTTAGAAGCCTTCTGCAGAGAAACAGTTACAGCAGCCCCCACTAGGCATCTGCCCGGGAAGACACGTACAGCTGCAATTAGAAAGCAGATGGTGGTCGCCCCCATGCTGACCCCAAAGTCTGGTAATTACCTTGATCCATTCCCATACACAGAAGGCCTATAAGGCCTTTCCTGTGGGCAGAAGAGGCCTAAACTGATAACAACATCCGAGCCTGGGAATCAGGAAGAGAGTTGAGCTCAATGGTGTGAAACAAGTCTCAGAGAAGTGTGAGATCATGTCTTTGAGCAACAACCACAACTAACGTTTAGAATAGACAATGGACACATAAATTTGCTATTCTTGTTAAATGACAGTGCTGTTCCTTTTCTTTGTTTCTAGTCTATGATCTGATGACGTATGCCTTTGCCAAGTTCCTTGATTGTAAAAGTATAAAAGCCTTACGCTAATTAAAGTAAAGCTACAGCAGCATATTCAACTACATCGAGTGTGTTTGCTTGTCACTTCCTTCGCTGATTCCTGAAATCTTCTGAGCCTTCGTCCTGTTTTCCCTCGGTCTGAGTGTCTCCACGAGAGACGGTCCATGGCAAGAGGCCACCTCTCCTGCACTTTCCTGTGTCCCAGTCTTGTCTGTGAAGTGGGCATGACAGTCATTGCCACCTTCCAACCTACCTCACAGGGAAACTGTGGGGACACCATAATCGGAATGTTGTGACCCTGAGCCGCCGCCTCCCTTCTCTGCCCCCTCCCCACCGTGGCACTTCTCTCCTGTGCGTCCCTTCCATGCCTCTGGCTTCTGCTGCAGACCCCTCCTCCTCCTCTTCCTCTGCTTCTCTTCCACCAAGGAGCAGTCTGACTTCAGCAGAGTCCCCAAGACAGACAGTCACAGCCCCCTGCCTGGCCTGTACGGGCTTGGTTTCGACCTCCTGGCCGGCTGCCTGGAGTTGCAGCCTCTTGCAGCCCGGCCACCCTCCTGCCAGGACCATTCCTGTCTCTCCCTGTCCGCAGGCAATTGAAGCAAATGGATAGGAACTTCATCTGTAAAAATACTTTTTCCTCCATTTTTATTCCATTTAGGGGCTACTTTTATTGGTTTGTATTATTTGATTGGTTTGGTGAGAGAGCAATGGCTGCCCGGGGTACAGGGGTCCCCCTCATGCTGAGGTCTTCCCTCTCTCATTCTCTCATTCTGTGTGTCTCACATTCTTTCTCCTTCCCAAACCGGGATCCTTCATGTTGAGCCAGCCTTAGAAAATAGCGAGAATTTAACCTCTGCCAAAAAAAAGTTTAAAAATTAAATCGCATTTATCCAACACTGTGACCCATTTAGAAGAGGTCTTTTATGTCTGAATCTGTCCTTTTGTGAATCTGTAATTCTTTATGTCCAGGAGCAGTTCTTCAAATGCTAAGAGCTTCTTAAAAACTTAAATTGCACCCTTAGTAGGGATAATACAGTAACACCTGTTTGCCTGCCCAGTCTAAAACTCAAGCTGCACCGTTATGGTAGATACAGTAGTTCCTGATGGTGCTCTGCGCAGTCCCCCGTGGTGGAGCCGACTGTGCCTCTGACACATGCACAGTGCCCCAATTCCAAGCCCACAGCCAGTCCAAGTTACCATTGAGCAAGCCACATGCCGCACAGTGCTCACAACCCCCATCCAAGTGCTTGGTCTCCTGAAAGAGCCAGAGGTCACACTGGAAGCATAGCCCAGAAATCCAGCATTTCAAAACTACCACTTTTTTTCCTGCTGCAGCTGCTGAGTCAGGAACATCTCTCTGGGGTATTCTACCAGCAAACAGCTGTGTTAAGTATATATATATATATATATATATATATATATATATATATATATATATATATGTATGTATATATGTTTAGAATTCCTTTTTTAAGACCTCTCAGATTTTATGTGGATTTAGTTGACCATGTTGGGCGCCAAGTGATGGCAGAGAGGTCAGATGCTTAAAAGAAATCCCACACTAGCTCAGAACTGAGAGATAGATATTTATTTATTTGTGTGTGGGGCACTTATAAATCAGGATGCTCTGCTTGAATGCTAGATGGAGATGGGATCCAAAACAATCCAAACGAGCCAACGGGAGGAACCAGGAGGGAGGAGAGAAGGGCCAGACGCTCTTCAGCAATCGGGTAAATAGTATATAAGTAATACCAATAGGTGGGTATTACTAGCTGTAAACCTTCCTTCAGCAAAGAAGAAAAAAGGAGAAAGAGGACAAGGAGGGGAAAGATGAAGAGGAGGAGGAGGAGAAAATACAGCACTGAAACTATCCCCATGCTGCACATCTATAGAATCAAGAACAGTGTAGCGGTGACACAGGACACTCGTACAAGTCGCTGGAATCAGATGGGTGCCTAAAAATAAATCCACATGCCAAGAGTCACCTGAATCTATACAGCTGATGAAGGAAAACTATACGTAATGGAACAGCTTTCTCAACAAGTGCTGCAGAACAAACTGAAAATCAACATGTAAGAGACTGAACTCCTCATGACCCCATATCAGGATCATTCCAAATGAATCAAAGCCACACAGATGAGGCCTGAAGTGCTACAGGAAATCAGAGCACACTTTACCACATAGTCTAGGAAATAACCTCAGGAATTCACACGTGGGCTTATGTGAAACTGAAAACAAAAGGGAAGTGACCACGGTAAGGGACACCTGCAGAACAGGTAACAAAGTGGTCAGCTCTAGATCTGATTGACACCTCTAACACATGGAAAGCCGTAAATGACACAGCAGACACCACTTCATTCAGTCCATGAACAGGACAGAGAACTGAGGAGATGGTCCTCAGAGGAAGAAAGACAAACTTGAACAAGTGGAAATGCATGGGCCTTTGAAACCTCCAAACCCACCCCTAGCGGCACACCTGCCCCAAGAAGGCCACACCACCTAGTGTTTCCCAAAGAGTTCCATGAACTGGGGATGAAGGAGTGAGCACATGAGACAATGGGGACCATTCTCATTCAAACCATCACATAGATCCTGAGTGTTACCAGAGGAAGGAATAAGTCCTTGTGGGCAAAAGCCATGTCAGCCACCGTGGCACAATGTGAGCGGTATCGGAACTGTTTCTTCACATGGAGCACTTCATGTTTTCAAAGATAAGATTTGTGTGTCTGCTGGGCCACTGGGAGGCCATGGTAGGCTAAATTTACAGCTTCCGGTCCTCGCAACTACAGTAAGCAACACATACGTACTCCTGAGGCTCTCTTTGTGATGCGACTGGCCTAGAAGTGATGACAAAGGTAGGTGGCTCCTTGTGGCTGAGGCTCATGCTCAACTCTATTTGGCTGGAAGCCCAGAGTCAGTCTTCTACCTGAGCAAGGGATGGAAAAGGGAGATGAAACAATTGTGCATAGGGAACAAATGTCCAGAGGGAATCTAATGTGATGATCTGGTGCCTGGCAGACGGACGGTGGTCAAGGCTAAAAGGGTCACCTCGAGGTCTCCCTGCAGTTCAGATGAGCTCAAACATGTTTGCTTATAGCCGAGAGTGGAGCGTCAGGCAGGTTTGGACAGCAGCATCTGAAGATGGGAGTTTGGATGCCTAGGATCTCAGCCTGCATTGCCCACTCTGTGGACACCGGCCAACACAGGAAGGGACATGACTGCAGTGGCACAGGACTCTCCATGGGGAACTGACTTTATTCTCCAGAGCAGAGGGTACTGTGAGAGCCATCCTGAGTACCTGATAAACAGGGAAGACACTCTGCAAGAATGACTTCAAGCCCTCCACCCGAAGACCATAACAATAGTCTTCTCATAGGACACTAATGGGGCCCATTTTTCTCACCCTTCTTCCATGAATTCTACTTCCATTCACCCAGAAGACAATTCCTCCCCATGGTCAACTAACAGTCTTCCAGATCATGGGAAAACCCATTGGAGAGGGAACTGGGGTATGTCTGTACTGATATGTCTGCATGGACATTCAGTTATGGTCAATCTCTGGAAGGTCCCGTGCCATTGCAGAATGGCCTGAGCTGGGGCATTGTCACCATCTAATGCTGAAGTCCTTGTGCCAACACACAGTATTGTTGACAAAGCTGTTCTGCCCTTTGAGATGAAGTGCTGATTCACCTGTCTCCATGTAAAAACACCCCAGTCTACCCTTCCGTATTCTACTTTCGCTATGGTGACACGAAGACAAGGAGGACTTTGACAGGAGGATGAAAGGAAAGACATTGTGAGGCCCAGCTGTAATGGAACTAGATGGTGAAACCACAGATCCCTTCTTCAGACCCGCGTTCTTCACTGGTGTCCTCGTAGTGACAGCTCTGTCACCAAGAAGGCGACATCTTATTCCCTGAACTCTTTGAGCTTTCGTTCTCCGTCTTCTAGACCTGAAGAGCCTGCAGGAGGTCCTCTCCAGATTCTTCAGTGCATGGCCCTATGCCCACTGTCCCTGCATGTCCTGGGGATTTTGTTCCAGGTGTGGGATGTCAGACAGAGCTGGGCTCACAGTTCTAGCCATGCAGCCTGTTCCTCACTCCCTGGGCTCTGCTTACTTCAGACCTCCTGGAGCATCTTGGTAGCAATCCTCCTTCCATGGGCCCAACTCCATTCTTCCCTCCAAGAAGAAAGAGTGAAGACTGTGTGAATCCAGCATCTGGCTGCCTTTGTGCAATGGCGTGAGCTGTTCCTTTGTCAGCTGACATTCAGTAAACATGGCGGTGTGTCAGGCCCTCAGAAGGGGCTGGATGCCAGAATCATTAGTCTGATGGTCAAGCTGCACCAAGGAGCTGGGATGCTGTCATGGTCCAGGAAAATCAGCAAGACCAAGCTGGTGAGGCAAGTGCACGTGAAAACAGTTACATAGAGTAAAGGGACCTGAGAGGGTGCAGGGTAGTACAGGTGCAGGAAGAGACTGTCTTGGGTGAAGGTCACAGCTGGGAATAACCAGGGAGGAAAGACGGAGTGAGATGGAGGGTCTTCAGAACAGCCATGTGACAGGCTGCCAGCATTGACGCCTGCTCCCTATGTCTCTCTGTGATAGTGAAGTGTTTGTGGACTTCGAAAGCAAATTTCTCATCATCTAACTTTGAACTAAATGGTATTCTCAAGTCTCTCTTGGCTCCCAGGCCCTGAGAGTGTTGATAATTCCAACATGGCCATCGGCCTGCATGCCCTCCTCTGCTGCTGCTGGTGAGAAAGGCAGAGGAGGGGGCAGAACTGTGGGGAAGACAGGAGCTAGAATCCAGCCTGAGAGGTGTCAATGGTGGACTCAGCACTAAGGGACCATGTCCCTGCTGTGGGGCCCCACCATTCTTCACGTATACCTGCAGGAGTTTCAGAACCAGGGATTCTTCCAGGTCAAATGTGTCACCTGGCAGTCCTCCTAGAAATGGGTCATCCTCAGCCCCTGATTCTTTCTGTCCCACCCAGACACTCAGTCACCTCGAGAAGACCTGTCACTATCCAGGATTCTTCTTTCTAATCTGAAATTAAGGCACTGAGTAGGGCAGTTGGATGCGCACCCTAATCCTCTCCACCCTGAACGACTGTCATGGTCTTCTTTGTAGATGGCACCATCTGTGAGTCTGAACCTCAGCAAAGCAGGCAGGCACTGTGAGGCTGCCCTGATAGGGACAATCTGGGCCGGAGTCACATCAAAGAATTGTGCACCAAGGTCCCTGGTCATGGCTACTAAAGGCTGAATGAACACAAAGCCAGACTGTGTCTACATGTTGTGTCTGAGGCCAGATGCTTTGGAACTCCCCGAAATCGATCTGTTGTCGCTGCTCCTGCTGCAAAAAGCTAGGTCATGTATTTGAAAACATCAGTTCTCCAGCCTCAGATCAGGAAATTTCTATGTCAGAGAAGACAGTGCCAAGATTTGAGTCGGAAGACCAGGTGAGGAACATGGAAAGGTCCCATGAAGCTTACGTCGTCCACTTCCCCAGGGTCCTTTGTCCCAGCCCGAAACTAGCAGTAGTTCTGCAAAGAATAGACCCCCATGTACTGACTGGGAGTAAGGGATCCCTGAGTCCCTGAGTGGCCTGTCTACTGCAGGGGCCTGGCAGGTCCCTCTGCTTGGGCTTGTTCCTCTTCATTCTCTCAACATTGGGATGTGGCTGGGGGGTTATGAATTTTTTTTTAACATGAACACTCCCACACTCATTGTCAGTTTGCCACTTTATTAAAGTGATTTCCATTGTGTTTAACTTGTGGGTCCCAGGTGCCTTCTCTTGAGGAGATGTTTTGTGCGGGTAAACAGGGAACCAGTGAGCAGCTAGACTTCCTGATGCCAAGAGCCTGCACCAGACAGGACACCTGGATCTGCATCAGCTGTGTCTCTCACCAGCAAAGACCTCGTGATCATCCATTAGCTTGGAGGACACAGCGTTCTCTGCTTCCATGTTCAGTTACCTTGTCTTCTCTGAATGGCCATTGCCTGGTCCTAGGGTGAGCCTTGCTAATCCAGGACCATGGGGACAGCCTATATTCCCGCCCCTTCTGTGCGGTCTCCAGGACCATGGGGACGGCCTATATTCCCGCCCCTTCTGTGCGGTCTCTCTGCTGTCCTCTCCCCCTGAGCACTCTGTCCCCGGTGACTCACTGTGTGGGTAATTCCTCCCTCATCTTCCTTCAAGACCTATCTGTTTATTGTCAGGGCCTCAGGAAGATGTGGGCTGACTTATGTTCAGGGTTCTTGGGAATCACCATCCTTCTCATCCCACGGTTTTCCATCCTCTCTCTTCTCCCTCAGCCTCCTGGTGCACGTGGACCCCCTGGCAGGCCATGGTCTCTGTGTGCAGGGCAGGAGGCCGTCATCGCTAGGTCAGACATCCTCACCTGCATCGTCACCACCACCTCTAGTGTGGAGGTAAATGGGCGCCGGCCTCTCTCTTCTTCCCCCTGCCACTGTGCCCCGTGACACAGGTCAGTCCTTTCAATGCCTAGACCTAGAATCCCTCTGGAGATGGGACTTGGCAAAGGGCCACCTGGGCGGAGGTCCTGTCTTTTCCAATCACTGGTTATTTTTTAAGTGGGAGAAATCTGGGGATCCCTGCTCTTCACCCGTGCTCAGTCAGGGTGCTGCGGACAAGTTCCCTCAGTGGAATGGCGGCGAGAGCAGCGAGAGGACGCTCGCAGGCTTTCCTCTCATAACTGCTTCTCCTTGGAAGGTCACTCCTGGAGGAGGCTCAGGGCCTCTGAAAGCTCCTCCTTGCTGTCACCTGACAGGCGCCATGCACTGACAGACATCCCTCAGCTCCTTGTCAGAACTCCTTAGGCCGTGTATCCTTGGTGCCCAGAGCACCAGTTGGGAGGCAAAGCTTGGTATTGTCAGAAATAAGAAAACCATCAGATCTGTCACCTGTTATCCCTGGGTTGTCAGTGTGGTGATCCAGAACAAAGCTGTTCTTTCTTTGCCATTGTGCGGATTGGGATGTGCACTTCCAGGTTACACTGCGTTATCACGGTGACGTCAAGGGACAAATACAAAGTGGTCACTCATCCATATCCACGGTCAAGAGCAGGGAGAAGCTTGCTTGCTTGTGCTCCACTAGAGTTTCCCCTTCCTATGCAGTCTGGGGGTCTCTCCATATCAATTAAGATAAGCAAATCACTCCTCTTCAGGCATGCTCACAGGTGATCCTCCATGCAGACTGGAGTCCCAGGTCCCTCTCAGCAGCACTATTGCTCCCGTGAACACCCCAGCTCCCAACACTGAGAACTGTCAGTCAGTTCCATGGCCAGAGGCTTCAGCCTCTTGGTTTTACCTGGTTCAAAGTGGACACCCAGCAGCATGTCCTCGCTTCTCCTCTCCTCTCCCTCAGAATAACTGACTTTGTCTGTAGTCAGCAGACATCACGGGGCTCTCCCCACGTTGTCTTTGCCTGATGCTTTCTAGACTTAGATTTTTTTTTTCCCACCAGGCCATACTGCCTTTAGGTCAACTCTTTCTTCTCTTTCTAGCTCTGTCTGGCCCACCTCAAGTTGTGACACACCTCCTTCCAGGAATGGTTAGAGACTTCAGTCCACACCTACCAGTAGCCTGTGCTGGCCTGGGCTTAGCAGTCGGTCGATTTCAGCTCCGTTTTGGTAAGTGTGTTGCCTCCAACCTTAGCCTATTTCAGACAGACGGTTGCTCAGCTCTGAGAGCCCAGGACCCCTTGTCAAACACTTAAAATCATCTACATTGTCTCACATGTTTCTCTCTCTCCCCCGCTTCTCCCTGCCTGTCTCTCTGTGTGTGCAGCACCTATGTGCTATGTTTGGCATGTGAGGCTGCAGGACAACCCTGTAAATTCATTCTCCCCAACTGCTCTGTAGATTGAACTCTGTTGCTTCCTCCTCCGAATGTTTTTGCTGGCGGAGGCCCTGATGGGCATGAAGCAATGCCAGCGCTTGCTGGAGAAGTCAGTGACGGCTCTGAGGAGTGGGGGCCTTGGCCTTGGCCCGCACACTGCTGTCCTTCCTTGGATGCCAGACAGGATGAGACCATCTCTGTCCCTCAGTTTTGCCTTGCTTTTTGTTTTGGGGAATCCTCAACATCTTGGCTTACTTCTCTGACTTTAGATCTTATTGAATCTTAGAGTCCTAGTCCATGGACCCTTTTCTTTATGTACAGTTTAGTTTTCTGTGGCTGTAACTGGAAGTATGTAGCATTTTAGGACATTGCTCCTCGCGTTAGCATACTCAGAGCCCTTGCCCAAGGGTGCTCTTGCTTACTGAGTTTGTGTTGTCCAGTGTCAGTGTTGTGTGTTTCCTCAGAGACTGGAACCTTCAAACCTGAGGGGAAGCTCCTTAAACAGGAAGGTCAACAATTCAAACAGCTTCAGGAAGGAACTCTCTGAAACTGACCAAATTCTCTCTTTCTTTCCTCCCCAAGATTTTACAAGCCAAGCTTCTCAAAGTTACTCTCAGACAAGCCAAGCTACAAAGATGACTGTGAGACCAGACCAGCTGCCGGGCAGAAGCAGAAAACAGCCATGCTGCTTGGAAGAGGCTTAGACCAGCTAGGACTTAAAAGGACACTCTTCTACCTGTGGAGCTCTTGGCAGGCTGTGCAGTGTGCTCCACGTTCCCAGCTCTTGTGAGCTTGTCACCGAACCCAGGGTGGGCTTTGGTGGTGCAGCTGTCTTTGAATCACTGATGCACCTGTACGTCACCTCTCACCCAAATTCCTGGAAACAATGCCCATTAACTCATTGGCTCACCAAGCTGGACGTGGTGGCATCTGTATTTGGTCCCTCGTGGACTTCCTATCTGGGGTGAGGAGCCATGTATGTTGCATCTTCCAGGGAATGGATTAGTCACACAACAGGTGGGAAGGCATGGGAAGATAGAAAGTGGTTATGGGAAGGTGAAGTGGTGGTTATGTCTGGGGCCGTTCAGGCATTCACTAGTCTGACAGTGAGATTTACTAAGAAGAGGCATTTATTTAGATTCTTGGGACAGATCTTATTGACACCAGGACTGACTGCATCTGAGAGGGCTCCGAAAATGCGGCATTTAACCACATTAGCCCCAGTTTTATAATGGAAAAAAACACAAAGGACCGATTTGTGGGGTGGGGTTAATTCACAGCTGTCTGGATGTAGACCAGTCTAACATCTATGTCCTGCAGATGTTCTGGTCAGCCTGTTGAGCTGGAAGCAAGGTCTACTATGAAGCAGAAATAGCAGTTGGCCTTCTCATATGTTACCTTGCAACAACAGTGAAATGGACAAGGTCAGCCGATTTCAAGAGTAGTTTATTGAAGCGTGCTTCTAGGGTACAGCTTGTACAACCTAGGGGCTTGCATCCTAACGGCATCTTTGCCTTTTGTCTCTCAAGCCCAAGGAGTTTAAACTTTAAACATAATGGGAGTATTTGGTGGAGAGGGTGATGAATATGGTCAAAATACATCGTCTGAAATTTTCAGAGAATTAAAATTACCTTTTAAAAGAAGAGAAAGCAGCTCATACTGGCAGGGATGTGGACAACAGGGGCCCTTACACGGTGCTAATGGGACTGTAACCTAGTCTGGCCACTGTGAGAGTCAGTACACACGTTTCTCAAAACACATGGGAAATAGATTTTCCATATGGCTCAGCTATGCTCTGCCGGGATAATCAGGCAGAGGACCCTAAGATACCACAGAGGTACTTCATACCCATGGTCACTGCAGCACTAAGTACAAAAGCCAATTTTTTAGTAAACAAGATAGCCCTGGACAGAGGCTTAGACAAAGAAAAGATGCTGTCCATTAAGATGCGATTAGAAGTATGTTGTTTTCAGGAGAGTGAACCCAACTGTGAAAGATCCCATTACGTGATTAATCCAACTTCTGTCCTGGATCCTATATACATACACCAAAGCTCTACATACATGACACAGTGCTGAAGTAACACTGTGGAGACAGTGGGGACCACAGGGAGGAAAAGGAGTGTAGATAGAGTGTTGTAGTTGGAGGCTGCCAGAGAAAGAACACCACAAACTTCAAATTGAAAAGACTGCAGTGTTGCTACCGCACTCCTCTGCCAGGCTGGGGCTGCTGCACGAGGGAAAGATGCGGGCTGCAGTTTCTAAAGGCACAGCGCACAACTGTCTTAGTTCTGGGGATGGTTTCCTATGTGAGGCATTGTCATGGGTTTTGCTTGTTTGTTTGTTTTTTTCCTAGCAAGCAGCATTTAAGTGAGATCACAGAAGCAGAATGGGCATTTGGTTAGTATTTTGGGATAAAAGTACACATCAAGAGAAAGAGGAACGTTTTGGGATAAAATTATAAAACAAGAGAGGGGAACATTTTGGGAGATGAGCCTGGGGCTCTGAGACCAGTCAGCCCTTTAGATTGCTGTCAAGACTCAGCCGCTGTTGAGAATGACTTTTGGGTGTGGCCCACTCATCCTGTGGTTAATAATCCTTAGGCTAAGCATGGGGCCCTACTAACTCTTAGTGTTTTTCTTGTTTGTTTGTTTTTTACACAGTAACTTAGTTTACAACTCAGTTTACCCTAAGTCCAGTCAAAGAGAGGGAAGAGCAATGATATGACCAAAGGGGTCAAGATCGTGATGGGAACACTCACTGAAATAGCTAAAGGGAGCTCAATGACTCTGGACAATAGCGGGGAAACCAACATAAGACCAAACTAGGCCCTCTGAATGTGGGTGACAGTTGTGTGGCTGGGGCAGACTGTGGGGCCACTAACAATGGTGCCAGGATTTATCCCTATTGCTTGTCCTGGCTTTTTGGAGCTCATTCTCTTTGGAGGGAAGCCTTACCCAGCCTAGATATAGTGGGGAAAGCCTTGTGCAACACTTTGTTGACTCCCCATGGGAAGCCTTACTCTCTCCGAGGAGTGGATAGGGAGTGTGTGGAGGGAGTGGGAGGAGGGGAGGAAGTGGAAACATGGATTAGTATACAAAATCAGAAAAAATAATTTTTCAAAAAAATTAATAAAAAAAGAAAATTCAGTTTAAAATGGAACTAGATTTTAACCATTGTGATATACAAGGAGGAAAACAGTCACCATATATACATACATCCTTTATTAAACTTTGGGAGCTGGAGAGATGACCCTGTGGGGTCATTGCATTGCAGAGGACCTGGTTTGGTTCCCTGTAACCACACAGTGACTAACAGTCTCTAAGTCCAGTGAGGTCACTCATTAAGACTACATTGGAGGACCGGAGAGATGGGTCAGGAGTTAGGACACTGGCTACTCTTCCAGAAGACCTCCTGGTGGTTTACAGCCATCTGTAAATCCAGTTCCAGGGGATCCAGCGCCCTCTTCTGGCGTCCATGGACACTACACCCAAATGGACCACAGAAGTACATACTATATAAAAAAAAATCTTATTTTAAAATCAGTCTCCTAAGTAAGACCCCATGCCAATGAGGGTGATAACTGTTATGTAGGATGGTGAGGCAGGGCCCTGGCTGACAGGCAACTTTGCTCTTGCTCCTGGCACAGTGTCTGGCTTGAACAGAGCAGGTACTGTTGTTTCTCTGGCAAGAGTCAGGTGAGCTTGGGGAAGAGTCTAGGCCAGGCTGTCCTGGGACATGGAGATCACAGTTGTCTCCCGTGGTCCTGGATTCTCAGTCCTAACGTTCAGGAATAAACCCCTTGGCCACAGGAGAAATTCTGTGAGCTGTCATACAAGGATGGCCAGTGCTGTGATGGATGGAAATTCGCACATGCTCAGAACAGGCGGTCGGGACCCAGGCCCGCCTGCCTGCCCTCCTTTCGTCTCACTTCCCTTAGCCCACTCTGCTCTGTACATGAGAGAATTCATTTCCTGGAAACCGACCACTTCCCCATCTTAGCGCCGTTTCCAAGAGCAGCGTCTCTTCCTGGAAGGCTTCCTGCCGTCTTCCCATGTAAAGATCTACTCTGTTCAGTCAGAACCTAAAGAGTTCTGCTCGAGAAGAACTTCTGACACAGCCCTCCCCTCAGTCAACAGCAGTTCAAAAATAGCCACTCCTGAAGTAGAGCGGGGAGGGGTGTGTGTGTGCGTGTGGTGATCTGGAGTCGAACGTAGTGGGTAAGAGCATGGAGTGCTCATGCGGGCTGGATCCTATCAGTCTAGACACTCAGTCAGCTGTAGAAGCAGCTCGGTGGTGTTCCAGCACCCTCTTCTGGCCATGATAGGTAACTGCGTCCACATGGGGGCGCTCAGGTTTGGCCGCACACAAGCACAGGCGCCCTCACACACAGACATGCAGAGGTAAAAGTAACGTTTTTAAAGAGGAAAATGCTAAATGGAGTTTTGCAGGAATAAGCACTTCAGACATTTTAGAGTTTATGCCAATCTGAGTAGCACAGTGAGAACTCAGGCTTCCCGTATCCTTTCCTGGGGATCACTAGGGGCTACCATTTTTATCAGCTGGACGCACTCTTGGGCACGATGCAAGAAAACACACAATGAAAATGCCATCAGTCAGCCCACAAGTTAACACAGCATTAGGGATTAGCCTTAATGAGATCATACACATGTTGGCACATGTACATGCAAGACAGTGCCGTGGTTTAGCTCACTTGCAGAGACCCAGGTTTGATCGCCAGCTCTCACATGGCAGCTCACAACCCCTTGAAAATTCAATTATGGGGGATCCACTACCCTCTTCTAGCCTCCTCAGTAACCAGGCACTGGGGTGGTACACAGACATCCATGCTGGCAAAACACCTTTGTACCCCAAATAAATCCCATGTCTGCCTCACAGGGCAGCTGTAAAGAATACATAGGCTAGTGGGAGGGGACCATAACATAACCACAAGGCCTGTTCTGGAGGACTCTTGCCCTGTGCCAAAAGCAAGAAGGAGCACCCAGTTCCTGAACAGCCTGCTGATGGCACCGGCTTCTTCTCAGCGGCCCATTGGGAACGTCTGTGCACACAAAGGTGGCAGGCTAGGAACCTGGACCGACAGGCAGAAGGTTGGCCTTTCCCTGTCTCTGTAATTCCTTAAACGTAGCGCTGCAGCACACGTTGAATTTTCTGTCTTAGAACTACTCCTACCTATGGTGAAGTCTACAGATGATGAAATTTGTTGGTACCCACCTCACAGTCATTGGGAGTGAAAAGTGGAGAAACGCACAGGACTACATCCTGTCACTTGGACAAGCCCTCTGTGCGGCACCAGGAAGCATTTGACAGCAGAACCGCTTTTGGTGTTAGAATAATGAACACCATTAATGAATGAATGTTCATTAAACAATGAATGGCTTGTTCAGTTTAGGTATTCCTCCCGTTCTAAGTAGAATACTTAATTATACCATAGAAATATTAAAAGGACTCGGATCTAGTAATACTGTTTTTAAACCCAGCGTTCGAGTACCGTGTGCACAGCACTTGATTGGCAGGAGTACTCAGTGTTCCTGCGAGGAAGGACTCCGGACTGTGCTGGATTAACACCTGTGTTTCCCGTCAGTGACACGCCATTCTATAGCAAACGTTTTTATTCTTCTATTTGTCAGGTTAATATGTGTTTGCAAGCTTCATGTGACATAAGAATACAAGAAGCAAAGGAGAAAAGATTCAGAAATTCCTCTCAGCATTCTTCACGAAGGATCCCCAAGCTGGGAGTGTGCAGTGATAGAGTGCCATCATGCATGGGGTTCTGGGTTCTGTGCAAGGCACTGAATACAAATTAAACAGAAGTAAAAGTAATGGCTTCCAAGCAAATATGGGTAAGTTTTATGGATAGTAGGAATTCTGTGTGATTTTAAGTTGTTTCCATAGGTCATTATCTCAAAAGATGACATTACACGAAGTTTAATGTTTTGTTTGGGATCACTTTCGACCCATCATTTGAGGGCCCTTCCGGAGATGGCTGTGTGACTTGTGAGGTCTGCCCTTTATAATTGAGCGGCAAACCCCAGATGCCTGCCGAGAATTTCCTGTGTCTTTATGGCGAGTGAAACGAGTAAGAAACGAGGGTGCTGACCGAGGAAAATGACACAGAAGAACCAGGGCATTTCTTTGTTAATACCGAATGGAAGGAGCCAGGCAGGGAGGAAAGGCTGCTGGTGGGGGCTTCCCTGGACAACAGCAGTGCGGAGAAAAGAAAATATTTACCAATTGTAAAAGCCAGCCTATCGGCAAGAATGAAGTAACCATCCAGGGACAGCGTGAGAATATACAATAACATGCTGGGAACATTGTGTGGTGACTAGCGTCCTTGGGCTGCCCAGGATCTTGAAATTCTCTGCAGCAGGCACCATGTTCCTCTCACTCCTGCCCTACGCTGCCATCTAGTGGACGATGGTCTGCCCGTTCCTTGGCAAATCTGCTTCAGAGGATGTGATGGTTTGCCCTTAGGAGCTGAGTTCTGTCATGACGATCTGTGTTGTGAGAGGGCCACTTGTTGGTTCCCAGCTGCTTAGCCCTGAAAACCACACACACTATATTATTCCAATCACTGCTTGGCCCATTAGCTCTAGCCTCTTATTGGCTAACTCTCACATCCTGATTTAACCCATTTCTAGTAATCTATGTATTGCCACATGGCAGTGGCTTACCAGGAAAGATTCAGTATGTCTGACTCTGGAGGCTCCATGGCGGCTCTCTCCTCCTCTGCCCTTCCTCCTCCTAGCATTCAGTTCTGTCTTCTCCGCCTACCTAAGTTCTTCCCTATCAGGCCAAAGCAGTTTCTTTACTCATTAACCAATGAAAGTAACACACGAACAGAAGGACCTCCTACACCAAATGCAGCCATAGAAACTAACTATGACAGAAGGCGCAATCACCATAGACTTAGACGATCCAAACACTTTGACCTAAAGGAACCAGTTTTTCCTGAGTTGAAGTTTGAAGCCCGTATCTGTGTCTCATCACAACACAGCCATTGCTTTCCTGAAGCAGGACAAGAACTGTTCTGCCTTGATGCGGGAGAATTGTCTGTATTCTGTCAATCATATTTTAATAAAATGCTGATTGGCCAGGCAGGCAGTATAGGCGGGAAAGCCAGACAGGAAGTAGAGGTGGAGCAAAGAGTCTGGGAGTATTCTGGAAAGCAGGAAGCTCCCTCTCCATTCCTGCCCAGATCACGGAAGAAGCAACATGTAAACTGCCCCCGCTGAGAAAGGTACTGAGCCGTGTGGCTAACGTAGATAAGGATAATGGGGTAACATAAGTTATAAGAGCTAATAAGTAGCCTGACCTAATGGGCCAATCAGTTTATAACCTTATGGAGTCCTGTGTGTGATTTTCTTTGGTATATGCCGGTTGTGGGGTACCGGGCAGGACAGAAACCCCAACAAGCCAGTCCCTCATGTTACACTGGCTACATGTTACATGTTAACCAGGCATGTAAAATCTGGTCACCAGGAGCACTCAGGTGGAGAACACTGCTTACCGTGAACAAGCCCCAGGGGAAGGGATCTTCTGCCTGAGTAAATGAGAGGCAAACTAAAACCATGTCCACTGGGAAAGGGCATCAAATTCAGGAAGAAGGAAGAAGCTGCATTATGGGAAATGGAGGCGAACCTCAGCAACAGTGCCCCTTCCTTCCTCCTATTCTCCCTGTCTTCTACCTCCCCACATCTCCTGGAACCCTTCTCCTGTTAGAGGCAGGGTCTCATTACATTGCTCAGGCTGGTCTCAAGTGATTGTCCTGTATTAGCCTACTGAGTAGTCACTAAAGGCATGTGCCACTGCACCCAACTTTCCCCCTTCTTCTAAAAAACCCAAATAACAGTTGTCATCTTGATTCAGCACACACACATACATACACACACACACACACACACACACACACACACGCACCCCTGATGGAACAAAAGTTTCATAGAACATTGTTTAACCATTTTACAGACAACACATTCAGACCTGTTCTATTCTACCTTTTATCACGTCCACACATCTGACAGTCAGGATAGTTGCTAAGCAATGCATCCCTACATGGCTACATCGTCCCGTCAACATCATAGTCCCTCACATGGGAGGACAGCCTTGTCCTCTCTCGGTACATGACTTACTCTTTTACTGAAGCAGAGCAAGTGTACAGGAAAGAACTAACGGTTTTAAGTATGGGATGTGTAAATTTCTACACTGTAAATATGCTCATGTGATCTATAATTTATTATGTTCTAGCTTACCCCATTTTTATTGTAGCAAAATATTTATAGCGTAGAATTTGCCCATTTTGGCAAGCTTTACATATACAGTTCTGTTGCATTAAGAACATTCACTGTTTTGGCCACCAGACTTAATCGTTTTGGTAAACAGAAACTCTTTAGCGACTGAACAGTAGCTCTCCCTCCGCTCCCCACTCCTCTAGTTAGCACCATTTTACTTTTGACCCTAGGACAGACATTTACTCTAAGAATCTTTGATGAAAGGATGACACAGAGCCGCACATTATCTATTTGTTATGGGCCTGGCATCAAACACCGTGTCTCTAAAGTTCTCTGTGTTATATATCAAATTTCCTTCCTTTTAGGGATGTGTGTGTGTGTGTGTGTGTGTGTGTGTGTGTTTCTACATTTTGTTTCTTCATGCATCAATGGACACGTGGCATGTTTCTGCTTCCCATGACTGCTGTGACAAGGCCATTGTGAGCACGCATAAACAACACTACTGTGAGCACGTGTACACAGCAGTGCTGTGAGCACATGGACATGAACACGGCCCTAGGCACATGTACACAAACACCGTTGTGAGCACGTGTACACAAACACCGTTGTGAGCACATGTACACAAACGCCGTTGTGAGCATGTGTACACAAACACCATTGTGAGCACGTGTACACGAACACTGCTGTGAGCAAGTGTACACGAACACCGCCATGGACACGCGTACACGAACACTGCCATGGACACATGTGAATGAACACCACGGTGGGCACATGAACACAGGCATGGGCATGTGTACACAAACACTGCCGTGAACACGTGTGAACGAACACCACGGTGGGCACGTGGGCACGAACACCTTCTGAGGAAAGAGTTTAAGAGTTTTAAAGAACTCTAACTGGAAAAGGTTCGTCTAGACTGGGAAGCTGGATGGCTTACTTACTAAGCACAGGAAATATCCTTTTAGGTGGAGAGCTGTTAACGACAGCATTAAAGGTTGTGTCTGGGAGTGGCAGCAGTCTTGTGGGTGAGCTTAGACATGAACACAGACTGTGTTTATGGTCGGTGCCCTTAGCTTTATTTTGAGGTCAGTTCTTTCCACAGAAGCCCTGGAGAGAGAGATTGTTCCCTGCTGTCTTTGATGTAAATCAGCCTGTGCTGCTCGACCGTCCTGCCACGAAAGAGCAAAAAGACTGACGGCCGCTGTGGTGACTGTTAGTGACTAAGTCCTCGCTTTACCCCAGGTCTCCAGCGTCAACCTTATTTACCTTCTCTTGGGATTATTGTCTTTAAAGAGTCTGATTAAAACCAACTACAATCAAGACATTACACATTGTGCACATGGATTAAAATGCTGTGCTGCTTTGCCTAATTACATATAACTGTTGACTGAGTTTTTTGTCCTACCCAGTTCCCACAGTAGTTAAGTCCCAAAGAAATCACACAGAGGTCTACATTAGTTATAAACTGATTGACCTGGTAACTCAGGCTTCTTCTTAACTCTTATAACTAATATTATATAGACATTATTCTTGTCTATGTTAGCCACGTGGCTCAGTACCTTATTCGGCGAGGCAGTCGCATCTTGCTTCTTCTGTGGTTGGGTCACAACTAAAGACTAGGACTTCCTTCTTCCCAGAATTCTCTTGTTCTCATTGGCGCACCTCTACTTCTTGTCTGGTTGTCCCGCCTATACTTCCTGCCTGGCTACTGACCAATCAGCGTTTATTTAAATATATATTGACAGAATACAAACCATTGTCGCACACCATCAATTTATATATATATATATATATATATATATATATATATATATATATATATATATCAGCTTTGGTGACGTGGCTCAGCAGGTAGAGTGCTTGCTGTCAAGTTCAGTCCTTGGGACCTACATGGTAAAAGGGGAGAACCAACTCACACAAGTTGTCCTGTGACTTCCATATGCATACTGTGGCAGACGTATGTGCACATGTGCACGCGTGTATTCACACACACACACACACACACACACACACACACTCAAGTAAATCTTTAAAAAATGTATAAAGGAATGTATGCAATATGACAGTTACTAGTTAAGTGATTTAAGTTCTGAGACATCACAGGGTAGGTGCATTGTATTTCAGAGCCAGATTTTGAGACCAAGTTTGCAGGCATGGTATTGCTTAGGGATCGATACCTGTGGAAAGGAGGCAAAGGAAACATGTAGAGAGCTGCATGATGCCGCGCCTTAAAGATGGCACTCGCTGGCTTCCACCTTCCACCTTCCCCATGGTGAATGTTCTCGGTCGTGAACAACTCCATATATGGCTAACGCTAAGGATCTGACTTGCTGCCGCGTTTTTGGACCTGTCTGCATTTCCCACGTGGCTTGCTGGGGTTGGCTACCCAGAGGTTATTTAAGCTGGGGGCTGGCTTTCCTCGGGGCAAGAGGTCAGAAGATTGTTCAAAGGTCCTGAATAAACTGCAGTAAGAAGAGTTCGGTGTTGCGTCATCCTTGCTGACGAGGTGGACATGACAGAAACAGACCTGTTAGGGAGACCCACAGTACAGACCAATAATGTTGACCTTGCAGAGGGTTCTGGAATGCAAATGGCCTGTGAGAATGGCCCCTTGATGGTTGGCAAAGGCACTACAGACATTCAGTGGTGTGGTTCACACCAGGAAGACTATGCAAGACTCCCTGAAGCAGGGTTGCTCCCTGAGGAAGACACAAGTGGAAGCTGTCCCCCCATGACTAATGCAGTCCTTCCTCGAGAGAGCTACAGGCAGTGGTCTCCTAGCCCCATTTGCAGGAAGGATCCTTTAAGTTTAGAGACAAAGAGGAAAACTTGTAATGTAGTGGCAGACTTGGTAAGTGACTAATAGCCTACGTATTTAATGAACACAAACCTTAACCCGAGAGTCCCAATATAGGCAGTAAATGCATGAAAGAAAAGTTCCACCTCATTTGAAATTATATAAACGAAAGCAATGAAACAATGACTGCCTATGATCGTAATCTAGGAGAAGAAAAGCTAATAGAATTGAAGAGGTGTGGAGTCTGGGTAAATGAGCAATCTTAGGAAATTACTTGTGGGAGGACAAATCAAGGTAACATTTCGAGAAAGTAATTTTTGCGATGTACTTGAAGATCCTTAAAGTACATGTGGCCTGCTAGCCAGGTGGAGTGGTAATCTACTGCTGTGTTCCAGACTTTCTCCAAACTTGGTTGTTTAGAACAGTGAGTATGCATTGTAACATCGGAGGAATTTGGAAATGGGCAAGACATGAGCTGGATTGCAACCACCAGAAGCCCCAATGCATGCTGGGACATCTGTCGCCAAGATGGTAGACCCTTGTGGCCAGATGCCTCAATACCTCAATGCCCACTGGCAGGAGGCCTTGGCTTGGCTACAGGGGTATATTTGTAGATCACTTGCACATCACTAGGACACTATAGGAGACTTTTCTTAGTGAGTAATCCAGAAGTAAGAGGTGAGCCACGTTGTCTTCTCAGACTACCCTCAGATGACTTTATCTGTGCTGCATTCCATTCCTTAGAAATGGGTCACTAAGTTCAACTCACACGTGAGAGGCCGGGACAAGGTCCCACAGAACACAGGATAATTAACAATATTGTAGACAGTTATAAAACTGCCCCAATTTGCCAATAACCACGAATTATTTTTATTTCTCCCAAATACAAAATATACTCAGCCCCCAGGTCTCCCAGAAGTCGCGTCCCTGTAAGGCATCTGCACGGACTCGAAATGTTGACACTTTACTAATTCCCGGGTGTGAAAGAGACTCTGTGAAAACAGTCGAGTTCGGCTTCACAAACACTGTAGCTGTCAGTCTGAAGGCATGAGAGTGCAGAGCAGAGCCAGCTGCTACATCTACTCGTTTGTCTGTCAAAGTTCAAAAAGGGAGAAACATGGCCCTCACGTGACCATGAAATCAGCACATGTCGACTGTTTATTCCCGAATGGTTCGTCTACTGAAATGGTAAAAAACTGCATCAGAAAGCATTTCGAGGAACTGAGTACCCATGAGAAAATTTAGAAGGATGCCTGAGGGCTGGAGAGATGGCTCAGTGATTTAAGAACATTGCCTGCTCTTCCAGAGGTCCTGAGTTCAATTCCCAGCAACTACATGGTGGCTCACAACCATCTGTAATGAGGCCTGGTGCCCTCTTCTGGCCTGCAGGCATACACGCAGACAGAGTACTGTATCCATAATGAATAAATAAATAAATATTTAAAAAGGACGCCTGAATTAGATGGTGACGACAATGCAAAACTGTATGTCTTTAGAGACAACGGGATCGTAACCTGTGGGATACTCTTTTCCATTAGACAGACATATGTAAGGGGATGTAAGTTCACCACGCCGAGGATAAACTCAAATAGTAAATATCAGGCTGGAGAGATGGGCCAGTGGTTAAGAGTACTGTGCTTGCCTTTGATATTTACTGTTATTTTATTTTTTGCATGTGCTTTACGTATGTGTGGGGGGGGCGGTCTGTATGCTTGTCTGTGAAGCATGTGCCTTCTCCCCAGAAGGCCAGAAGAGGATGTAGGATCCCTTGGAACCAGAGTGAGAAACAACTGTGAACCACCGTGATGGTGTTGGGAACTGAACCTGGGTCCTCTGGAAGAATAGTCTCCTTCTGCCCGAATATGAGCCACCGGCTCTTCCTCGAGCATGTCGGCTCTCCTCAGGATCTTCACGGCGTAGATGTGCCCTGGACCAGCCGCACCTCTCCGAAAAGCTCCTCTCCCGATCACCTTCAGAGACTCAAAGTCATCCAGGCCAAGTCTGGTCCTCTTGGGGCTTAAGGACTCTGCTTCTTTACGAGCATGTTGTGATGGGCGGAACTTTTTCTCCTCGTCTGCCAATCCTTCTTCTTCCATGGCCACTTCTAATTTCTTCTGGTTTCTCTCTCTTCAGGCTTACTTCAAATTTGGCTTAAATTGTAGTAGAGGTCTTATTCTTGTCATTGACTGTTGGGATTAAAAATTTCTGGAGGCCCTGGTGAAATTTGAATTTGTAGCCCCTGTTGAGGTTTTTAGTGTGGGAGGAGTACTGGCCTACAGCTGAAATCCTGAGCTATACCTCGGCAGACTCTGCCTGCTCATCAAAGTGGCGGGGGTGGGGGTAGGGTGGGGGTGGGGGGGTGGCTCCTTCCTTAGTCTCAGTCCTCCCACATTTCTTTTCCTTTCTTACTTATTACTGATTACCTTATAACACACACTAACACACACACATCATTTAATAGTGTACTTAATGTGTGGTCCTGCCCGCTTGAGCGCAGCTTCATGAAACTTTGCTCTCCCTGCTGAGAGAACACAGGCACTTGGAGAAGGACTCACACATAACCAATACTCACTCTCATCTATTAACTTTATTTGACCCCCAATCAGTGTATTTAAACTCACTGTTTGATGGGATAGGCCACTGTGGCAGGGAAGGCATGGAGACTGGAAAACGAGACACTAAGTTATATACCCACCGTCAGGAAGCAAGGAGCAATGAATGCTGGAATGCACTCACTTCTTCCTTTGTTGAACTCTGGGCCCCTAGCTCTGGACTTGGTTCTGCCCACATTCAGGGTCTATTTGAATGAAGCTGCTTTGTTTTCAATGCACCCTTCTAGGAGACGGAGACGGTTCTATGTTTGACTATTGCTTTACCTGCTGAGACCACAAAATAAGTAATATGACTTAAGACTCTCCATACTTGCTGGATGGGGGTGGCATATGCCTTTAACCCCAGTACTCAGGAGGCAGAGGCAGGAGGATCTCTGTGAGTTTGAGGCCAGAATGGTCTACAAAGTGAGTTTCAGGACAGCCAGGGCTACAGAGAAAATGTCTGTCTTGAAACACCAAGCCAAAACAAACAAAAGCTTCCCATATTTCTTTTCACATTTCTGAGAATCAATACTTTTGACATGCTTTGTTGGATCTCGGGCTTCAGGGTTTCCTAAATGTAATCAAAATATCAACTCTGGCTGTGCTGTCACCTCAGGCCTTAGCTGTAGAAGGGTGTGTTTCTATGCTTTGGTTAGGAGCACCCTAGTCATTGTGTGTTATCTCATTAAGAACCCCAGTTCTTCGGTGGCTATTGTCAGGAGGTCACCTTCACTTCCTTGCCATGAGGTCTGTTGTGTTGCAGCTCACTCGGATCAAGGTAGAAATGGGGACCATGGATAAAGAGAGTGTAGCTGCTATAGAGGTGGGTATTAGCGGTTCTTTGTAGTATAACATGAGGTGAAACCTTACCCTTTTGTTATACTTTGCTGGTTAAAAGCAACACAGAGATCAAGAGAAAGGAATTCCAGGTAGGGCTGACAGCCAGAGGGTGGCAGAGACTGGTTTATCACAAAGCAGGTATGCTAATTAGATGTTAATGAGGTGATGATGTTAATGAGGTCTACAAAGCTGAAAAAGAAAGCCCAGGCAAAGCTATGAATAGTGAAAATTGTTCTTTCTTGTGATCATCAGAATTGTACGATGTTAATCATTTCTTGGTTATGATGGTGTGGTGGTTTGAATAAGAATGTCCCCCATAGACTCATATGCTTGAATGCTTAGCCATCACGGCATAGAAGAATTAGGAGGTGTGGCCTTGTTTGAGAAGGATGTCACTGGGGCCGCTTTGAGGAATGAACCCCAAACCCAAGCCAGGCCGTCTTCCGGCTGCCTGCAGATTCAGATGTAAACCTCTCAACTACTTCTGCTGAAGGGCCACCATGCTTCCCACGATGATGACAATGAACCAGAACTCTGAAACTGGGAACCCCCAATTAAACGTTTTATTTGAAAGAGCAACAGTGGTCATGGCGTCATTTTATAGCAGCAGGAGAGTGACTAAGGCCTGCGTCTGTGTCTGTGTACACACATGTTACACATGTGTGTCTGTGGAACACATGATAATAGGGAGTCCTTGTGTGTCTCAGTCACATGCTCTCTCTCACTCTCTCAGGTGTTTCTATGTCGTCTATTGAATAGCCCAACATTCACATCCTACAAAATCATTCACAAGTAACAGGAAATCAGTCCATGAGATCAAAGATCACAGAGCAAGGACTGCTGCTTGTAGCTAGAAGATGCTCTTTTCCTTGCTTGTGAGAAATGAGTCAGGGCACAGACGCCGAGGAACAAATCTTCAGAACCAAAGGAGAAAAGACGCTATGGAACAAGTTAGCAATTATTATGGATAATTTATAAAAGCTTCCATTAATAAGTATCATTTATTTAATTTTCTGGAGCGCTAGGTTGAAAGCTAATGAGAGACATTTATAACCGGAGAGCCTTACATTGCTACTAAACTCAGTTTTACTGTCCAGATGTTTGTGATGGAAATCACAACTAAGCATTTTTTTAAGATTAGCCGAATGACTGCCAAACATGCATATGGATTTACAAAAAAAGAAGGGCACATGAATGTCGTCAGTATCCTACCCATATATCCCATAGATGCCAACAGTGTAGGTTTGAAATTTGGACCATGTCTTCTGTTCCAGACTCTGAATTATAATAATCTTCCTATGATACTAATAGTTAATCATAATGATAATAATAATTTCCAACCTCTACATATGCCTACTCATTAACTTGTTTTCTTCGATAATCTTTTTGACTCAATCTGTACGATAAGGTAGTTAAGAGTTCTTGTTGTATGTCTGTCTGTCTTTAATCCCTAATACCTGTGGTTCAAGATTTAGGAGATGTGTTCTTAACCTTTCAGCATTTTTCTTAGGCTAGCCATTTCTCACTCACAGTACCAGGTAAGAATGGTTTTGTTCGACCCCATCATGACTGCCTCCAAGTTCTTATGCTTTCGTTGTCAATTTGCTGATCTTTCTTTCTCTCTGCTAAGAGAAGAAAGCAAAAGAACAAAAACAAAAACAAAAAACAAACAAAAAAAACTTTGTTAAGATAAAGTATAAGAAGCCATAATTTTGGATTAAGCTCATGCACTGGACTCAATAAGCAGAATAAAAATCAAAACAGAGCTACGAATGTCAAAGTTTCTTTGGTCACAAAATTAAGGCTAAGTGTGGTCTCACCCTTCTGAACTCAGGAAAGATGAGACTTTTCAAAACAGATCAGTTATTATAAGACGAAGTCCCACTGGTTTGAATTTGCATCCTTTAATTCCTATAGAAACAACCTAAATGAAAGTGATAGGACATTAGCCAGTCTGCTATGATTGTGCTGGCCTTCCCTGTCAGCACCCTGTCCCTTTAAGAGACAAGCCCTGCCCACCTCCAATCTCTCCCTCCAGAGGCAAGCTGGTCTCAGCTCTCCTCTCCTCTCTCTCTCCCTCCCGCCCTCCCTCCCTCCCTCTCCCTCTCCCCTTCCCTCTCCCTTTCCCCCTCCCTCTCCCTTTCCCCCTCCCTCTCCCTCTCTCTCCCCCTCTCCTTACCATATTTTCTGAAGAGGTAGGTGTCTCTTTCTCCCTTCCCTCCTTCTCTCTCCTCTTCCCTCTATCTCCCCCCCACACTTTTATGCCCTCCTGACACCCTCTAAATAAACCCTCCATACTCAAGCGCTCTCTGCATGGTGTATTCTGTCATCGCCCCCCCCCCCATCGCCATCATCTTGGGACCTGCCAGGGCCACTCACGCTGGGAATCTTTCACAGTCAGCCTTGGTTGATTTGTGTATTTGTTACTTTTATTTTTTGATTTGCTGTGGACGAAGTGCCTGGTAAGAGACCTTAAGGAAGAAAGGCTCACCAGTTTTCCGTGCTGGTCAATTTTCTCCGTACTGTGACCAGATATCTAACGAACTTAAAGATGGAAGAGCTTATTTTGTTTCAAAGTTTGAGAGCGTTCATCCATCACTGTCGGTACAGCTTGACGGCCGGAGTGTGAGGTGACTGATCACACGGTGTCCTCGGTCAAGGAGAGATGAATGCTAACACACAGCTCCTTCCTCCTCCTCTTTGACTTTCCCTCAAGAAGCCAGCCCACGGAATGGTGCTGCCTGAGTTCTCTGTGCACACAACTTCAGTCAAAGCAAAGCACTCTGGAAAAGCCCCTCAGTCATCCGTAGGCGCATCTCCCAAGTGATTCCAAACAGCACTCCTGACAATGAAAACTCACCACCATAATTTGTTCAGCTTGGGGATTTCTTGGTCCGTTTTGAGATAGAATCTTCTCATACTGCCCATCCTGACCTTGAAGAAAGCAACTTCTTGTCCCAGCCTCCTGAGTGTTAAGTACACACTTGGTAATCCATTGGTTTTTTTGTTTTGTTTTGTTTTGTAATTCTGCCTTTCTCCATTCACCCTGAAGGAGTGGTGGGCTCCAGTAATTAATTGATTCCATTCTGGCCTTTCTCTGACTCTGTATTTCCTCTTTAAATCTTTCCTCTCTGAAATAACTCCCCGGTGAAGTTACCTTGGATTCTAGGAACGGCGGGACTGATGGTTAAACATCTTTATAGCAGGGAATGAAGCCTCGAAGGGCAGATAATTACATAATGAGCTCACGGACCCAAGTGGGAGCTGTTAAGCACTGATGGAAGCAGAGGCTGCCCTGCCAGAAAGGGGAACATTAGAGACCTTCTTTGCTCCCCTCGAGTCTTAGCAGCAACAGAACTTTCTTCAGAATCTGGTTTCACACCAGACCCGTGGTCCTGATCGTGGTCCTGATCGACCAGCCCACCAGCTCCCCTTTAAAGCTACCTGCTCTCGCTGCTGTACAACCCTCCAGCTACTCAGTCCTTCCCGGCTGCCTTTGCTTCTGCCGCACACGTTTCTTAGATTATATCAACTTGACACCCACCTAGCTGTACCCGAGAAGATGGAACCTCACTTAACGAACTGGCTCCGTTAGACTGACCCGTGACCATCCGTGTGGCATATTTTTGATTACCAACCCAAGGCACAGCCACGGGGGGCACTTCCACCCGTGGGCAGGTGGGCCTGGCTTGTAATGAAAATAATAATAAACCGTCTGGGAAAGAGTAGACGCAATCTAGCTAAGTGCAGTTCCTCCGTGGCCTCTCCATTGGGTCTTTTCTTGAGCTCCAATCCTGGCTTCCCTCCATGATGTGAGCCAAACGAACCCTCTTGTCCTCCAATGCAATTTTGTTCAGCATCTTATCGGAACAAAAGGGACAGCCTCAACCCTGCAAACTCTTGGGGTGCTGCCAGGCTCCCTGAGAGCCGTGACAGCCAAAGTCACTGAGCTCCGCGTTGGTCTTCCCAATCAAGCTGCCCTGAGTAAATGTTTCTCGCTACTCACCTTTAAATGCCGCGGGGATGCGTGGTCAAGTTCAGCCCCTGTGATGCTGGAGCTTTAGCCGCAACGTTATGTGAGAGCTTTACCGAGAAAGGTGGTTTGGAAATTATCAGCTTGCTCCTTTTCTGTTTTGTTTTGTTGGCTCGGTTTTGTTTGCGACAAGGTCTCACATCATGACTCAAGCTGGAATTCACTCTATAGTCAAGGCAGACCTCAAATCGACAGCATCATCACCCGTCTGCCTTTCAGCTGCTGGGATTATAGGTGCGAATCCATGCCCGGGGGTCAACCTGCTTCTTACTCTTTGTTTCCGTGTTCTTCATCTTTCCTCTGTCGATAAAACAGACTCCAGCTTCATGCACGAGAAAACTGATCTTGCTTTATGGAATAAAGCCTTACCCCAATTCCAGAGCGTAAAGTGAAAGCAGCTGAGGTCCTTAAATGGAACTTGGTGATAAATAGATTTTTTTTTTGATCCTTGACGAATATAAGCAAAGAGATTGTTGTGCTTTCTTTAAGCGTTTTGATCGAACGTCTCGGCTGTAATGAGGTCCTAGAAAGTAAAGACCGCTCACAGGAAAGGGCACACTGCAAGCAAAAGTTGCCCAGCCAAAGGGCATCATCACGGGCACCAGAGGAAAACCACATCTCCCATTCTCAGGAAATTGGGGCCGCAGCTGACACCAGAGTCTATGTTTCTTATCTTTCGTCTTTCTATGTAGGGTGAAACTGCACCGGGTGGAGTATGGGTGAAAATTTCTCTTTCTCCAGCTATGGCCCAGGCTACAGGTAAATGCTTTTGTCCACTTCTAATTACGCCAGGCTGTTGCTTCATGAAAGTGAGCATTTGGATGAGATGCCAAACAACAGCAAGGGTTTCTGGGAACAGTGGGCCGGACCACAGAGAGAGCTGCTGGTGAGGCCGTATAGAGCTGACAGTCCCAGAGTTTCTGTTCCCAGCTTACCAACACTGGACTTAAAGAGACTGTGGCTCTTGCCGCAGGAACCCTGTGTTCTTCCCGCCCACCCTTCCCTTCCTTTAGCCAGCACCCATGGCTCTTCTCCACTTTGGACAAAATGGAGTCTGTAGACCAGACTTGTCTTGTCTCCCTGCTGAACTCCTGTTGGCAGCGGACAGCAGGCTTTGTTTTTCTTTTGTTTTCCTATTCTTTGTGGCTTTTCGCCCATTTGTGGCTTGTTTTCTGGGGTTGTCTTATGAACAACAACAACAAAAAAAAAACGGGGCTTCTTTCCAACTCTTTGAGAAGGCGATTAAGATGCTTTGTGCTTTGTTTTTGATTTGGGTGACTGTTAGGAGTCAGAGAGAAACAGATGTGCTTGGAGAGCTGCGCTGCGGTCCGCGTGGGAACAAAAGCACTAATTCCGTCCTGAAGGTCCGTACAAGAGTTTTGCTTATGACTTGGTGAGAGACGGCTTCTCTGAGCTACTCAGCATGGCACATGTGACTGCATGTGCATAAAGTGCACATATGACTGTGTACATAAAGTGACAGATATGACTGCGTGTGCATAAGGCGGCACACGTGACTGCATGTGCATAAGGCGGCTCATGTGACTGTGTGTGCATAAGGCAGCTCGTGTGACTGCATGTGTATAAAGTGGAACATATGACTGTGTGTGCATAAAGTGACAGATATGACTACGTGTGCATAAAGTGTCACATGTGACTGCGTGTGCATAAAGTGGAACATATGACTGCGTGTGCATAAGGCGGCACATGTGACTGCATGTGCATAAGGCGGCTCATGTGACTGTGTGCATAAAGTGTCACATGTGACTGTGTGTGCATAAGGCAGCTCGTGTGACTGCATGTACATAAAGTGGAACATATGACTGCGTGTGCATGAAGGGTATTCTGAATCAGTGCAGTTCTCTTCTTGAGGTAACTGGCTAATGCACCCATGAACACGTCATCTCTGCCCTTTCAGTTCATGTTATTTCTGGAGAATTCACATTTTAGTTCTGTGATGCATGTGTAATCGCTAGCATACATATGTGTTCACACACATGCACACACACACGGTTGGTTTGCCATTTTAGTTTGGGTGTTTAGTTTTCGGATTTTGTTTCTGTTGTTTCTGCAGCAGCGTCTCTCTATGTAGCCCTGGCTGTCCTGGAACTGCTGTGTAGACCAGGCTGTCCGCGAACTCACCGAGGTCCACCTGCCTCTGTCTTCTGAGTACTAGGACTAAACGATGCACAACCAAGCCCAGTAGTTTTTTTTTTTTTGCTTAATTAAAACTTTTGTGTATTTATCTAGTTTATCCTTTCTGCTTAGATAGGAAAAAAATATGGCCAATGATTCAAAATTATTCAGAGAATTATTTTATAATTCATCATGGCTGAAGTAGAGATATATAAAAAAATCAGATTGTTAAGAACAGAAAGAAGATAAAAAGTTAAAGAAACTTTGAAAAAAATTTTTACTTTTAAAAATTGGCTGGTCATTTATAAGACTTGTAAATCCTAAAGTTTAGCAATATGATTAGCCACGGCTTGTTTCAATTTGTCTTAAATTTAATTTGGACTTAATCACGTGTCTCTAGACCTGGAAAATTTGTACTATCGTGCTGTTTTTCCTTAGAACTAAAGCTTTCACATCAGTAGACCCCTGACAAGTGAGAACACTTAAACTTGATGAGCTAAAGATGTGTTCAGCTTCGTTAACAGACACCTTGCTTGTGTTAATGTAATTTTCTGGCCTCAAGAGCAGCAATTTGGGGAGTTTCGTTGTCACAGAAATGACTTAGGACTTATCTGGTTCCTTAACAGAGGGTCTCAGAGTGATGAAACAGAATCAGTTTGCAGATGTGTGCGACACGACAGACCCCCAGAACGACTCACAGGCAAGCTGGTGCGGAAAACAGCTCTCCAATGCGAATTCAAGTAACCCAGGCTTATGAAAGCCAGTGCCCGGTGCTACACTTCGGACAACTAAGTGTGTTCCATAAACTGTTGACCACAAAACATCCCTTTGGTTTTTAAGAATTTCCGTAATTCATAAAAGGGCAATTTCTTTCTTATTTCAGTTATGAATCGGTCATTGTCTATTGTACGTCGTAGTCAGCCTTAGAGACTCATTTTTCTGTCTCTCTGGAAAGACCCGCTAATAAAAGTTGTTTTGAGTAGAGTTAATTAGCTGCAATTACAACTTATCAATAAGAAAAACTTAGTCTTAGCCTTAATGGCTGGCAGTTTCTAAGAAGGCTCCCAGGTCTTTCCTTCTCTGCAATGGGCCAGCTAAGCTTTCCCTTGACTGTCTTACCTAGATTCTTAGAAACGTGATATTTCAGATGTTTTTGACATTATATGGTGCAGGAGAATTGTCTGTATTCTGTCAGTCATGGTTTAAATGAACGCTGATTGGCCAGGTAGGAAGTATAGGTGGGTCAACCAGACATGAAGTAGAGGCAGGGTAATGAGAACAGGAGAATTCTAGGAAGGAGGAAACCCATTCCTCCCCAGTCCTGCCTAGAACACCAAAGAAGCAGGATGTGACCTGCCCCGCTGACAAAGGTATTGAGCCATGTGGCTAACATAGATAAGAATAATGGGTTAATATAAGCTACCAGAGCTAATAAGAAGCTTGAGCTAATGGGCCAATCAGGTTATAACTTATGGAGATCTCTGTGTGATTTTCTTTGGGGCTACCAGCTATGGGAACCGGGCAGGACAGAAACCCCAACAAGCTGGCCCTCATGTTACAATTATAGTTGACAAGATTTTGAGCTAAAATTCTTAGGCCATTCACACTCCAGATATGGTATGTTTTTAATGGCTGTGTAATGCTAGTGTATACATTTGAGTGGTTTCCCTACTGGGTCTTAATTATGGTTATGAATATGTAGAAATCAGAGTTAATCCATAAAACCTTGAATAGCCACAAAAGACACTGTGCATTAGCTAGAGGCAAACTGGAGTCTAATGTTCAAATATCAGAATCTTTAAAGTCAAGAAATATAATTTTGTTTTATTTTTTGCTTTGTTTCCTAAGAAAGGAACGGTTAGTAATAGTGAGACAAAGTGCAACTGGGCGTGGTGACACAGATCTGTGATCTGAATTTAGGAGGTAGAGGCAGAGGGCCGGAAATTTAAGATCAGCTTTGGTTACAGGACACCTGTCTTCAGGGAAAAAGAAGGAAGGAGGGAAGGAAAGAAGGAAGGAAGGAAAGAAGGAAAGAAGGAAGACAGGAAGGACAGAAGGAAGGAAGAGAGGAAGGAAGGAAGGAAGGAAGGAAGACAGGAGGGAAGGAAGGAAGGAAAGAGGAAGGAAGGAAAGAAGGAAGGAAGGAAAGAAGGAAAGAAGGAAGACAGGAAGGAAAGAAGGAAGGAAAGAGGAAGGAAGGAAAGAAGGAAGGCAAGAAGGAAAGAAGGAAGACAGGAAGGAAAGAAGGAAGGCAGGAAAGAAAGAAGGAAGACAGGAAGGAAAGAAGGAAGGCAAGAAGGAAAGAAGGAAGGCAGGAAGGAAAGAAGGAAGACAGGAAGGAAAGAAGGAAGGCAGGAAGGAAAGAAGGAAGGCAGGAAGGAAAGAAGGAAGGCAGGAAGGAAAGAAGGAAGACAGAAAGGAAAGAAGGAAGACAGGAAGGAAAGAAAGAAGACGGGAAGGAAGGGAGAAAACATAAAAGAACTGGTAGTCTATGTGTGGTTACTGATTTACAGTTTGCCTGCCCTCCTATACCGGTCTAAACGCTTGTGCTAGGATTGAATATATAAGGAGTTACAGACCTTTACAGGAGATTGACCGAAGATGAGTGTCATGTTATATGTAATTAGATTAACTACAGCCCCAAAGTTTAGTTATAGGGTTTTCTAAGATCAAAGTTTAAATACAGACATAGAACCAGAATCTAGCACTTTATTTTTAGAATAACTAAGATTTTTAAAAGATATTTTATTGAACATATTTTTTTCATACCATATATTCCGATCATGATTTCCCCTCCCTCATTTCCTCCCAGATCCTAGAAATCTTCCCATCATCCAACTTCACACCTTCCTTCTTAGAAAACAAACAGGCAAGCAAACAAACCAGACTAAAACAGAACACACACACACACACACACACACACACACACACACACACACACACGTACCACAAAAACACAAAGTTAGAAATCACAATAAGAAAAAATCCAGTGAAGTGTAGCTAGCTAGATGGATGGATGGATAGGTAGATAGATAAGTAGGTAGGTAGAAAGAAAGAAAGAAAGAAAGAAGGAAGGAAGGAAGGAAAGAAAGAAAGAAAGAAAGAAAGAAAGAAAGAAAGAAAGAAAACTCAAAGAAAGCATTATGAGACAAAAAAATTCAAAAGTGCTGAGTTTCTTTTGTGTTGGCCACCTACTGCTGGGCATAGACCCTGCCCCTCAGTGTGGCATGTAGCTCTGTGAGACTCCACTGTGGAAAACTAACCTATTTCTCTGCAATAAGTTGACGAATGGAGATAGCTGTTGGGTTGGAGATAGGGGCTCGAGACCACTTCCCCTCTCCGAGCTGGGACGCTGTCTGGATTAGAATCTATGTCAGCCCCGTGCATGCTGTCATGGTCTCCATGACTTCATTCGTACATCAGTCCTGGTGTGTCTGGAAGACAGTGTTTCCTTTGTTTCCCCCATCTCCGCTGGTTCTTACACATTTTCCTCTTCTACATCACGTCCTGAGCCCCGAGGAGAGGGACTGGATGGAGACATCTCACTTAGGACTGAGGGCTCCAAGGTCTCTCACTCCTAGCACACTGTCCAGTTGTGGGTCTCTGTATTAGTTCCCCTCTCCTGCAGAAGGGAGAGTCGCTGATGGTGGCTGAACACATCAGTGATCTGTGGATACAGTAGAACAATGTTGTCCTTTTATTGCTACTTTCCTTTAGCAGAACAGTAGTATTTGGTTTTCCTCTAGGTCTGTCTGGTCTCAGGTTCTTGACCACCCAAGCACGATCAGGCATGGTCTCTATCTCACAGAGTGGGCCTTCAATCCGACCAGACAGCGCCTTGTTGCTCCCACAACTTTTATGCCAGGATTGCACAAGCATATTGTGCAGGTGGGTCGTCCTTGCAGGATGGTGGTCACCAGGATTGCACAAGCATATCATGCAAGTGAGTTGTCATTGCAGGCTGGTGGTCACCAGGATTGCACTAGTGTATCATGCAGGTAGGTCGTCCTTGCAGGATGGTGGTCACCAGGATTGCACTAGTATATTGTGCAGGTGGGTCGTCCTTGCAGGATGGTGGTCACCAGGATTGCACAAGCATATCATGCAAGTGAGTTGTCATTGCAGGATGGTGGTCACCAGGATTGCACAAGCATATCATGCAGGTGGGTCGTCCTTGCAGGATGGTGGTCACCAGGATTGCACAAGCATATCATGCAGGTGGGTCGTCCTTGCAGGCTGGTGGTCACCATGCTGCTCTGGTAGCGTGCAGGGTGCCTTATGGTGCCATGACCTCTAGTCAGCGGGGTAAAGAGTTAAGTCAGACACCAGCAGGACCTCTCCATGTTCAATGAGATGTGTAGGTATTGTCTTCAGCAATATGGCCTTACCGTCTAGAACAGCTAATATTGATTAAAATATCCATCTGCTCTTAGTAAAATTTATAAAGTAGCTTGTTTTAAATATCAAGTTTTTTCATATCAAGGTAATATACCATGCCTTCTCCTATTGGGGCATTATGGAATATCGCTTTACACTGTGTGAAGATGTGTCACTGTGATTGGTCTAGAAAAGCAGTGAATGCCCAATAGCCAGGCTGGAAGAGGCTACGTGGGACTTCTGGGCTCAGAGAGGTCTTGAGGAGGAAGAAAGGTAACAGGAGGAGAAGTAAAAGCCACAAACCATGTGGCAGCTTGTAGATGGATAAAAATGGGTTAATTTAAGTTAGAAAAGATAATTAGAAACAAGCCTAAGTTATAGATAGACTTTTCCTAATTAATAATAAATCTCTATGTCATTTTTTTTTTTTTGTGAGCCTATGGCCCAGAGAAAAATATAGCAGCACTGGGGTTTCAGTGGTCAAGGAATGTAACAAAATTAAAGTTTTTTTTTTTTTTAAAAGATGGTTACAGTTTGATATATAACTATGTAAATGATCTACAAATCTTTTGTAATTGTATATTCTATACACATATATATTAATTTTGATAACATTTAGAAGCCTGATAAAACGCTGTCATGGTTGCTGCCTTGCCATGCTGTAAGAAACAGCTGCAGCTGAGGTGCTAAGTTACTAACATCTTTGCATGCATTCTGGCAGTCATTTAAGCTAAGAGAACAATTTATAAAGCCATAAGAGATCATTAGATCTATTCATCTTCATCTCAAAGCAAATTTAAAACCAACATTTTGATGTAAGGTGTATGAAATCGTATCAACTTTAAGGTTTTCTCAATTGCCCTGTTCATGAACACCTGAAAGGTGAGTCGCATCATAAAACACATCCAAAGTGTGCCCATTGATATATGCATGCTCTTAGTTCTTGGTTGGCAAACAAGCAACAGTTCTTACCCCCTGTATCCCATTATTGCAGGCTTGAAGCCTGAGCCTAAAGCATTCTAGAGTTTCTGCCTCTAGACCCAGAACAAACACAAACGCCATTTAATTATTAAATGCTCTTCTTAATATTGTGTGTCGTTAAAATCTCAGAGCAATTGGCTTGTGGGGGAAAATAGCTTGGAACCTTGGTACTTGGTTTTTAAATTTCTTAAATGTGAAATGATATATTATCTTCTCAAATGGTAATCTGATGGGAAACCTGTCTTATTTTTAGCATATATTATTCCTTACTGGTGTGTGAATCTGCACGGAAAGTACAGAAGGCGCAAGGTCAGAGAAGAACTTGTGAGAACTTGCTTCCCCCTCCATCGTTTGGGTCTCAGCACCCAGCTCATGTCGTTAGTCTTGGTGGAGGGCACCTTTATCCACTGAGCCATCCCATCAGCCCCAGAGATCTTTTTTTATTAAATAGATTTTTTTTCTCTCATATAATACATCCTGACCTCCTTCCACTCCTCGCAGTCCCTCCTCTCCCACTTCATTCCTCCCAGTCCCTCCTCTCCCCGCTTCATTTCCTCTTCAGGAACAAGCAGGCCTCCAAGATACTGCAGTCAAACAGGACAAAACAAGATAGAGTCAGGTAAGGCGAAAGCGCTCAGACATACTGAGGCCTGAAAGGCAACCCAACAGGAAGAAGAGACTCTCGGGAGCAGATAAAAGGGTCTGAGACAAACCTGCTCTCCCTGTAAGAGTCCCACCAAACACCAAGCTAACAGCTGTAGCAATTACACAGAGGAGTTGTGCCGATGCCTGCAGGACACGGGCTTCTTGCCTGCTTAGCTGATTCCGTGTACCGTGTGTCCTCCATCCCCTCTGACTCCCATGATCGACCCTCCTCTTCTCACTCAAGGTTCCCGGATCTCCAAAGCGAAGAATCCGATAGAGACGTCCAATTTAGTCTCTCTCTATGCATAAATCTGGCTGTGGGTCTCTGCGTCTGCTTTCATCTGATGCCGGAGGAGGCTTTTTTTCTGATGTCGACTGGACGCAGCTCTAATCTATCAATACAGCAGACTATTGTTAGGAACCATTTCATCGAATTTTTTTCTTGTTTGTCCTGTTTCATTCTTCCCTAGGTTTCTGGGCTATCCAGGCCGTTTCCTAGCCATTCAGGCAGTACAGGGCACGGGCTCCCTCTAGTGGTGTGGACCTCAAATTTAACCAAACATTGGTTGGCCACTCCCCCAAGTTCTGCACCACCATTGCCTGGGCACGTCTTGCAGGCTGAGTTTTCTTTTTAAATTTATTCCTCTCACACATTGCATCCCGAGCACGGCTTTCCCTCCCTCCACTCCTCCAAATTCCTCCCCCCAACCTCCCCTCTCTCCCAGATCCATTCCTCCTCCTTTTCTTCAGAAAAGCGCAGGCATCCCAAGGATATCAATTGAACGTGGTATAACAAAATGCAACAAGACTAGGCACATAGCTCATATCAGGGCTGAACAAGACAGCCCAGTGTTAGCTTTTCTGGCATCAGCTAGTCAGTCCCAGGGTCCTACAGCGATGAATCATTGTCAGTATTGAGACAAATGCTTCGTGAGGTCCGTGCCCCATGTCTGTAATCACTACGCAATCTAGGTGTATGCACTGGGTGGCTGCGTATGTCTCCGCATGCACACTCCAAAGCCTCTTTAAAATAGAGTTCCTCCCTTCCTCATTCTCTCTCCACTACTTCCCTTTCCGAAGCATGCCTCCACAACTCCCCTTTGTCAATCAATATCAATAAACTTCCACATGGGTTTGTTGTACATTGTGGCTTATTCTCACTGCAGCTAACTACAATGCTCAATAAGAGAAAAAGGATCTCAAAGTCAGGCAACAGAGCCAGAGACACTCCACACTCTCTCTGTTAGGAGTCCCAAAAGAACACCAATGTACACAACTGTAACATATATGCAGAGGACCTAGCTCACACCCATATAGGCCCGCTGATTGTCAGTTCAGTCTCTGTGACTCTATGACTCCAGGTTAGTTGATTCTGTGAGTCACTTTCTTACAGTGTGCTTGACCCCCCTGGCTCCTACGATCCTTTCTTTTCTTCTGCAGGAAGAGCTCTGCCTAATGCTTGACTGTGTGTCTCTGTATCTGTTATCATCAGTTACCTCTCTTGATAATGAATATGCTAAGCTCTGATCTACAAGCATATCAGAATATCATAAGGAATCATTTCATTAGGAATCGTCTATTTATCTCTATCTGTCACCTATCTATCCATCCATCCATCATCTATCTACCTATCCATCCATCCATCTATCTATCTATCTATCTATCTATCTATCTATCTATCTATCCATCCATCCATCTATCTCTATCATCTATCTATCTATCCATCCATCCATTCATTCATCTATCTATCTCTAACTATCATCTATCTATCTATCTATCTATCTATCTATCTATCTATCATCTATCTATCTATCTATCTATCTATCTATCTATCTATCTATCTATCTATCTATCTATCTATCCATCCATCCATTCATCTATCTATCTCTAACTATCATCTATCTATCTATCTATCTATCTATCTATCTATCTATCTATCTATCTATCTATCTATCTATCTATCTATCTATCTCTGATTGTGTTAGGCTCTATCCTTGGTCTCAGAACGATCCCGAATTTGGTACCTGACCCTCCAGGCAGTATCTGGCATAGGCTTCCTCTTGTGAGATGGGTCTCTCTTTGAACCAGTCATTGGTTAGCCGCTCCCACAAGTTCCGTGCCACATTTACCCCAGCACATCTTACAGGCAGTGCTAATTATAGGTCGAAGGTTTTGTGGTTGGGTTGGTGTCCCAGTCCTTTCATTGGAAGCCTTACCTGGTTACAGGAGATGGCCAGTTTAGTTTCCAAATCCCGCATTACTGGTAATCTTCTTTAGGGTCACCCTCGTGGATTCCTGCGAGTTTCCACAGTACTAGGTTTCTGCCTCGCCTCTGAAATCCCCTCCCAATTCCAGTAGTTTCCCCCAGTATTTTCTCTCTCCCACAACCTAATCCATTCTCTGTTCCATCCCCATTGCCACCAGTATAAGCAGTAAATCTACTGTAGAGAGATCCCTCTACCTCTCGCTTGGGCACTCCTTGTTACTCAGCTTCTCTGGGTCTGTGAATTTTAGCGTGATTATCCTTTGTGTGGTAAGTGGCATCCTTTATTTACACATTGGAATATTACTCAGTGTGGGAAGACCTTCTGTCTATGTGTAGTTTTTATTGGTTAATGAATAAAGAAACTGTCATGGCCTGTGATAGGGCAGAGCAGAGCTAGGCAGGGAAAACTGAGTTGCCAGTTGGTACCTTACCGGTAGGCCACAAGCCTCAAGGTAAAATATAAAATAATAGAAATGGGTTAACAAAAGATATAAGAGCTAGGGAGCAATATGATAAAGTGATTGGACAAGCAGCGATTTAAATAATATAGTTTCTGAATAATTATTGAGGTCTAAGTGGCCAGGAATGAACAAATGACCTCTGCCTACAAGCTGGTAAAAAATAACATCATAAAATTTGTAGGTAAAGGGATTGAACTAAAAAAAAAAAAAAATCATCCCGAATGAGGTAATCCACACCCAAAAGGGCACGCATAGTATGTACTCACTTAGGAGGCTGAACATTCTTAACGCAATCTTCTGAGAGAGCTAATCTTGTTTTTGCGGACATACTCTTAATCTGGTTACCATGACAGATTGGTAACTCTGAGATGTTTGCTATCAGCTTCTGAAAGCAGTGGATTCCAGGTAAGCTTGGTCTGAGGGAACTCTTTGCAAACCTCTTTCTCTTACTTCAGTTTCATTACGTTACCCTCACCACACGTGTGCTCAAACTGACCATGAGCTATGCATGCTTGCTTGTACCACGAAGGACCAAAACCCAGATAGTTGTTAAGGTTAGGACGTCCCACAAAAGAAAAAATAGCAGCTAGAATGGAAGGGAGCAGAGAACGCTTACCTGCATTGCCAGTTTCCAGTTGCTCCACTAGGTGGCGCGCTTAGCACAGGCCAACCTTGCCTCCCGCTGCCGGTCGCTCAGGAAATTGATTTCAGGCGTAGGCACGTGGCTCTCATTTTTTATATGCTACCCGTGCTCAGGGTAGAATCCATGCGTGAGTCTGCTCAATTATTTAGAGCTCACCAGATGACACAAAGTCCCATGTCCTTTAAGATTAAAGAAGAGAAAGCAGAAGTATACTAGGGAGCTAGGAATCAGAAAACAACAGTTTGATCAATAATCGCCCACCCCCAGGAGACCTGGGTTTCAGACAAGCAGTCGCCTCCAGGTTTCAATCAGCTGTGCACACAGCAAAATATGCATTTTCGTCTTTTCTGTATGTGGCCCATTACTACAGGTGAGGGGGAGACAAGTTGACATTTTCATCTTTTCTGTATGTGGCCCATTGCTACAGGTGAGGGGGAGACAAGTTGACATTTTCATCTTTTCTGTATGTGGCCCATTACTACAGGTAAGGTGGAGACAAGTTGACATTTTCATCTTTTCTGTATGTGGCCCATTGCTACAGGTGAGGGGGAGACAAGTTGACATTTTCATCTTTTCTGTATGTGGCCCATTACTACAGGTAAGGTGGAGACAAGTTGACATTTTCATCTTTTCTGTATGTGGCCCATTGCTACAGGTGAGGGGGAGACAAGTTGACATTTTCTGCCTCCAGTTTTGACCAAAGCATTAAAAAAATATTTTTCTTATGCATTTTGTCATTTTCTCCTAATAATTCTGAGTATTTGGGCCCAGTGCCCAGTATGGCCTGTGCATCTACCAGCGCATGAAAGGCTATTTAATTCCTAGAAATATGTGATTTTTGTTTGACTTCCTATGTTATTGCTGAATTAGATAATTTGCAGTCATGTAAGGAAAACATTATTGGAAAATATAAATGAGTCTTATGCTGATTAGTCTTATTTCCTTGAATGGCATTAACAAGACTAGATCTAAGTTAACAACCGTGTTATAAACCAGTAATCTTTTTCCTTCTGTCTATGTGAGTGCAATCTGGGGCCTAAAAGTCATACTGTTTAAAGAGAAGTTAGTAAGAGAAAAGGGAAGTTTTAATCCAGCATGTATGGAAGGGAATCCTCGCCAAGAAACTATAACGAAGTGGTTCACCTGACTTGGAAGTTTACGTCCTGATTTAGATGAGACAAAGGAGCAGTGAACGTGGCTTTGGGGTCAAGTTGTGAAATTGTAAGAAATGAAGAAATGCACAGAAAACCAGGGCTGTCTTTTCTAGATAGGACTCCCGAGCTGGAGAGAAGATTTAGTGCACCAAGGAAGCTGCTGTCAAGCACCCATAGGATAGAAGGAAGAAAGAGACGCCCATAGGTTACCCTCCGACCTCCACGCGCCCACTGTGGCACGCGTGGGTGCCTGCACACACAAATATAAATATGCGATTTTTCAATTAAAAAAAATTTCTTAGGTGATAAGATCTACGGCTGATGTGAACCAAATTTACTAATAAAAATGCTCCACGAGAAAAAGAGATGCCAGTCTGTTTGGGTTAGGGACAGGGAGAGCAAGGGTTTCATCTGTAATCCACATGCCAAAGATCTAAGGGTCCCAGGAAAAACAAAGCACTGAATGATCCTACAAGACCAGTTGGTGGACTCGAACCTCCGTGGCTGTGAAGAGCTGAAATGCTGAGGGTTCAAAGTCAAGCTACCTCGAGCTATCCGAGGCCCCTAGTAACCATCCATCTCTCTCATCTGTGTTTCGTGAAATACCCTCGTTACTACGCGGTGTATCTCCTCGGAATGTACCCACAGGCCGCTAGCTTTGACACGTTTAGAGTCTGCGAATGCCATCAGGTAACTTCTGCCTACAGCGGAGTTCCGTCTCCTGGATGTTTCCCCTGATGTATTATTGTTAAAGAGCCCCAACTTCTTCCTTTCTCCTTTTCTGTGCGTATATCAAATCCCCCTGAAACTGTCACCACTGGGGACGTGGGATTTGCTCTAATCGGCATCCAGCTCCCTGATCCATGGTCATTCACATCTGTCTCCAGAATAAACTATCACTTACTCTCTTTCAGATGCTGTGCTCTACAGGGACAGATTTTGGCCCCTGAGTGTGGGAACACCGTGGCTGATCCACTCACCATCTCTCAACTGGGTGGGTACCACATACCAGCTGGGCCTCCTTGAAGTCAGCCGCCCATCACTGTCTCCTCAAGAGAATGGTGAGTTCTTTCTCGGACTTTAACTATTCTCAGCATGGTCGTGGGTCCACTGATGTATTCTGAACTGGTTGTTTAAAGTCTATGTGTTTGAGAGCATTTCATTAGCTAGCTCATGGAGCTTGCTTCCAGAACATTCAGCGTGAAAGCATTTGGTTTATCCCTCTTTGTTTTCAGAGTGTTCATTAGTTAGCATCCAACCACTTTTACAGTTTCTGCTTCTGTGCTTCTCTATGACCTCCACTACCTTCTGCAACCTTGTTGCATGTACTCTGTGAATTAAGTAAGCAGCTGGTCACAAACATCCTCAGGGTGTGTCCAACATGGTGGAAGAGTTGGGGAAACTGCCCACCCCGTGATATGCCATAACCTCATAGGACAGCCCAGACAATGTACTCGTTTCTTGGGTGGACTGGGGGAGACTATTTTTTGACTCAGCTGGGGAAAGGAAATAAGAGATGATCACCTATCTCCTAACATCTTGGATGTGCCCATGTTCCTATAAAGAAGCTAATAAGCCTGAGACACAATGGAGCAAGTATCTCAGGATGAAACCTGAGGGAGTTACCACTGTAAGCCACACAGAAGTCTGACCCAAACCACAGGGCCTCAGGCTATCACTGGGAAGCTCATGATATCATAAAAAGGGAAAACAGAGTTCAAAGAAGAAATGTCTGGAGAAAGTTGTCACTGAGCACACAAACTGGTCTTGTGCTGCTGTGTTAATTTACCCTGGAAGCATTTGCACAATTGGATGCACCTAATCGTAATGATAGCAATATGTTTTCCTCAAAGCAGAGCACACTTGGTAGCCCTAAATTAGTTTTTTTCCCTCCTTGATATTGCTTTCTAATGTTTATTAATTTTTTTCTTTGCAAAGTAAGCTAGAAATCCTAATCAAGGGAATTAAAGGTCACGAATGGGCACCCTACTTTTTAATTGGTATCAAAAGAAACATGACAAAATTAGTAGTTAAAAATTCTAATGAGCTTTAGAAACTACATGTAAGTTTTTTTGTTAAAAGATGTTTAAAATGAGTAAGAGGGACTAGAGAAATGGCTCAGTGTGTAAGAGCTTTTCTCCTGCAAGCATAAGGACTTGACTTCAAATCCCAAGCTCCACATGAGAAGCCAGCCATAGCGGTGTGTGCCTATAACCCCAGCATTAGGTGGAACCCGAGAGGTCATGAGCCAGCCTAGCTGATATGATGGCCTCCCCATGCGGTGAAAAGACCCTGTCTCAAGACCATAGACAGAGCAATAGTGGCAGACACTCAATTCCTACTTCGGCTTCTGCATGGGCACACTCACACCCTTGCACACTCACATATACTCAACACAAACACACCACACATTGCACCCACCTACCCAAATCCTCATACATTGAATAATAAAATAATACAGTTTTCGAGGTTGTGTCAGGACTAAAGGTAATTTTCTCAGTGCTGACTCTCCCCCATTTTTTCCTGATCTTGTCTTGTCTTCCTTTCCAAATCCCCAATCAAAGCAGAAGACTGGCGAGATCTCTCTTAGGGCTCGGGGACAAGTGAACTGCTGCCTTGACTCTCAGCAAAAGCTGCTAAAGAAAAAAAGCTGTGGTGTTTCCATATTCATATCAGGGTTGCTGGGGTTTGGAAACAAATCATATCCTCTTCACCAGGAAAGCAGGCTCCTCCTCAAGACTTCCGTTTTGGGGGGCATGTCCCTCTGCTGCTTAGCTCTGAAACTGGGAACGATCATAATGAAGTCTGCACAACGCCCTTCGACTTCTCGTCCTTCTGCCTTCCCTGGGCCTTCCTCACATTTCAGAAAGACAGAAATGTGAGCTTTCCTCTGCGTTTTCACAAAGAAGTGCAGTCAGATGTAAGGCAATTGTATACCTTCCTGATCACTGATTAACTAACTGGCTGTTTTTCTGTATGCATGCCATTTCGAGGGATAAACATCATAAGCCAATACTGAATCTGCTCCTTCAAGTTCTTGAGAATAATAAAGTATGGAAATCCAGGGCCACTTTGTTTTACACTCGAAACAGGCTGCATGCTAAAATTACTATTCTTGGCCTAGCTACATTACGACATGTGTGTATTGGACGTGAACATTTTTTAGGGTAAGTTTGGGGATCCCACTCATACTTTGGTCCCAACTCTGGTTTGCAATTTGAAATAGGGGTTACATCCATGCTTTGACCCCAACTCCTGGCTGCTGTCAGAGGTAAGGAATGCATTGAGACTTTTTATTCCTCTCTTGGGCTCCGTGACAGGCCAGAGAGTTAGTCTAGAACCAGGCCCCACAGCCGGTTTCCACCCAGGTCTTGTTTCCCTGTGCAGCAGTAATTTCTTATGAATACATAGCGCCCAGGGTCAATGGAACAGATGGCCGTGGTTCCTAACTACCAACGTCTCTTTTTCCTCTTGCTTTTCTCCGTAACCTTTCATCTTTCTTTTGCGTCTTCCCAAGGACATAGGCTGCCCTAACACATATCTTACTGAGTGAGGTGACACAGCCTAGCAAGACAAACCTTATCCTTGGCCCGCCATGGAACATTTCAGAGCTGTGTATTTCACTTTGCATGATGACAGACCAGCAAGGTTGGCATAGGCCTTTAGGGGGGAATAAAAGAGGCCCTCGGGAAGTGGGAGATCATAGAAGACATGGGACATGAAAGTACACTTGGAAACACTGGAGTTGGGTCTGAGCAGGGAAGGGATGGGAGGGAATGGGAAAAGGAGGGGTGTGGTAATGAGAACTAGGGAGACAGAAAAGCCATGTGGAAGTCTACACTTTGATAAGTTTATTAGAAAATGTAAGAAAAGAGAGTTTGGATGGAAGGACCGCCATGGGGGACAATGTTTGAAAAGCGATAAACTGTTACCACCGTGGAACATGGAGTCTGGGACCAGATCAAGGTCTCTGGCCCAGGGTCACTCTTACCGGTCTCTAGAATAAGCTCCCTTCCCTTCAAGGTGACAGCCGACTTTGTGAATCCGTAGGGTGGGCGTGTTCTAATGAAGCATCCTTTCAACCATTTACTAATCCTCTTCCTTGTCTCTGAGACCCTGCAGCTTCTGTCACCAATTAAGATTTCTCTTTGGCATTTGCGTTATGTTCACATGGCTGTTACAGTCACATTGTGAAAATGGTACCCCGCCATCACTATTCTCTTAGAGCCTGTTTTTTCACCGTCCATTCATGGTGTTGAGACAAGAAGGTCTCGGGGAATTCTTATTGGGCGAACTGAATACTGCAGGAAAGGAAGCAAGACGTAGAACACGAACCTGCGTAGATTCAAACAGTTTTTAGTGTTCTGTGAAGCTCAACCGAAGAGTCAGGTTGAAAGTTTCTAGTCCATTGACGTTTCTGACGAAACACAACAGCCTGAACCCCGTATACAGGGCCAGATATCCAAATATCACAGTTACCACATGCTTGAAGCCCATATATAGAGCCATGGACTCAAATACTACAGTCACCACACGCTTAGAACAAACATTTTGTTACCTGAAATAAACTGAAAAATGGTACAACTGCTTCAAACTTTATTATAACATTCAATCACCTTTATGGGCGTCAAAAATTATGTCTAACAGTAATGAGCAGAAGGTAGTTAACGTAACAATACCACCCATCGCATATTTAGTGAGCAGCTTTATTATTGTAATACCCAGATATTAAATTTTCAATAGGAAATTTTAATAACCATGAATTATGCTGAGCCACAAAGAACGCAGCAGGTCAAAACACTCCTATATTTATGAATCAAAATATTTATGGCATGGTTTTCAAAGTATGCATTTTTAGAACAAGAGAGAATATCACATAATCTGGCGTAAACCTCCATTGTCTTTCTGAAGATAAGCATGTGCCCAAGCGGCTGGAGAGACGGCTCAGTGCTTAAGAGCACTTGCTGCTCTTCCAGAGGACCTGGGTTTGATCCCCAGCCCTGACATGGTAGGTCACAACTGTCTGTAACCAGTCCCTGAGGAACTGATGCTTCTTCTGACATGCATGCATGTGGTGCGCAGACATACATGTGAGCAAAACATCCGTGCACAGAAATATCTTTCTAAAACAAAAGTAAAAAAAATTAAATATTTCACCAAAACAGTGCCCTCATTTTAATTATGGAAAGAGGAGTTTCAAAAAATAAAAATAAAAAGAGACGACAGAGAGATGAGAGAAATGTCAGGAAGCGTTTCCGGAGTATTGACTGAAATTGTTTTGAGGTTCTCTTTTCTGCCCGGTCTTGAGTTCCTTAAAACAAACAAAAAGCATGTGTACCATCACAATTGCCAATAGATACTGTGGGCGAATGCGTTGGTGAGTTATCTCTGGAGTCCCCTCTGCAAAAGTCAGCTGGTCTCTGTGGCTTGCACGCCCCCTTCATGCCGGTCACTACCTCAAAGGGCTGCAGATGCGCCGAAGACCTACCCCAGATACTGTCAGAATCAGCTTCTGACTCCTCGCTGCTCGGGGAAAACTCAAGAGACAAATCTAGCCAAAGAAAACACATTCATTGAAGCCTGTCCCTGAGGGAAGCAGGAGACTTTGGTGTTTCAGATCTCCTGTCTGCGGGGTGGAAGGGTGAAGAGTGTTGCTGGGACTCCGGGGTTTACAAGGAGACAACGGCTGGGAGCGCCTGTGATGAGCAGGGTATCTCTCCGCGGTTTCCCTTTCCTTTGGAGGAGACCCAGACCCGATCCTGAGACCTCCTGGAGGCCGGGGGCTAGGTTTCTTCCTGTGCAAATGTTACTTTCATGCTAGCCAATTTATACGAGCTGAGTGGGGGAGCCTCAGCCCCGTGTCTTGAGAGTTTAGAATACTGGATGAAGAGGTGGATTTTAACAGGTCAGGGAACAGAGCAGCAGGGAAGGCGGAGGTAGCATCCAGCAGCAACCATGCTGCATGACGAAGCAGACCCCGGGGAACCTCCACTGTCTTCCTGACTACATGCTCACTGGGATGGCTCTCTCCCATTGCACACGCCCTGTAGACATTAGAGGACGCCAAATGCGAACCCCCCTCCGTCTACATCTTCAGCAGTAGGTTCCTCAACCTCCAGGACCTTCAGCTGAATAAACTTTTGGTGTCTTGCACACTTCCTGCTCTGTCGTATTCAGTGACAGAAAGGACAAACCAGGGTGAGGAAATTGATTCTTTCCAGGGTTGTTTTCAATAAGCAACAAAGGCCCCGGAGTCAGACCATGAATCCTATACCAAAGCTTAATTAATCAAGTATCTTCTGGCAAATTCTTCATTCTATAACAGTTATTCTTATACCAGTTTTAATAAAACATCAAAATAATGGTGAATTTGATAGAATTCTGAGATTAAGAAACAACTAGTTTGAGAATGAATCATAACATAGAATGAATCTAGTTTACATATGCAAAATACGACTTAAAAATCCAACACCCCTCCAAAAAGTTCAAACCCCTCGAGTGATTCGTAATATTTTCACTAGGAGTAAAAGTTATTATCAAGAGAGATAAAAAATTTATTCAGAAACTCTCTGATGTGTGTATATTTTTGTTAGATTGCTAATCAAGGGATTGTTGCAAAACATGAGACTTGTATTTAAATTTGAAAGACAGGAATTATTTTCGAAGGGGAAATTTGTATCATGAAAAATTCATAAAATTGTCATATATAAGAATGTCCTATTATAAAGATTATTAATTCACTTAGAATGTTAGATAATGATTAATGTTTTTCATGGAGTATTTGAGACAATGTAGGTTGGAGTTGTAACAATGGTATTTGTCTGGGAATTATTCATGAGCATTCTTAAAGTACTTGTATCGTTTTGTTAGTGTGTTCAATGTCCCCATGAAGTTAGTGTGTTCAATGTCCCCATGATGTTACTGTGTTCTATATCCCCATGATGTTAGTGTGTTCAATGTCCCCATGATGTTACTGTGTTCTATATCCCCATGACGTTAGTGTGTTCAATGTCCCCATGATGTTACTGTGATCTATGTCCCCATGATGTTAGTGTGTTCAATGACCCCATGGCATTAGTGTGTTCAATGTCCCCATGACATTAGTGTGTGTTCAGTGACCCCATGATGTTTGCTCACAAATCTTGGGGAATTAGAAAATAAATAACAACAGTCCCAATAAAACTATGATAAATGATATTTATTTATTGAACCAAAATTCATCTTCCAAAGTGCACGTTAGATGTTTATTCCATTAACAAAAGGTCAAAAGAAAATTGTGTTTAGCATATGAGCAAGAGAAACCTCAAAGAGGGCAAAAAATGTGAATGCTGGGAGCTCAGCCACAGTTTGAAGGAATATGGAAGACCAGTTGAGCCAACAAGGAATAATGCAAGAGCCAAGAAAACAAATAAATTTATGCAAAAAGGCTTTGGAGGTCTCTGGGCTTATGTTTATGTAGATACCATAAGGTTTATGTCGAATGACTTTGACAATGGCAATCTTTCTGACTGATTCTGTCATCCTGCTGATGGTCTGTGCTCAGAACAGCATGGCTGCATCCCATTTTCAGGCACAGGGTAACTCACCAGCTTCCCATAATTGTCTCAATTTACCGGTATGCTCCACATTGATGGGACAGACACTATCTTTGGAGTTAATTACTGCCAACAGAATTCATCCTTACAAAAAAAAAAATATCACCGACAAGATATGGACTTGTATTCCTTTCAGACCAGAAGAACTTATTGAACTGATGGCTAACTAAACTGAGATCATGCCTTTAAATATGCATTGGAAAATATGATATGCTGTGTAAACATAGGTTGTGTATCCAGTCCAAATATTGTAAACTCTTCCATTCTAAAAATTAAGCTATGTGACTTAGAGATGCAGGCACTAAGCGATTATCCCTGCCTCTAATTTTACTTACGTCGCTTGGACAATTAAAGCCCTATTAGCAGTAAATCGGGAAGTATATTTGACACAAGATTCAGATCAGTGGGTATCTACGCAGATCTGGGAACGGCAGGGCACAACTCCACCCCAGACTGCCACTGAAAATGGTTTGAGTTCTTGGCGTGCTCTTCACCCAGGCAAAACCAGGATTCTGAAGTTCAATACAGAAAACACTGTCAGCTTGAGCCAACATGAAGCAAAGGCGGAGTCTGTTAAACACAGAAAGGGGGTGCTGAGGAGGGAGTACAGCATGCCTCAAGCATGCACGTGGGCTTCCCCAAGATGAGCTGACGTAGACATGAGAGCTGGCAAACAGACTTGGGTGGCTCTCGAGTTCTATTGCTCAGAGTGTATAGCGTACAAGATGGTTTAAAGGTGGAAGAGTTTTTGTGCATTTCTGTAAGGTACATTTCTGAGGGGTTATTGTGTGGATTTAGGAATCTGAGCAGAGTGCTAGAAACACATTTTACCTGGCTTTGGTCCTCAGTCAGCACAGCCTATCAGTCGTCTCTGTAAATGCTTTGACTTCATCCGTGGGACCTGAGCTGCCTGCCTTCCTCGGTGGAAAGGATAGGTGAATCCTGGGTCGAATGTCCCCATCCCTTCCAGTGCTCCTCTTCCACGTTGTCATAATTCTCCTGCCTTTTTATCCTGCCCGAGGAATAAAAATATTTTACACAAGAAATCTGAATAGGACGTCACCTGGTATTATTAACTTTCATAAAATTTATGGAATTTATTTGTTAAAGAAAAAGTCAGATTTAGTCTGTGGGGAAGCCTACAAAAGACAGAAAACAAAAACATCACACAGTGTTCTTGCTAACTCTTCCAGGAAAAAGTTCCAAGGGAAAACAAAAATGACATCGCGAATCTCTGCGGATGGCAGATCCTCTTAACGGGACTGATGGAATCGTGGGGCTTGTGATGAAATTGACTCGGTAGTGTTGTGTTCCCCAGAACTCAAGGTGCAAAAGCAAAAGGATTACAAGTCTGAGCGCAACCCGGACATCGTAAGGTTACAAAATAAAGGCACTTTATAAAGTGCAGAGAAAAACAAGCAAGCAAAGCAACGGACAGCCGAGTGGGGGCACTTACTGTTAAAACATCAAAATAGACCCTGAGTTTGGAGCCAAGACTCACTAAGTGACAGCCATTTCAAAATGACTGTACCTCCCATACAAAGACTATAATGGTGCACTTATCAACTCTACTTATTATTATAAATAATATAATAGAGAGGGAGAGATCTGAATTTCATTACCATCAATCAACCTCCAAGTGTAACCACTTGGTAAAGACAAAGGGAAGTCCATGTGGACGTAAGGTTGTTCCGAACAAACCAGAAAATGGAGCCGGTCTTCAGTAGAAAACTTTAACAAGCATGACCCAGAAATCCCAAACTGCTAGTGGCAAGATACAATATTCTTAGCCCTTCAGTTATAGCCCAGAACACTTGGATCTAAGCCTTTGTCCAGAACTGAACTTTGATCAGCCAGGACTGCCCTCATTTGCATGGCGAGATGGTATTACCAGATGCGACGCACAGAGCAGATCTCACCAACTGCTAGGAATTCACACTGACCATTCTGGGCTATACTGCTCATTGTAAAACTCCATGCCAAGAACTGCCACAAAGAAACGGACCCTACCGTAATGGCATTTCTCCAAACCGGAGAGTCCACCTCAGCTCTCCTTAGGATATAGATGGTCTGCCAGTTGATGCCCAAATGGCTAACCTCCTGTTGTTTGCTTAAGAGGTTATTCTTGCTATTTAGGTCAAAATGGTGATGTCGGCCTGCCAGCATTCTTCCCTGCTACCATACTGTCCTAGCCACAACTGTCAGATGAACCTAGATTTAGAAACCAGGCATTTCTGAAGTATATGCTAAATGACACAATGTGAGATCTGTGAGGAAGGAGAATATACAGCTATAGATGATATGATATGCGGACGTCGTCTTGATGCTGAGGATCTATCAACGAAGTTTACTAACCGGTCTCTGAACTCTTAGCATCTTAGAATGAATGTGCTGGACGCCCGAAGATAAAGCAGTATTTGTCTGACACTTGAGCAGACTGGCTATGACCTGAAGCCTTCAAACGCAATGCTAAACATAATACCAAAGCGATAACTCTGTTCCGTCTCAACATTGTTATTCGGCTATTGAAATGCTACTTTGTAGATTATCCAACTTATCTTGCAATGGATAAAATATTGTCAAGAAATTTGGGACACTTGCAACTGTATATATGAAGCTGAGCGTTTTAGGCAAAATCAACACAGTATAAAAATAATCTGCCGTGAGGGAAAATGTGGGCTACTAATATTTTAAGTGGTTGTTTACTTTGAGGGCTGTTGAGCTTGTAACCACTCTATTTAATTTCAAGTTAAGCTGCCTCATACATCACAAAAGTTGGTCTTGCTCTGCAGCTCAAGGCTAGCTAAGTGCAGCCAGCATTTAGCGTTCCCCTAAGACTCAGTGACCCCTCTACTGCTTTTATTGGACCAATTTATATACTATTACTGCAGTGATTAATTGACCCTTACTTCCTTTTTGTTCAGTTAAGCATGTTTGCCCAGCTGTTCAAATATTTTATAAGCGGCACAAGAACATAGGCTCAGGAATTACTCTTTGCAGAACGAGTGTTTATTACAACCAGTTAAGTCAAATATTCAAATATACGTTTTTACAAGTGGAAATCCGTTAAAATAATGCCCAGGAAATAATCATGAGTCTTACTACAACCTTTAAGCCTTTTCACCGGATAACTTCTGCCTTCCAGCTGGTCTGGGCAAGATAATGAGACAGGGCTGCCCTCAAGAGCACATGGACAAGAGCCTAGGACCCTAGTGTGCAGCAGAAAATGTAACCCACATCCTTGCACCACTGCTGCCTCACATTTATAAAGTTCCGACACCAGACACAACGAGTTCATGAAATCGCACCATCAAAATCATGTTTGTCTGAAAAATCCTAGAAACTTTCGATTGCAAGTCACTATGACATGCAACTAGATTCCAGTCCCTGAATATTTGTGGAAGTCCTTGGGAAAATTCAATATATTAAAAGGGAACCTGGCTTAGCTAAACGCCCCCTGCAGTGACTGGCAGAACCTCAAAGCTCCCACCATCCAGGGACCTGCTTTTGTCAAGCTCTCCTCATACATCACTTTCCCATAATCCTTAGCGAGCCTAGCACATTCCGGCTTCAATACTGTTATTCATTTTTTTTCTAGTCTTCTATGTTTTTGTTTTCCATTCTCTCTTTCTTTTCTCTGCTATTAAATGACAAGCTTGATTCATGCATCCCCGATGGGAGCTCTTACTTTCCCTATGAACCTGTATGCATCTCTTCATCTGTAGCCACTGTGTACTTCTTATTCCTTCTTACTATAACTACGCTCTTCTTCTTCCATGTAAGTTCATTTGCTCCACACGTCTTCGGGGGCTCATTTTTAATTCTGCTCTGCTCAATGTGGCCACCATCCCTCTGAAAGCCATCTCTCTTTTGAAGTCTAGGATCTTTAGCGCATTTCTAGTTGCCTTCTCACCTGGTTTGCTTATGTTTGTAGAGAGAAGTCTTTGTCTGGATTTGGGTTATTTGAGCTACTTGAATTTGTGAGTTAAAGTAATCAGTTCTGGAAAATTCTCAGCAAGTGTAATTTAAAATATTGCCTCGTTCCATTCTCTCTAGAATCCTGAATGAGTGAATACTGTACTTCATTCGTTAGTTTTCGGTTGCTGTGATAAACACACAGTGATGTAGGCAACTTATAAAAGCAAGTGTTTAATTTGGATTATTGTTTCAAAGGTTAGAGTCAGTTATGGCTAAGCAATGGCATGGTGGCAGGAACAGTTGAGAGCTCACATATTGATCTGAAAGAAGGGAGCTGAGAATACACTGGGAATGAAACTTCAAAGACCACCCCACCCGACACTTCTGCAACAAGACAGTACCTCCTAATTCTTCCACCAGTCCCATGAACTGAGGTTCAAGTATCCAAACTGTGAGCCTCTGGGAGTCTTTCCCATTCAAACCACAGCTCATACTTTCTCTCTTGGGTCTTTGTTTTCTCTGATTACAGTGGTAACTGAGTCAATGTAATTTTCAATTTTCTGTATTAAGTTGATTTCATTCTCAGTCAACGGTTGTCATTCTTATTGTGATGATTATTTTGGTTAATTTTTAATCAAGTTCCATGTCATTTTGCTCACTGTCCTGCTTCCAACAGATATCCTGAAATCTGTCACTTCTGGGGATATTTTTGACATAAGTGTTTCGCAGGTTGGGTCTCATGATTTCACTTTCTTAGGCATTTGTGGAGCCGTTTCTATTGCTTTGGCATTTTGCTATTTTTCCCTTCTGGGATCTATTTCTATTCTGGTTCTACTTTCTTATTTTTTTTAAACAAATAATTATTTAGTTAGTACAGTATTGGATGGGGGTGTTTTATACCATGGTGCACATTTATAGAGGAAAAATGACACACCATATGGGGGTCGGTTGTCTCTTTCCACCATGCGGGTTTGAGGGGTTGAACTCTTGTTGGGTTTGGCAGCAAGGACCTTAACTTGCTGAGCCATCACATTTCCAGTCTCTTCTTGGATTTTGCTTATATTGAAATTAAGATGTTATACGAACAAATCAGTGAAAGGTTACTCTGTTGTGAATAAGGTATTTCTCTTATTTGCTGGTGCTGCGTCTCCGAGGTCATGATAATTTCAACTACAGTCATGTTTCCTTTGATTGCTACAAAGATCGTTGTAATCTCGAATGCACTATATATCAGAAGTGTTTTCTTCTTAGAGTGGCACAGCCCACTGCGTTTGCCATGAGCCCTTGTGATTAACTTAGACATGGACTTCAATGATCCACCCCCACTCTAGCACTTATTGTGTATTGGTAAGCCATGTGGAATAGTTGAGTTTTTTAAGACTATAACTCAAACTATTTTAATTTAATTACATCACAAATTCAGTTCCTTTAAGGAGAAGAATCCCCATGTAGTTCTTTTAAAAATTAAGCAGTGGATAAATATCCTAAATTCTCCTGATAATGCATATCCTGATAAGTAAGTGTACTTTGTATTTTAAAATCTGTTTATTAATTCTAAGTAGTCATCTGTCTGCATTTCTATTTATTTTTTTGGAAGAGAAGACAATAGATGATGATGGTTACATTGTAAGAGTATTAGAATGGGAAATATTATCTACAGCTCCAAGGCAAATACCTCCTGGGGTACATTGGAATACTTCTTGGATTATAAGCTAAAAAACAATAGAGAAAAGATAAACACATATTAAAAAATACAACACTTTCAAATAATCTAGAGTTTTGATGTAATGTAACAATCAGTAAAACATAGCAAGATGTCTCTTAACCTCAGTTGATGATAACTTAAAAAATAAATTCCTGGAGAGTAGAAAGATGGAGAAAGGAAAAGTTAGTGTCTTTCTAAAGATTAAAGGTGGTTGGTAAGGATTCCTGATCCATGCAGCTGCACCAGCAACCACTGCCTAATCTGTCTCTTCCTTTGAGAACCTTGGGCCTATTTTATCTGCATAAAGTAGGGAATTATAGTTGAAATTAGAACAAGATAAGTCCTGTTTATGATATACTCTTCCAAGAACTCAAGAATCCAGAGCATTTTCAATAAAATCCAGGCTCCCACTTTCCCTGAGAAGTTGCCTGTTCAGACACAGTGTTTACCAGAGTCATGGCCCCAATCCTGACCTTAGGGTGGTCCCTTGTCACTTGCTACCTCAGGAGTCCAACTAGAAGACAGATGGATGGAAATGATTCAAAACAGAAAATGAATTCCTTTGGGCATGGCCACACTGGGAGGACAGCAGAAAAGTGTCTTGTGGCACTGAGGGTGATCTAGGACTATATACAATGGCAAAGGCCAGTCCAAGAGGTAATAGAATACAGTCTGTCACGGCATGGTCTAGTTCTGCTGTGTCGTACTGGTGTCCTGTCATTGGATAAGCGAGAGACTGTTCATAGCGTCACTTCTCAGCATGGCATTGGAATACACATTGTCTTTCTCAGAACCGGAGGTAACTTAAAGATAGGACACAACTGAAATTACAGAACTGGTCAGAAGGACAAAAGAGTAACAATAAAGGTAAGAATTGGGTCCTCGGGAGAGTAGAGGGGCAGGAGACAGAGGGCGACTTCAATGGAGATTGTCACACAGAGTTGCTCAATACAGTTTGTATGTCAACAGGACTTCATCGGCGCAGGCTTGCCTCACAGTTTATTCGGATGAAACTGGAAGCCATGTGACATTCTTTCAGAAAAGGAAACACTCCAGTAAACTCACCATGTAAATAACCATTCCTTCCAGAACACTTGAAGATAGACACAGATGATAGATTTGCTTTTAGTGAAACAGTCTAGATTGTACTGGAAGAGAAATGGGAACCTCTTACTCAGACTACTAGGCCAAGGCACAATTTCAGCAGAAATGTAATTCTTTAAGTCCAAGACACACCCTCTGTTTTAAGAACAGAAGAAAAAAATTAATCATAGCTGGGTTATATATGGAGCCTGAAACTCAGGGTCATTCACCCTTTTTCTTGGGTATCTGAATATCATCCATTCTGCTTCCTCCAGCAAAATCTTACTCTATCACAGTTTAGAAGGATTATTTTTTTAAACAAAAGAGACAGTCTAGAACTCAGTAATTTTAAGGCAAAGTTTAAATAATACCAAATAGCTAAAAAGAAAAATAAAGCCTCTTCGAACCATCTAGATCTTTAAGGAAGGCGAGAATCTGCTTATGACACTAAGGGATTTAGAGTAGGGGCTCTTAGCTTAATGATTATGCAAACCATGTGAAGATCTCTTTATCCTTCACATTCTTAGCCAAATCTTGGTCATGGCCTGACATTTTGCACTTCCGGCAAGTTCCCAAACTTTGTATGTGTCTACAGTTCCTGCATTATATTTTTGTTAGCAGAGACCCCAAGGAATGTCAGCAAGGCTTAACGCAGAGACTGTGATGTCCATGAACAACACTACAGTGGCAGCAGGAAGTGATTTGGGATTCCCCTCTGAATGCTGTGAATACCATTGGTTAATAAAAAAGCTGCTTTGGCCTACAACAAGGCAGAATTGAGTAAGGCGGGAATACCAAGCAGAGGAAGAAAGGGTAGGTGGAGTCAAACAGAAACCACTATAGAAGACAGACGCTGGATGCCGGCCGAGCCTTACCGGTAGGCCACAACCACATGGAGATACACAGATTAATAGAAATGAGTTAATTTAACATATAAGTGCTAGCTAGAAATACGCATAAGCTAATAAGCCATGAAGTGTTTTAATTAATACAGTTTCTGTGTGGTTATTTCGGGTCTGGGTGACCAGGAACGTACAAGCGGCCTCCGATCATAAGGAAGGATAGCTCTTCATCTTCCATTAATTGGCCAGATTCTACCCCGGTTTACTAGAGATCCATGGTGATGTACGTGTATAATCCAGGCACTAAAGAGGTCGGGCTGGAGGTGGAAAGATTGCAAATTCAAGGCCAGCCTGAGCTGCAGTCAGATTCTCTCTCAAAGTGACAAAAATAAATTAATAAATATAAAGTAATATTTTAAAAAAGTCTTTTGTAAAAAACTTTGGTGCCTTCAGTAGGGAAGAAAACAGGAGTTCGAGGCCAATATGAGCCACACAAAGAATTGCCAGTCATTCTTTGCTAAACAGTGAGACCTTATCTCATAAAATAGAAAAACACAGTGAAAAGAGAAAAAGAAGTACAATGAAAGAAAAGAAAAAGCAAGAACAAACTTTCTAGCATTATACAGTATAATATTATCTAGTATTATATAGGTATATTTAATTATATAGCATAGGTATAATTAAAGGTCTTCTCCATGTATATAAACATTTGGATTTATTTCTTTATCATTTATGTGTATGTGTATGGGGTATGTGCACACGAATACAGTCCCTGAGGAGCCCCAAAGAGGATGTGGATGACCATTGTAAACTCTTCCAAATGGTACTAGGAACTTAACTTGGATTCTCTGGAAGAGCAAGCAGCGAGTGCTTTTAACTGCTGAGCCATTTCTCTAGATCCTTGTCTTAGGTAGGGTTTCTATTGCTGTGAGACACAATGACCCTGGCAACTTTTATAAAGGAGAATATTTAATGGTGTGGCCTACAATGCAGAGGTTTAGTCCATTATCATCATGGTGGACCATGTTGGCATAAGGGCAGACATGGTGCTGGAGAAGGAACTGAGAGTTCTTTATCTTGATCAGTGGGCAGTAGAAGGAGTCTGTGTCCACACTGGGAATAGTTTAAACATAAAAGGCCCCAGGCAAAACTTGGGTACACAGAGGGGTGGGATGGTGGATGCAAGGGGAGATGGGTAGAGAGAAGGGAGAAGGGGAGGATTGGGGATAGCTTGGGGGAATGGGATGGATGGGATGGAGGAAGGGTGGATATGGGAGCAGGGAAGTAAATATCTTAATTAAGGGAGCCATTTTAGGGTTTGCAAGAGACCTGATTCTAGAGGGGTTCCCAGGTCCAAGGAGAGGTCCCTGGATGATTGTTCCTTAGGCAGCAGAGGAGAGGGTGCCTGAACTGGCCTTGTCCCATAGCCACACTGATGAGTATCTTGCATATCATCATAGAACCTTCATCTGGTGATGGATGGAGATAGAGACAGAGACCCACATTGGAGCACTGTACTGAGCTCCCAAGGTCCAAATGAGGAGCAGAAGGAGGGAGAACATGAGCAAGGAAGTCAGGACCACGAGGGGTGTGTCCACCCACTGAGACGGTGGGACTGATCTAATGGGAGCTCACCAAGGCCAGCTGGACTGGGAGTGATGGAGCATGTGATCAAAATGGACCCTCTGAATGTGGCTGGCAATGTAGGCTGATTGAGAAGCCAAGGACAAAGGTACTGGGTTGTGATTCTACTGCATGGACTGACTTTGTGGGAGCCTGGTTTGTTTGGATGCTCACCTTCCTAGACCTGGATGGAGGGGGGAGGACCTTGAACTTCCCACGGGGCAGGGAACCCTGACTGCTCTTAGGACTAGAGAGGGAGGGGCAGGTGGGGAGGGGGAGGGAAAGGGGAGGCAGGGAGAAGGTGGAAATTTTTAATAAATAAATAAATTAATTAATTTAAAAAAAGACCTCAAAACTCACCCTCGCCCTGCCACAGTGACACATTTCCTCTAGCAAGAGCACACCTACACCAACAAGGCCAGACCTCCAAATAGTGCCTCTCCCTATGTGCTTATAGGGGCCAACTGCTTTCAAACAACCGCACCACTACCAGACCCCTGAATACATTTATACATCTTTTTTTTTTTTGTATCCAGTTAGTCTCAAATTAGTTTGGTTTTTGTTTTTGTTTGTTTGTTTTTCCAGACAGGAGACAAGCTGTCCTGGAACTGACTCTGTAGACCAGACTGGCCTCGAACACATGGAGATCCATCTACTTCTGCCTCCTGAGTGCTGGGATTAAAGGTGGGTGTCACTACCGTGCAGCTCAAGGTAGTTTTTGTATAGAAATATGTTCCTAATTGCAACCTCAATCAAATTGAGTGTGATAATTAAATTTAGTTGACAACTTGGCAAATGCTCAATAATGCTCATTAGTGGATTGTCTATGTTAGGTTGCTCTCTGGACCAGTCCCTGTAGGAGTGTCTTAGTTTATTGATATTGGAAGAGCCAGCCCACTATGGATGGCACCATTACTTAGGCAAGTGGTTGTGAATTGTAGAGAGTGGAGAAATGGACAGATGAAGCTAGTTGCACGCCTGCATCCATTTCATTGTGCACTTGATGGTGAGTGTGACGTGACCAGGGACTTCAAGTTCCTGACACCATTGTGACTATCCTGTTGTGACGAGTGTGAGCTGGAATTGTAAGAGAAATAAACCCTTTGCTTCCCTAAGTTGTTTTTTTTTTTTTCTGGGTATTTTGCTGTAGCAGCAGGCATGAAGTTAGAACACTGAGAAAAGCTAGTTCCTGTTATCGCCAGGACTGTGTCCTTTGTCCGTCTTTCCCATCCAGCATTAGGAGTCTTTCTCTGTGTGGGCCCCTGGTCTCCACAGAGGCTTGAGGCTAAAGCTGTAAATAAGAGCTGAACAAAGAACCATGAAGAAACTAAACTTGCTCCCCCGAAGCAGAATGTAAATTCTTCCCTAGTGGAAATCAGTTTTCAAATTCAAAGGGCATCCCTAGCATTTCAATATTAGAGCTCACTGAAAAAGTATAATCAGAAGCAGTTATTTAATGTTTAACTCCCAGTTTTAATGTTTTAAACTTAAGAGTTTTCTTTTTATCATTCTGATGTATTTTGTTAAAAGTCCTTTATAAATTAAACATGCATTTAATTATGATCTTTCAGTGAAAGTTATTCAGAGTGCAGATGAAATCAAAGCTAACTGAAATAAAGTCATTCCCATAAGTTAGAATCAAAGCTAAAATATTGCTTTTTTATGAACAAAACAAGCATTATAGTTCTGATTGAACTTGAATCTCTTTCACCTAGAGCCAAAATATCACTATATTATTGAATTTATATACACGAGTCACTTAATAGAAAACAATGGGACAGTCTGCCTTTATCTTAGGTTTGAAGTCATCTTACAGTGGAGATAAACTAGTTTCATTCTTATTTGTGATTAATCTGTTTCTCAAGAACTAGGCTATTCCCTATCTGTAACCTTAACTACAAATGGTTCTGTACTGCCTGTTCCAAGAAACAACTATGTTTGAAAAAATTATTATGACCACCTTGCTAAGAATACCTTGTTATGACTGCCTTGTTATGACTACTTTGTTATGACCACTTTTCAACCATTTATTCTTTTTTGTAATCCTACCTGCTTGCCTGCCAAATCGCCCATTTGTAAACCCCATATTTCTGAACTTTAAGAACCTGTATCTTACCCATGCCCAATGATGATCTGTTTAATTCTACCTTCATAGAGAGACACCCAGGTACATGAATAAAAAAGCTTGCTTTAATTAATTGGGCCAGGAAGATTGGAGTTGATGGTCTTTCTCTTCACATCCATGCAGTTAACAAAAACTTTTACAAAAACATGGCTTATTAAACAAAAATCCCAGTGCTAGGTATGGGTTAACTTCTTATGAGTTGTTGACTAAGAGGTCCCTAGGGTTATCATCATTTGACTTCCCACCAGACCTGAATAGTAGGAACCTGTTGATAAAGACACCACACGCTTTGGTTGACAAACTCAGAGAAACAGTAGTGGAACCGAGCTGGCAGATTCCTTCTTCATGGTTAATTCTCATGGTGACAGAAGAATGTTTTGTGCAGGGAGCTGAAGGGGAGAAGCTTCCTTATCTGCAGCTTTGTATTTTGCATGCTGTAATAACAACTTGCTAGGAAAGATGTGCCTACTGGTGCAATAGAGGCATGGATGCTATGGACGTAGCCCACTGAGGAGAACATTCATTTCCCTCCCACCTGAGGCCCGGGGAACATCATGGAAGACAGAACACAGAGTGTAAGAGCTATGCCATAGTGAGGAGAGTCTTGAGATACTGTCTAATTGTGATCACCTGCTTAGAACTTTGTATTAATTTCTTTTTGTTGCTATAATATATATGAAAAAACAATTTAATGAGGCAAGGTTTATTCTAACATGTTGTTCCAGGCATCATCAGTCATGAAAGGAAAATCTAGGGAGCTGTCACTTGAAGCACGTGACCACCATCTGAAGCAAAGAGGAACGAGTGACCACAAGTTCTATTCACTTCCCTGTCTCCAATTATACAATCCACATTTCTAGTAAGGAAACAGCATTCCCCACCATTAGGGGGTCTTCCCACTTCGACAAATATAAACATAATCCACCTGAACACATGCCTAGAGGGAGGGTCATCTTCCAAGTCTTTCTAGAAGTTCACAATAGTAACCATCACAGACATGCACAAGACTGAGGCTCTAGGAACTCAATCATTCCTAGGGAAGAGGTTCACGGAGCCTTGTCCCGCCTAGGAGAGATATTGAAAGTTGGGGTATGCTGAGAGAGAGGGAGTCCTCAGTGACATAGCCACTGGTGAGTGTTCATATTATGGTGCGGGAGAATTGTTTGTATTCTGTCAACCATGTTTTAAATAAATGCTGATTGGCCAGGCAGGAGGTGTAGGTGGGAAAACCAGACAGGAAGTGGAAATGATACAAGGAGAGCAGGAGAATTCTGGGGAGGAGGAAGTTGATTCCTCCCACTCCTGCCCAGACCACTGAAGCAGCAGGATGTGTGCTGCCCCACTGAAAAAGGTACTGAGCCACATGGCTAAAATAGATCAGAATAATGGGTTAATCAAGATGTGAGAGTTAGCTAATAAGTAGCCTCACCTAATGGGCCAATCAGCTTTATAACTTACGGAGATCTCAGTGTGATTATTTTCTTTGGGGCTAAACAGCTGGGGGGCCAGGCAGGACAGAAACACAAACAAGCAGGCCCTTCATTTTACAATATTATGGTTGATAGTGCCACCCTAATGCCCATTAAAGTAGCTCTGGTTAAACCTAGCAGGTAATAAAGCAAAAACAAACAAACAAACTAAAAACCCTCAAAGACTTAAAAGTGGTTACTTTTTCATTGCTGTGATGAGACACCATGATTGAGGGAGTTCAGAGAAGGCTTGTTTAGGAGCTTAGAGCTTCAGAGAGTTAGAGTCCATCACCATCACGGTGGGGAACATAGCAAGAGGCATGCAGGCACAGCGCTGAAACAGTAGCTGATAGTGACTCACCTACTCTACCATGGCCACACCTCCTAATCCTTCCTAAACAGTTCCACCAACTGGGGATCAAGGACTCAAATATACGAGACTACGGGAGCCATTACCATCACAGGAACTTGGTGGAAGCAGAGGTAAGGTACAGGCAGAAGGGTCATGACAGACAGGTGGGGGCTGAGTACAGTTAGTTTGATTATACAAAAGTATGAAGTTGTCAAAGGATCAATTATGAGATGGGAACACCACCTCCTGTAGTGAAAAAACTGGAAGAATAAATTAATAATAAGAAGAAAGATATGGCAGGAACAGTCATGTAAAATGCAGCTAATTTTCAAAATAACTTTAGAATTGATATTTATTTTCCAGCTGCCAGTTATAGAAAATGTCTGGTGAGACAGGTGTTAGTAAATATATTTTTTAAAATATTTATTTATTTATTATGTATACAATATTCTGTCTGCGTGTATGCCTGCAGGCCAAAGAGGGCACCAGACCCCATTACAGATGGTTGTGAGCCACCATGTGGTTGCTGGGAATTGAATTCAGGACCTTTGGAAGAGCAGGCAATGCTCTTAACCTCTGAGCCATCTCTCTAGGCCCTTTGAAAGACTCCCATGGGCGTCTTCCTTCAGGAGAGACCCCATGCCCAAAGATCAGTCAAAAACACGCAGCCGGATGCAAATAGCAAGAGGTTTATTGGAAATACACGGGTACCCGGGGCGACCAAGTCTCTCGGAGGACTTGCGCGCCCCCAGGTTGTGGGTGAGGGATTTTTATAGGAGAGCAGAAGCGCGGGTACAGAAGCAAAAAAGCGTGGTTACGGGGATTCATTTCATTGGTCAGTTCAAATAAGGCTAAGCTGAGTGGCACATTCTTGACCTTTTACCTAAATACCAAGGAGGGGGTTGTGTTACCTGTTTTTCTTATCTCTTCCTGCCTTTCTAGCTGGAGACCTGATGTCTGATTACACAGCCTCTGACTTGTGACGAGCCCGCTTTATACGTGACTCAGGCCTCGCAATCCTTTCTTTCTTTGTTTCTATGGCCAGTTCATAAATTCCCTGTCTTGCAGCCAGATAAGGCTGTCCTAATTCCGGAGGCCTTGAATTAAGCTTGTTATTGTGACTCCTTTGCAAAACAGTATAGCTATGGTTAAAACTAGTTGGGGTCCTTCACTTAAATATATTTTATATTTTTAATATTTCTTAATTATTCTCACTGCAGAGACGGAATTTTTCATTTATGGTTGCAGTGTATTTTGCTTATAGTATCTATATGTGGAAGTGTATTTGAAATTACTTAATGAGTCATTAAAAAGACATTTAAAATTTAAGTTGAAAAATTGAGATTTTTCTCACTTGTCTTTTGATTTTTGTAGTTTTCAGTAATCCTAACAACATTTCTTTCAACTATGTGTGTGTGTGTGTGTGTGTGTGTGTGTGTGTGTTGCTTTTTCTTACCCTTCTACTATGTTGCTGGGTTGGTTGTTACCATAACACTTTGCTTAAAAATTATACTAAATACAGACTTCTGTTTTAATCACTGTAACTACTACAGACATTCTCCTAATTCTGCCCATGCATTTGAAAAAAACAAAAAGTTAACCTTATTATAGTGTCTTTTGTTTCAAGGACAGACTACTATAAAAGATACATAGAACTTTCCCTTTTGCTTCTAATTGCCCCTTTTAATGATGCTTAATGTTGCCACACAGTGAAGCCATAAACCATAAACACTGAGGGGCAGCTGTTAACACCTGCTTCAAAGGAATACAGTTTAGGGAATGCACAACACTGCCGACAGGAACTTACTTTTCTGTCTCTGAGGGGTTTTTCAGTGCAGCACTGTTTAGAGGAAGTGCGTTTATGATTTTACTGAGTTTAACCTCAAAGGCATTTATTTTTCTAGGCAGCCTTCAAGCAACACCTTTCCGTGAGAAAACTAGTGTGCTGACTCTTAATTAAAAATTCACACTCAAGACAAATTGGGCTTTGATGTAAACACATAATTGACCACACATTTTGATGAAAATTTGAGTTGAGGGCTATAGGAACACGTTATTGCATTGTGAAGAGACTGGTAGCTTACGTATACTTTTCTTTTACATTAAGGAATAATACAACAACACAGTAGCCGCTGCAGTTTATTGCGATCATTCCCCACTTCCGGTTAAAGACGCTGTAATTCTTCTCTTGACCATGTCTTTGACGAGCCTTAAGTCTATTGCTGAACAGAAGTGAGCTCCTTTCAGCAGTTTTCTAGAAGGAAAAAGGAGAAGAAAAGAAAATGACGTGTGGCCACCAACCCTAAGTTTGAGAAATTTGCAAACTGGCTGCTATCACTGAGGTGACTTGGAGCTGAACATGGTTGAAGTATTTACACTCAGGACCTCAGAAAAGTCCACAAATTATTTCTTTTCCCTTTTTTTCAGAGCACTGGTTTTAAACATTTGTCAGTTTAGACTGACACCATTAGTCAAACATCCCACGTGTATCCTGTTTCCGAGGAAACAACTCTTTCAATCCCCAAATCAAAGTGCCTCATGCATTTTGCTATGATGTTCTTTGCCCAGAAAATGCTCATAGATTTATGAAGGAAGCCCTATATCCTCTGCCCTTTGGAGAAAATAGGAATATAAATCTTGTCTGTCTAGAATACAAACAGAGTAAAACAGGCTGCCCTGTGTTCCCTGTCTCATCTGTCATCAAGGATAAAATCCCAACTAAATCTTCTCAGAAATCTGAATAGAATATTTATAACACTCAATATTACTGGTTGTAGTCAGCAATTTGAGTTTCGAAGGAAAAAAAGATTCTAATCTAAGAAAAAACAAGCATGGCCTCTCAAGGAATACACATTGAAACCCCAGAGAAGTTTTTGAATTATCTTGGCAAGCGTGGGATTCAGAAAATATTAGCGGCTAATCTCTGACAAACTGACAGTGAGATGACCCTTAGATCTCCATCTTCTGGCAGCAATACGGGCAGAGAAACTTGATACAGCTCTGCTGACTTCATGTTTCATAGGGAGATTTTGGTGAATAAAAAATAAATATAGTGGAAGTATTTTAATGCAATTAGCAAAACCGTCGATATTATCTTTGTATGTATAGAAACATCTAAGTAACTTTTTCGAGTGGCTACTAGGAGTTGGATTATTTTTTTTCTCATATTAGAGGTTCCACAGTACCTGAGTCTGGGAGGGCATCACCAACGAAAATACATAAATTCTGTTATCCTCTAACTGAACAATTTTATTCTCATACAATAAGGAAAATTATTTGAGCCTGCTAGGTTAAAGAGAGTTGCTCTCGTCAGCCCACGGTGAGTTCTTTGTTACGATAGTTACTGTGTACGATGTACTCAGCACTGAGGTGAGATGCAGCCAGAGACATCACCTGAGAGAGAACATTTCCTCCCGTGCTTGGAAATCAGCTCTCCAAACTCTGTCCCGGTATCATTTATTTGCATTTTCCTTTTACAGATTTTTTTTTTGTTTTTTCTAAGTCTACAGTATATGTGCTTTTGCATCTGGCTTCAGTGATTTTGAGGTCCACTGGTTCTTGTGCCTGATGTCAGGCGTACTCTGCACTGACTGACTGTTGCTTTCTTCTGAGCTTATTGTGAATATAAGTCTCTAGTTAAACAGATGCTTGGGATTCTCTTGAGTGAATGGAAATGGATTTCGCTGCCCAGTCCTGTGTTAAGTGTGTGTTTAACTTTGTAAAATGCTGACAGTTGTCTCCCAGAGCAGCTGTTTAATGTTTTACTCCTATAAACAATGTCCTTCTGTCGGTCCACCCTCACACTTGATATTGTCACATTTTTGAAACTCAACTCTCTGCTAATATTTCTGTATCGTTTTAATGTACATGTCTCTGGTGACCAGTGATGGTGATCATCTTACTAGAATTATAAAATTCTACATGTTATTCCCTTTGTCCTTAAAGTTTACTCTACATCTATATATCAAGGGTTAGTGGTGAAGCCCCCTTCGGGTGCAAGTACAACTCTCTGACTTGTTTTCATTAAATACATGCTTCACTGAGATAAGTTAACATTGGACAACTAAGCTTTCGGCAATGAAGAAGCCAAAAGACATTCAGATGTCCAGTAATATGAATGTAAGAGATTTTGTTTAAATACAGAACTGATACCAAAAGACACTTAGTTCTAAATCTAAAATATGCTACAGTTTCATGGTCTGAGTTTCTATGGAACCCATGACTTCCATTTGAGTTTGAACTTTCTTTAGAGAAGTTTCCTTCCTTCCTTCCTTCCTTCCTTCCTTCCTTCTTTCTTTCTTTCAAGGCAAGGTCTCATGTTGTTGTGGACTATTAGTTAAAGATGTATTACATTTGTTTACAATGTAACAAATTGTACAAAATTTTGTTGCATTCTTTTATGTTGCATTTGTTTAACTCTGTGAAGCTGTGTTACTTTGCCTGTCTAAGACAGCTGATTGATCTAATAAAGAGCTGATTGCCCAATAGCCAGGCAGGAGAGTGAATAGGCAGGGCTGGCAGGCAGCGAAAATGAATAGGAGGAGCAACCAGGTAGAAAGATTAAGGAGTGAGAAAAGAAGGTCACACATAAGGCTGGAGAGATGCTTCTGAGTTGAAGAGCACTGGCTGTTCTTCCAGAAGTCCCGAGTTCAATTCCCAGCAGCCACATGGTGGTTCACAACCATCTATAATGAGATCTGGCACCTTTGTCTGGACTGTAGGCATACATGCAGGCAGAACACTGTATACATAATAAATCTTTTTTAAAAAATGACCACACAGCCAGACACAGAATAAGAAGCAAAGAAAAGACGTACAGAAACAGAGAAAGGTAAAAGGCCGGGGCAAAATGTAGATGGGATAATTTAAGAAAAGCTGGCATGAAACAAGTCAAATAAGACTCAGTGTGATTTATTTGGGAATGGGTTGACAGGTCCCTCAAAGAACCAAAGAGTGAAAAATAACCACATATGTAGAACAGGTTAACATAGTATTTTACCGGGTAGTGAATTCTCTTGCCTCTACCTTCTGAGAGTTGGGATCACAGAAGGAGAATACCACATAGTATATATGTGAATTTTGTTTCCATGAAAAGCATTGGCAAATCAACAAAGAAGGTGAAAATGCTTTCTCTAATGCTAGAGAAAGGGACCCTGGTTGCCTGGGGCAACAGTAGTGTGCATCCTGTAGGGCTATGTGTGCCTGTGGATGAAAGAGATTTGGAAGAAAGTTTTTGGGAGGAGAAGAAACTCATACCTAATGATGTCACTTTCTCAGTTTGGGATATGACGCAGATAAAAGTAAAGGGGGCAAGACTTGAGCTCAAGGAGAAAGAAACCTCAGTGAGGTAAAGCTATAGGAACAGGGAAAAATCAAGTCTTCATGGACAACATGAACAAAAGACTCCAAGAAAGCACAGAATGCACACCGAGGCTTCCCTGCAGGTACCCGTGAAACTTCCTACTCTTTTCCAGGGGTCTAGGTTCACAAAGTTTACAGCAAGAGTTTTACATTGCTATCAGCACTGCACGTGGATTTGAAAATATTGCTCTAGCAGAAATTCTTGGGGTACTTAGAAAGGACAAAGATGGCACACCTTACTCTCTCTGCAGACAGAAGACAGAGGAGCCAACAGTATGAGGCGACACTGCCTTCCATCTTTTGGGAATACAATTTCATTTTTGCGATAAACATTTTACTCCAAGAAAGTCCAGAGATACAGAAACTCACGTCAGTTGCTAATGTTTTGTTGAAATCTTGTCTTGACATGTTATTGACTATAAAATACACTTTGTTATTCACTTTATGATGTGATTAGTCTTGATAAGGTACAGCTTCTGTAATATCATATTTGTTTTACAAAACATTGGTAAGTTCATGAAAATAACATAAAAACTAATAAATCAGCCATCAAAATATAGTAATGATATAAAATTGCAAGTAATTTGAGAAAATGACTTTTAGCTAAAATATAAGTCAGGAAAACAATATTTCAATAAACTAACCATAATTTTCTTTTCTGTAATTTTTCTTTTCCTATTTTTTTCTTTACCTAACCTGTTCAAAAGCATGAATTTTACAGTCAGTCTACTAAGCTTCCCTTAAGCAAGAAACAAAAAACAAAACAATAACAAAAAAACAAAAACCAACTACAGTGAGATAATGAACTCTTGTGAAATTGTCACATCTCTCTTCCAAGAAGCACAGCTGGACCTCTGACTCCTCCTCAGTCCTACTGTTTGACTTTCTCTGGGCCTCACCTCATAGACTTGTAAACATTAAGTGCTAGTTCATAAAAGCACATGTGCAAACATGGGCGTGTCAGCCACCTTTATGTGAATTTGCTGCAGCTTAGTTGTGTGCATGAGTTGATTTGCTCTACAAATGCGCCCTAATGACTTTTGAGAAAAGAAATTAAGGATAATCCTTTAAATCTCTCCAAGTCAAGCAGTCAACATTGTATTTTTTGTTGTTGTTGTTCTGAATGTGCTCTGAGGGAGAGCCCCTTTTCTGTCACCATGTTATGTAACTGGTGCCCACACCCACTCCTCACTCGTTCTGTCCTCCCCTCTCCTGTCCCCTCCTCCCCTCTCCTGTCCACTCCTTCCCTCTTCTGTTCACTCTTCCCCTCTCCTGTCCACTCCTCCTCTCTCCTGTCCACTCCTCCACTCTCCTCCCCTCTCCTGTCCCCTCCTCCCCATCTTGTCTCCTCCTCTCCTCTCCTGTCCACTTCTCCCCTCTCTTGTCCACTCCTCTCCTCTCCTCCTCTCTCCTGTCCACTCCTCCCATTTCCTGTTGTCCTGCTGTAGCTGGTGCTCACACCCACTCCTCACTCCAGGTTCCTTCATTTTCTACATTGTCAAAACCTTTGCCACCTGCAAGAGTCTCTTAAATATCATTTTTGTTTCATTCGATTAAGAGTAGGTCTCATGCTATATGTAGGTACCAAGGTCTTTTTCCCTTCTTCCTGGCGATTCGCAGGGCCGTGTGATTTCCGGCTCCCTGGAGATTCTGCACTAGCACTGGCTTGAGGGGTTAGCTTAGAGAGAACCTGGCTCTCTTTGTTATGGTGATTCCACCTGTATTCAAGGTTCTAGCAGTGGGCTCCACACGCCTGGCCTCCCCCAGCTGATTCTGCCTGAGGCGCCGGGGCCTTCATTCTCCTTCCTGCTTCTGTTGGGAGGAGGCCTTGCCCTTTTTGATCCCGCTTGCCCACTTCTATAAATACCCGACTTGAGTTTAATAAAGTTGCCATTTACTCTTGGTAAATGAGCAAGGTCCTTTTTGTGTGTGTCTCTTTAAACCCTCAGGACAATCGTCCATTCTCGTGGGCCTGAGTTCGGGAAGGCGCACGCCTGGATCGGGTGTGGGTATCCACAGGAAGGCGGGGTCCAACAGCTATATTCCAGACTAGCCTCAAATTGACAATCCTCCTGCCTCATCCTCCTTCGTGTTGGGACTGTAGGTGGCTGCTCAACATAACTACCAGCATAGCATCTTTATAGTCCACTGACTTTTGTTTTTCCAATCTACAGGTGTTTCTTGACATTTTAGAACATCTCTGTATGTTTGTAAATCACATGGGTTGTTACCTGGTTGTCTTTATACTTCTCTTTCCTCTGCTAAGTATCAAGAAAATCAGAACAACAGTTCATCTTTGCCTCACACTTGCTGTAATCTGGAACTTAAAACTCCATCTGTTCATTAGAAGAAAAGATCGGAAAATCAGTCCACCACCTATAGCTTTTAGAGAAGCACTTTGTATGTACTGGGTGTCTACACTGCTAAATCCTTGCCCCTGAGTACTATAACCCCCTCAACCTCTCCTAACAACTCAGCACTATCATGTATCACGTTCCAGCCTACTCTGAAGCCAAGTAGCCTGAGTACAGATTAATAAATCCTCTACCATTTTCTCATCTTTGTAATGAGTATAGAAGTTGCTCACGGATGAATAACACTCATCTCTCTAAAATCATGGCTGTAATTCTACATATGCAAAACTGTGAGTTACTCTATCTTGTGTTTTCTGTTCGCATTTTTCTCTTAGGAATAAACTTGCTTTGATGGACTAAAGAAAACCCACCTAGTCTCAATATAATAGTTAATTGCATCTTACTAATTGTAGTGATGATTGCTTTCTATATTAAATTGAATTTTTGTGTGTAGGTACACAGTTTTCCCAAGAGCTTTGCCAGATTATTGGCACCAAGATCTATAAAGCTTTCTTGTCAGACTGCCTTGGACTGCCCACAAATAAGGACTTGGAGATTTATTATTGATTATGACAGCTTGGCCTTATCTTAGGCTTTTCCACAGCTAGCTCTTAGAACATAATTAACCTTTCTTATTTATGTTCTGTCATATGGCTCGGTTACCTCTCCTCTGTATCTTGTCTTGTCTCTCATCTCCCTGGCGTACTGCCTTTCTTCTTCCCAGAGTTCTCTCTCTGCCTGGAAGTCCCACCAATACTCTCCTGCTATTGGTTGTTCAGCTTTTGATTACACCAATCACAGCAACACACTTTCACACAGTGGACAAATATCCCACAGCAAAAGTTCTTAATTCAGTAAAACCATGTAAAATTAGAAGCATTTTCAAGTAAGGATTACACTCACAATGTACAGTCCATATGTATTTGGCAAATTCAGAAAAAAACTGTATTATCTATCTTACCTTAGTGAGTCTGAAGTTTTATATCTAAATAATTTTTATTATGGTTTGTATTGCCATTCTAAAATATCTTTTTAATCCTTAAAACATTTTCTTAGACGAACAACTTAAGCTTTTATTTATGTCTCTCAACCTTTTATACTTCACATCTCTTTTGCGAGATTTTTTCTGAATTTGTTAACAAAAAAATTGTAACTATAATGATCTATTCTTCAACCCCACCAGAGACCTGAGAATGACACAATATTACCTGAGTAAGTAGGAAGTGTAGAACAAGCAAGTTTCAAAACTATAGACATGCCAGAAACAGATTTCAGGAACTTATTTATCTATGTCCCCAGACTGCATTTCTCATAAACACGACTAAATTTTATTTGCCAATTACCATTTAAAATTACTACCATAATTGTCACTATTCCAAAATCTTTATTTTCCATTCCCTAAACTTTAAAATAAATGGTACAAAAGATTCTAAAAGAACTAAGCAGTTTTGACAAGCCCTGCAATATCTTTGGATTTTCATACCCAGGTCATGCAGCTTAATGAAAGCAGCTAGTCATCCTTGACATGCTGAGAACCACAGAGGAATGCAAAGAAAAACTTGCATGGCCTTCAGTTTGACAGCACCAATGTATCTTAAGGTTATAACTTTATAAATTCAATTTCTGTTTTCAAACACAAAAAAGAAAGTGAAATCATGCGTGAAAACTTCTTGTACAACAAAAAAAGTAGATCAAAGGGAAATTTGGAAGAAAATGTAAGCCTTGGAAGTTATTCCTATTATTATTAAAAGACACTTGTCTACCCTGAGTTAAGTGACATTTTTGTTACTATCTTAAGCACAATTCTATGTAGTTCAATAGCTTCTAGTTAAAAAATAACTGTAAAGCTGTTTTTGAATATACCCTTTATTTTGTGCATTTACTGCATATGAATTTAATGACTAACAAATGTTAACCGTCTGCTACATTTACTACCACAAGGACATTGACTTCAAGGAGTTTGCAGTGGCTGTACCAGTAGCAAGGGAAAATCCATGATGATGTCTGCAAGGTATTTTTATGGGAAGATTATGTTGATAGTTGATTGGTTTGGACCTAGTTGCAGAGAACAAAATGGATAGCAGCTAAATTTAGTGACAAGAAGTATATTATGGTCTCTTGGGACAATCCAGAAAGCTCAAGACACAGTTCCTAAAGATATACCACAAAACCAAGCCACTAATGTAACAATGGCTCAGTACTCAGTGGAGGTTGTACCATAGGGCCACTGGCTAAACCGGCTTGCTGCCAGGCTAGGGCAGAGAATGGCGGGGCATTTTTAAGCGGAAAGGGAATGGGAGGAACACACATTGCAAAGGAATGTTCAGTTTTTAAATAGATTTGGACAAGGTTCAGTTTTGTTCTTTGGAACTTGAGCAATTCACAATGAATACATTATAGACCAAATGTCTGTGTCTTCCCAGAGCTTGTATCTGAAACCTCATTCCGCAGTGTGGCAGCATTAGGAGGCCTCTGGGGGGCAGCTAGGGAAAATGATACGGATGGAACCCTCAGGACTGGAATCAGTGTCCTCAGCAGAACCATGGGAGTCAGCTTGACTCCTCTCTCTGCTCAGCCGTGGGAAGGTAGAATACGGGTTGGCACTCTTGGAAGAGGGTCCTCACCAGAATGGTGACACTCTGGCCTCAGTCTTCCTGTCTCCAGAATATGACAGACTTCTGTTGTTTGAGCTCTACCTTGTTTCAAATACTTTGTCATATGAGCACAGATTGATAAGACAACCAACAGGAGAAATGGCTTCAGGTTGGGCATTGGAGTACCATGCGGGTGAAGGTTAGGGTAAAAGCTCAGAACCTAGTTAAGTTTGCTCAGCTAGAAATTGGTCCTTCAGTGTTCCTGCTTTAAGAAAGAGTCTGTGAGACATTCTGCAGGGCACAGAAGAAAATGACTGACAAAATGCCAATATAGACGAAACAGCCTTCCAAATTTCCTGTTTCCCAGAGAAACCTGCTGGATACTATGGGCCTGTTGGATGAAGATGGGTGCCCCAATGATACAGAAGAACTTTGGGTGGCTGTCTAGGCAGCAAGATGTCTCTGTCAATTGTAGAACTTTGGAGTTGGTTACAATGAGCTTCTTGTTTACTTAGGAAATAGCATATCCTTCTGGAGTCTTTGATGGAGTTGAAGACAGATAGTTATAGTTTTCCTTAGTAATGATAAAGGATAAATTAGATATAAAACTAAAGATAGAATATATGATAGAGCATTTTCCAAATGTAAATGGACTAAATATTACAACTAAAATTTTTGCTTGATACTTGTTTTGTTATATGTAATTTTACTATATTAAAGTTAAAACCTTCCTTTTTATTTAGATAGAAAAAGAGAGATGATGTGGTAAGTTCTTCTGCATATGTGTTGCTTTTATTGGTTAATGAACAAAGCTGCTTTGGCAGGACAGAATATAACCAGGCTGGAAGAGAGAATATATATAATATATATAGAGAGAATAGGCGGAGTCAGAGAGATGCCATGTAGCCGCCAGAGGGGAAAGACACCCAGAATCTTTACTGGTAAGACAGCTTCGTGGCGATACACAGATTAATAGAAATGGGTTAATTTAAGATGAAAGAGTTAATTAGATGTTAATAGGAAGCCTGAGATAATAGGCCAAACAATGTTAAAATTAATATAGTTTCTGCGTGGTTATTCAGGACAGAGAAGTCAAGAAATGAAAGAACAGTCTCTGTCTACAAGAAATGACCAAAAAGGAAAGGGTAAGAGAGGGGAGGGGACACTAGGGGAGGGAAGGAGACTTATGAGGAGAAAACCTTTTCCAGATCCTACGGTAAAGAGAAAAATCCAGTCAGGCTGATTGTGAAGTGACCTCTAGGCAGCTGCAGAATTAACATAGATTAAATGCAGTTTTTAAAAAGTATAAAGTAGAAGACAACGGCGACATTTTGAGCAGCACAGAGTATAAGTGGGACAGGAGGCAAGATTGTCGTTTGCTCTTGTGTTGGCAAGTCATGTGTGCCGTGATGGGCACTGTCCCCTGGGAGCAGTAATAGCAGAAAATAAGCAGGAATGGATGGAGACGTGAATGGTCGATCATTAATCAGAGTTAGGTTGCAAAAATGTCTCCTCCAAAATGCTTACCCTTTAAAGGAAGGAGCAACATACTCTGAAAGCCACAGGAAAAGAGCAAGGTGGGGAAGCGTTTCTCTTTTTTTTTTTCTTTATTTAATCAGAGGAGGAAATGAGGACATTCATATACAGAGGAGAATGATCTCAGAGAAAGGCAAAGGTCAAAGAAAGGAGAGAAACCCAGAGAGCGTCATTGTTGCTTAAAGTGAGAGGCCTTAGAGGGAGTCTCTTCTAGTGGGACAGGAAAGAGGGTAAGGAAAAGCCTCGTGTAGAAACTTAGCTGGGAGAGGCAAGGGTGGGGAGGGGAGCGCCTACTATACCTATATATACCTACAATACGACCTGAGAGGTCTCTGGAGTGGACGTGAGCGACAGCACAGTGACTGTGGCCTGTGGCCTCTGAGGAGCATAGCATGAGGGGAGCATTTGCAGAATTGCGCCACCTCTCTATGGCGGTCCCCTCGAGAATCCAGAGGAGCTCAGCTGTAAGCGGAGAAGCCCGGCTGACCTGCTCCGAGGCTCTCCGACTTACACGGCCTCTCACATCTTCCATTCCCCTGCTCGGCTGTCTTTCCGAACAGGCATTAAAAATGAGGTCTGGGTCCGTATCAGGAAATGAAAGGGCAAGATATTTTTATCTGATATCGGGAACTTTTCTGATGATGTGAATTTACCCTCTGGGACTTTCGTAAGTTAAAACAGCCAATTAAAATGGCCTTCTCCAAAATCCCGGCAGGAAAATGACTCATACGTAGGATGAACCAGTCCAGTGATATGCTTATGGTATAGATTAATAAAATAGGCAAAAATTAATAAATTAATAAACGATACCAGAGATTATTTCTATAAATAGAATTTAGCTTCTCTTGTCACACAAAGAAACTAAGAAGAAAAAAGTTTCGTCTGGGAATGGGTATCGTGAAAGGAAGGGAGAAGAGAAGGGGAGATGTGAGAGGGAGGGACGGGGTGGGCGGGGCGATGGAGCTTAGCAGCTAGGAAAGGCATCGGTAGATTGGAGTGATTTTTCTCTAACATTCTACATCACTAAAGTCTATTCAATTTCCCTTTTAAAGTGTTGGAAGACAATATTGATCACATGGATTAAACAGAGGTAGGTTTGTGATGCACTATGAAGAATATGTTTTGAGAATATCCATATTCAAGCTTCCAACTTGAGATTTGAATCATGCACTCCACTTAATGCTTTAAAAATATTGTCTGTTGGCACTGTGCCCGTTAACAAACAAGCTATCTCTCGTCATAGTTTGTGGAGTGCAGATGAATTCAAAACACAATTTAGAACTTACGATTCCTCATTAGCATACATGTACAATATTATAAATACTAAAAAAATTGTGGTTGGGAGCAGAAACTCTGACAGAATCCAGGAAACTGAGATATATTTGTGCCCAAGCTGTCATTCGGCTGTTTGCATGCTATTTTAGCATTTTGTTCATTCCTTGTCTACCTTATGCTGCCCTCTGCTTCAAACTGCACTGCTAGAGACAGTTCTTATGGGAAGAGCTTTGAACATACACACATGTGTGTGCGTGCACACAGGTCACGGGTGTACATGCATGTGTGTGTGTGTATACATGGTTTTCTGGCTAGATTTATATTTTTCCCTCAAAATATAGGGAAAAAGACAAAGCATCCCTAAATTTTAGCACACATTTTACTTTTGTGACAAATACTAAAAGTGATATATTATGTGATGTTAAAAAATTTATATAGCCCAGAAAATATTAAATGTCTCCATCTGTTCTCTCCACCCTTGATATAACCTAAATACTTACTTTTAATAGTTTCTTGTGATATCACCCTCTCACTGAAATATATTTATCCACAAAAGAAATATATGTATCCATATCTATGTAACTAGTTCTGAATTTATTTCCTCAAAAAAGATTGTTTTTTATTTTAAGATATACTTTAGCTCTCTCTGTCTCTTCTTTTTCTGAAGAGGCAGCCTCTGCCTCTCCCCCTTCCTCTTTCCTCTCTTTCTCTGTCTCTCTCTCTCCCTCTTCTTCCACTCCATAACCCTTAACCCTGATACTCTTCCCACTAAATAAACTCTACATCTCTGCCCTCCCCAAAGATCTACTTTAATGGAAACACTACCTTTAGATAGCGGTGTTTGAATTCTGAAGCGTGCGTCTGGGTGGCATGGCTGCTCTGTTCCCTGCTCCGTCGGCCTGAGCTGTTATGGCATTGTCAGGCCCCAGTGTGTCTGAAGCACATAGCATACGTGTTCTCTCCCAGGGGAAACCCTTGTGGCAGAGTCATGGGCTGGGTTCTTGTCACTTGCTTAACTACTTCCAACTTTGTACTCACTAATGGGATGTTCTTGTGAATTTGAGGGAAATGCACTCTTCCTAGTCCATTTTTACTGTATCTTTCCCTTCCTCTTCGTATGATCACAATGTAGAGTTTAGGAGGGTGATGGGGTCCTCCACCATATTCGTTATGCTCTTCAGGTCTAAGCTGAAACACTTTATCTGGAGTTCTGGATTTGGCAAATTCACGGCAAATCCCATCTATACCAACGAGTGATTCTACACCCTTTGTCACTGTTTGTAGTTTGCTTGGAGGTCTATGAACGACAGAGGGCAAAACCCGCCCCATAAGTATGGCAGCCATTCTCTTTAGAGCCTTAGAGACGGCAAAACTCATAAACACTACCTCCACCGTGGTCAGGGTTACCTAATACCCGCAGTGGCAGAAGCTGATGACATGTGAGCCAGAGCTGCGTATGAGAACTGGTGTCAGGGCCGTAGCAAACCCTTCCGCATCTCTCTGTTTCCTCATTAAAGCAGCTTTACATTTTACAGTTCTTCTCATCCACACATAGATTGGTCTATCATTTATCACTATCACTCCGTACCATTCTTGGGCAGTCTATCACCAGAGGTACGAAAATGTATTACTCTTGTCCTCAAATAAACAGTTGGGTTGTTTTCAGCAGTTACTCTTAACAGAAATTCTTATACTGCATATGCCTGTATATACCTTTGACAAAACATAGCGAGCACAATGCTAGATTAAATTAAGAAAATCATCATTTTGTTCTCTGCATAAAACTCCGTTCCAGCTCCTGCTGCGGCAAAGCCCCTTATGATTCCTCATAATCATAATTAAGAGCTGATTCCTCATTTGTGGTGCTGCTGAGCAGCGATAAAAATAATGAAGAAATGGGCCTGGTAGAAAGTACTGGTCTTTAGGAGCAAGGAAGGAATTCCCCCTTTCTTATCTGTTGCATCTCAGATGAGATGAACAGTTGGCTTACTTCATGGTCAAACCATGTCATGTTTGCTTCTCCATAGGCACAAAACAATGGGTCTGCCATTGACTCAAACTGTTACAAGCAAGGATATATAGGGCATCCAATGAGATCACGGGGTTCTTGTGTCCTGTAATAAGGAATTGAATTAGAGACACATAATATAGGTAATGCTAGAAATAGAGATGTATTCAGAAAGGGAGAAGAGAGCTGGGAATGGTCCAAGGCTTAAGGGTTCTGAGCCATTGGAGAGCCTCTAGGCTATTTATACAGCCCCTACGTTCTCCTGAATTTGGAGAGCATGGGCTTCCCTTCCTCACCCTGCCCCACACACTGTCCTGCTACATGAAGTCCACAGGTAGAAAGGATTGCAGTCTAGATCTGCCACTGTATTTGTTCATTTGGTTTTATAATATTTTTATTTACTATTTGAGAATTTTGTACATGTATACAATGTGTTTTGATCACACCCACCTCCCACATCTCCCTCCAATTCTCCCAGACCCCCCCCAACAATTCTATTCCAATCTTATGGCTTCTTCTTCTTTTTCTATTTATTCTTATTATTTTTTATGACCTGTTGAGTCCAGTTAGCATTGCTTATATGCACATTGGGACATAGGTACTCTACCCTTCCCCAGCCACCACCAACTGCCAATACCCGCTCAGCTGGAAATCTGATCAACTGGCTTTTCTTTTTCATGTTAATGGTGATGCCTTTAGACTCTAGAGTCTAGAGTCTCTCTCTCTACCCTATTCTCTTACCTCAAAACCTCCAAAACTGTAACCCAAGAAATACATAACTTGTATTTATCTAGGATATATTTTTTACCATAATGGAAAGCGAAATAATATATTCTTTACTCCCAAATTATGGCACACCACAGTCATCTCCAACCAATCTCCCAAAGTTGATTTGGCAAATCTAAAAATGCGTTTTGTTTAATTGCCCCCACTCATCTACAACAAAAGTACTTCAATAAGAAAAGTTCGAGTGGGCAACTTTGCCTTGAAATACTATATTTACTTATTTGTTGATTGATTGATGGATGCATTTAATAATTGTGATTCCCTAAAGTTAAAGAAAGTGAAATGATATATGGCATTCATTGTGAACCTGCATTTGCTATCTTATTGAGCAAGCCAATTCATTCCAAATCATGGTCCTTTTATGTATATTTAGTATCATATATATCTAACAGTGTAGATGAATATTTCAAAGAAGCTGTGTGCTCTGTAAAGCCACATTGCTGACAGGGGCCAGAACTGGTGTCTAAACATATGTTTATGTCCTTAACGCTTGGGTTTTCCCATAGTTCTACAGTTGCACCATCCATGTTACATGAAAGAAATTGCTTCACAAATCGAAAGACAATATCAGGGTCATTCCCCAGCGTGAAGCAACTCAACTCATACAGATTCCGAATCTAAGGCAGAGTGCTAAATGGGATAAGTAGATAAAGGCAACAGGTGTGGAATTCTTATGTCTCTTTAGATTAAAGAAGACTTATTTAGTTGGTGTATGTGTCATGTAAAGGAATCAGCTGATAAAAAGGGGAGACATGAGCTGGAGTCAAATAGTGGAATTTCGGTCCCACAGCTAGGGAGTTTGTGGCGTATTTACGGTCTGAGTAGAAGGAAAGTTGCCCCACTTACAATTGCTTTTTGATGTGACTAGAGTAAGGGTCTCCCAGTGCTTTCTGCAGGGAAAATTACATCAGCTTCTTTTTACTTTCTTTCCTTAAAAAAGAATCAATTTTCTGGGGAAGTCGCAAACCTTGTTTGCTTATATATTATCTCTGACTATTTTTGTGCTGCAGTGGAAGGGTGGAAATATTGCAATGGCACACAAAGTCTAAAACCAAATCTATCCTCTAAAGAAAAAGCTTGCCAAGTCTTATAAAATGGTATTTTTCAGAACATCACTGTAAGTGACCTGCACAAACAGATCAATTTCACTTATAAGAACAAAAGGCCACGTAAGGCTTTCCAGCATTGATTCAACATCGATTGTTTGATTCTCCAAACTCTGTTACCATTTGTCTCAGTCTGTATTCTATTGCTACCAAAAAATTCCACATAGTGTATAAATTATAAATAATAGAGTATTTTATCTCTTTGATCAAAGGACAAGAAGCTCTAGACTGAAGGACTCCACCTGATACGAATACTCTGTGGTGGTGGCCTTCATGTGACTGGATTGTTAGTGAGCATGCAACTCAGATTTGCCTTCTTCTTCCTAGGAAGTAATTGATCAGCCAGTGACACTCCATGCAATCCTAACTGCTTCTTGAAAGATCCATTTGACTTATTGTTGTCACATGGATTTAAGGATTAATTTTCCAATACATGAACTTTAGGGAAAGACGGTCATACCACAGAGTCAACTGAAAGTGATTAAAGCATTTTCTATTAAAATTTGAACTTATTTAACCTTCTTACCTAATGATAACCCTTAAATAATTTGATGTGATTTGAAAATGTAAACAAGGAATGGGGCTTTGGATCAGCTGGTAGATTCTCACCTAGCAGATGCAAAGCCCTGGTTTGATTTCCAGTGCTGCATAATCTGGGCCCGGAAATAATCCTTGCCGTGACCCAGCATTTAGGAGCTGGAGGCAGAAGGATCAGTTGAAGATAGTCTTTGGCTACATAATGAGACTGAGGACAGTTGGGAACACACTGGACACTGTCTGAAATTAACAATGAATACAAATCTAAAACGAAAAAATGTCTATAAAAAAGTAGAATGTCAATTGGTCTTAGATGTGAGCTAGGAAACACCTTGGAAGATATTCTCCTAAACTTTGAAGTGATATGAAGTGTTTGAAAAATAATCCAGATATAACATAGAAGCAGGAAAGAAACTCTGCCTAACATACTGTAGGCAAATTATCCTTGTTCCACTCAGAAGAGGTTGAATGAACATTAGTGTTATAGATTGTTTACTTGAATTTTTATTATTAAAGCACTTGAGTTGTTATTAATATAACATAATTAATATAATTATATTAATATAATTAATATAAGGTGATATTGAGAGGAAAATGCTCCTATGGTGCATGGGAATGCATTTTGCATGCAAGAGCCCACTGAGCTTGGATTGACCTCCTGACTGGCAATTACAGCCCCTTGTGCTCAGAGCCTCCCCTCCACATATCACTTTCCTGCCAATGACACTATCTTCCTAATATGCCAGAGGGGACAGGTAATTTCTAGACAAATGATAAATAACTTTTAGATGTACATGAAAACATTAAAAGTTTGAAGACATTTAAAATTGGAATAGGGTAAGAATTTATGATTTCAATCTCATGAAGGTAGATATCCCATGATCGTTTATTTCATGAATAAAGTCTTATGAATAAAGGTGACCTAAATATTACACTATACCAGGGCTTCCCAATCTTGACACTTTTGTCAATTGGTGCTGCAAGATTTTTGTTTGTGGTAGAAGCATCCTGGGCTAGTGGGATGTTTATAACCCCATTCATTAGGTGGTCGGAGCAAACAACCCATCCTCCCAAGTCTGCAAGTGGTGACAACTGAAAATGTCTCCTACTTAATAATTATTGCAGGATAGAACTGGCCTTGGTTACAGACAGCAGCTTCCAGATGTGACGGCCTACAGGGACATGTGGACCGTCTCATGTAGTAGTGACAGACACTGTAGCTTCAAAAGACAAATTTTTGCTAGTGATTCTACTCCGTTCCTTGACAATAGTGCCATTTAATAAATCCTTCACTGGGGAAGAGTCATGTTGAAGTCTCTGCGATTTCCTTGCCATGATAATTTGATTGTCTACATAACAGTGTATAGAACCATCTGGTCAAGAAGCCTCAATGAGGAACTACCTAGGTCAGGTTGACTGATTGGCATGCTTCTAAAAGATGTTCATAATCGGTTCCTTGAGGTGGGAAGATCCGTCTTAAACAGGAGCCTTCATTGGCCTATTTCATCCAGTCTGGCCCCATCCCCTACTACCTCCTTAGTTATAAATTCATTGATACGTTCATTAACTGCTGAAGTTAATGCTCTCTTGATCTAATACCCTCTCTAAAATGCCAGTAAATGGGGACCAAGCCTTAATAAGAGATAATTCAAGGTAAAAAAAAAAAAAAAGAAAAACCATTCTATGATTCAATCACCTCTCTCTTTGACCAATAGCATCATAGGTAAGGTAGTTCTGTCAGCCTAAGATTGTAAATAAGAACCTGTAATGTAGACCACAACTGACCTGTAATATGCCTGTATTTTTAAATTAGAAATAGATTATTATCTCATACAACATATCCTGATTATGGTCTCCCCTCCCAGTTCCTCCCCACTTCCTCTCCCCTCCAGATCCACTCCTTTTTGGTCTCTCATTAAAACAAACAAAGAAACAAAAAACAAAACAAAACAAAAAACAGACTTCTAAGGGATAACAACCAAACATGACAAAATAAAATATAATAAGATGAAACAAAAATATCATATCAAATTTAGATATGGCAATCCAACAGGAAGAAGAGAAAGCATCCCAAGAACAGGCCCAAGTGTCAACTCTTTCTTACAGTCAGGAGTCCTATAAAAACACTGAATTGCTAGCTATAGGTATATAAGCGGAAGACCTGGTGTAGACCCACACCAGCCCTGTGCTTGCCGCTTCAGTCTCTGCGAGCTCGTATGTGCCTTGTTTAGTTGATTCAGAGGGCTGTGCTCTCCTGTGTCCTCTATCCCCTCTTGCTCTTACAAACTTGCCACCTCCTCTTTGCCAGGATTCCCTGAGCTCTGAGGGGAGGGTTTTGATGGAGGTCTCCAATGTAGACTCTCTTTCTGAATAGCATCTGGCTATGGGTCTCTGCATCTGTTCCCATCTCCCGGTGGAGGAAGCCTCTCTGATGGTGACTGGCTAAGGCACTGATCTTTGAGTATAGCAGAGTATCATCAGGAATCCCTTTATTGTTTGGTTGCTGTTGTACTCTTTTCTTTTTGACCTGTAGTGTTTGGTTTTACACTATATATCTACCTAGTCTCTGGTTCCTGGACACGTAAGCAGCATCAGGTCTGGGTTCCTTCTTGTGAAGTGGGCCTTAAGTCAAACCAGACATTGGTTGGCTAATCCTACAAATTCTGTGTCCCCATGACCCCAGCATATTTTGCAGCCAGGACAGATGGTAGGCCAAAGGTTTTGTGACTGGGCTTATCCATGTGTCTCTTTTGGTAGCCTGCAAGTACCTTCCAGCATCAAAGAGAACAGAACAGAGGGATGAAGGCTCCATATAGGCACCAGCTCGACTTCTCCGTGGTCAATTAGTTGTGTGGGTGTTGACCTTGGCAACGAGGCCCCACTGCTACTTTGCAGAGAGCAATCTTTGGTCTTAGCATCAGCCTGGGTTGTTTGGGGGATTTCCATGGGGTCCCTTTGGCCAACCCCTCAGTTGAATGCAACCCAGTTCTGCCACTGGAAGCCTTGCCTGACTACAAGAGACATCCAGTTGGCACTCTGCACCCCCCATTACTAGGAGTCTTCATTAGGATTACATTCACAGATTTTAGGAAGTTTCCACTGCACTAGGTTTACACCCCCAAAAATAACCCCCAAATTCCAGTCTTGTCTTCCCACAACAATATCTCTCCCTATCTTATGGCCCCACTCCTGTCTCCCACCTCTCTCCATCCTACTAATAAAATCTATGCTATTTCTCCCTCCCAGGGAGATTCAGACCATTCCTCTTTACCTAACCTTTCTGAGTCTATGGACCCAACTTGGTTGTTATTTTTTAATGGCTAATATCCACTTACAGAAGGATACATACCATATTTGTCTTTCTTGGTTTGTGTTAACTCAGAGTGTTTTCTTTTCTAGTTTCATCCATTTGCCTGCAAATTTCAAGTCAATTTTGATAGTTGAATAATTCCACATTATGTAAATGTACCACATTTTCTTCATTCATTCTTCTGTTGATGGATATCTAGGTTGTTTCCGGTTTCTGACTATTATGAACAAAGCGTCAGTGAACATGGTTGAGCAAGAATCATTCTGATAGGATGGAGCATTTTTTGAGTATATGCCCAAGGGTGGTAGAACTGTGTCTTGAGGTAGATCAATTCCCAACTTTCTAAGGAACCATTGCCATGTGGTTATACAACTCCCACCCGCAATGGAGGAGGGTTCCCCCTGCTTTACGTCCTCTTCAGCATGAGTGGTCACTTCCATTACTGATCTTGCCATTCTGACAGCTTTAAGATGTAATCTCAAAGTAGTTTTGATTTGTATTTCCCTGGTGACTAAGGATGCTGGACATTTCTTTAAGTGTTTCTCAGCCATTTGAGAGTCCTCTATTGAGAATTCTCTGTTTAGATCTCTATTACTGTTCTTCATATATTTTGGATATTAGTCCTCTATCAAATGTAGAGTTGGTAAAAAATTTTTCTCATTTTGTAGGCTGCCATTTTGTTCTTTTGATGGTGCCTTTGCCTTACATAGTCTTTTCAGTTTCATGAGGCCCTATTTATTAGCTGTTGATCGAATTGCCTGCTCTACCAGTGTTCTGTTCAGAAAGTCGGTCTCTTGTGCCAATGATTTCAAGGCTATTCCTCTGTTTCTCTGTTAGGTTCAGTGTATCTTGTTTTATGTTGAGATCTTTGAACTACTTGGATTTGACTTTTGTGCAGGGTTATAAGCATGGATGTACTTGCCTTCTTCTACATGCAGACATCCAGTTGAAGATGCTGCATCTTTTCCAGTGTACTTCTGACTCATTCATCAAAAATATGGTATCCGTATATGTGTTGGGTTTTGTCTGGGTCTTCAATTAGATTCCATTGATCAATATGTCTAGTTTATGCAAGTACCATTTGGTTTTTATTACTACACCTCTGTGGTACAACCTGAGATCGGGAATGGCGATACCTCCAGCAGTTCTTTTATTGTTCAGGATTGTTTTGAAACTATTCTGTTGTTGTTATTGTTGTTCTGTTTTGTTTTTTTGTTTGTTTGTTTTCCCATATGAAGCTGAGATCTGTCCTTTCAAGGTACGTAAAGAACTGAATTGGAAACTTGATAAGAATTGCATTGAATCTGTAGGTTGCTTTTAGTGGGATGGGCATCTTCACCGTGTTAATTCTACCAAGCGATGAGCATGGGATATTTTCCCATCTTCTGATGTCTTCATTGGTTTCTTTTCAAAGACTTGAAGATTTTTTTTTTTATCATACAAGCCTTTCACTGTCTTGACCCCATAGTCATTCAGTAGAGAGTTGCTTGGTTTCTATGAGTTTGTAAGCTTTCTTTTGTTTCTGTTGTTGTTGATATCCAGTGTTAATCCATGGTGGTTTAATAGGATGTAGGGAGTCATTTCAATTACTTTATATATCTTGAGACCTGTTTTATATATCTTGTGTCCCAGAATGTGGTCCATGGAGAAAGCTACATGAAGTTCAAAGTAGAACATATGTCTTTTTGTGTTTGAGTGAAATGTTCTGTAAATATCTGTTATGTCCAGCATGTTTATTACATCTGTTAGGTTCAGTATTTCTGTTTTGGTTTTGCCTGAGTGATCTGTCCGTTGGCGAGTCAGGTATTGAAGTCACACTATCTGTGTGTGAGGGACAATGCATTTTAATCTGTAGCAGTGTTTCTTTTACAAACCTGGGTACCCTAGAGTTTGGGCCATTGATGTTAGGAATTGAAATGTCACCTTGGTGAATTTTTCCTTTAATGAATATGTAGTCTTCCTTCCCTACTTCTTTTGATAAGAAGTCTATTTTGTTATATATTAAAATGACTACATCATCTTGCTTTTTAGGTTCATTTTCTTGAAATAAATTTGTCTAACTTTTTACCTTGAGATGATATTTATCCTTAATGTTGAGGTATATTTCTTGGTTGCAGCAGAAGTATGGATCCTGTTTTTACATCCATTCTATTAGTCTATGTCTTTTTATTGGGGAATTAAGTCCATTGATATTGAGAGATAATAATCAATGATTGTAGATTCTTGTCATTTTGTTGTTGTTATCTTAGGTGGTGGTAGTGGTGTGTGTGTGTATATGTGTGTGTGTGTGTGTGTGTGTGTGTGTGTGTGTGAGGGGGTGCTTCCCTTCTTTTGGTTTTGATGGTGTAAGATTATTATTTTCTGTGTTTTTATCAGTGCAGTTAACCACATAAATGATAATTTTCCTTCTAGCACATTCCATTGGGCTGGATTTGTAAATAGATATTATTTAAATTTGACTTTGTCATGAAATACCATATTTTCTCCATCAATGGTGAATTAAGTTTTGCATAGTAATCTCCACTGCCATCTGTGGTCTCTGAGAGTCTGTAGCAAATGTATCCAGACTTTTCTGGCTTTTAGAGTCCCCTTTGTGAAGTCAGGTGTAATTCTACTAGATCTACCTTTATTTGTTACTTACTCTTTTTCCCTTGCAGATTTTAATATTATCTCATTGTTCTGTTTGTTTAGTGTTTTGACTACTATATGGAGAGGGGACTTTCTTTTCTGGTCCAGTATATTTGTGTTCTGTATGCTTCTTGTACCTTTATAGGCATCTCCTTCTTTAGGTTAAGAAAAATTTCTTCTATAGTTTTTTCGAAAATATTTTCTGGGCCTTTGATCTGGGTTTCTATTCCTTCCCCTATACCTATTATTTTTAGGTTTGGTCTTTTTTTAATGTTCCAGATTTCCTGGATGTTTTGTGTCGGTATCTTAGAGTTGACCAGTGTATCCATTTCTTCTATCATATTTTCAATGCCTGAGATTCTCTCTTCCATCTCCTTTATTCTGTTGGTGAAGCCTAACCTTAGCAGTTACTGTTCAAATTCCTAAATTCTTCATTTCCAGAATCCAGTTACTTTGGTTTTTATTTATTGATTCTGATTCCAGTTTCAAGTATTGAACAGTTTCCTTACACTGTTTGTGTTTTCAGTGATGTCTGTAAGGAATTTACTCATTTCCTCTTTAAGAACCTCTACCATATTCTGAGAGGCTATGTTAAGGTCTTTTTCTTGTGCTAGTGCTGGGTTCTAGTGAAGACTCTTTGCCCTGATTGTAATTGATTGTGATTTTACACTGGTGTCAGGCATTTGTGTTTGGGTGATTGTAGATCTAAGTGTTGTTTTCTGGATTTGTCTTTGTTGAGTGGGTGTTTTATTCCTTGGTTTCTGTTTCCTCTCCACATTTTCAGAGAGTGTGATGACTGAGTGTTGCCTGTTTTCCTGACCTGCTCATCTGGTATGACCACAGGAAATCCATGCTGGTGTTGGAGGCTGGGATACTGGGATGGTGGGAACAGCGGTGGGGAGGAAAGGTTGGAGAATAAGGACTTCCCGATCCATTAGGGTCAGAGAGGAAAGAGACACCACAGCAGGTTCCTGTCACAGAGCTGGGAATGAGACTGAGGGACCATGGAGCTCAGGAGCAGTAGGAGAGGTGTGCTTCTGCCTTCAGCCTACTTGGTGTCCTGGGGGAAGCAACCCTGGGGTTGGCAGTGGTGCCTGCTGGAGTTGGGAACTGCGACAAAGCAACAAGAAGGGGGTAAAAGTGAGGAGGGTAAGATCTGTGGGATTCATAGATGTGGGCAGTGGGGAAGAAAGGCTGGAGCTGTCTTCTGTTTCAGTGCTGAGGATTAGCCTGGGGGATTGGATCTGAGTGACAGAGGAAGAGGAGAAGGTCTACTGGCTGCCTGATTTTTTTTCTGGCCAGTATGGCCTGTGGTTCTGCAGGGGTCCAGGAGTGCCTGCTGGCTTGGGGACTGGGATGCAGTGCAGGGATGAGTGGGAGGGGGGAGAGTAGGAGGGGATGATCCATCTGAGATGTGGGCAGGGAGGAAGGGAGGCTGCAGGATGGAGGCGAGCCTGAGGGATTGGGTCTGGGGGAACAAAGACATATGCATGTATTTTGATTGCCTAAAACCATATGTCTCCAAGTCTGGCTTCTGCCCTTCCACCTGCAGTCCCAGTTTAGTAAAATCAATCAGTGGCATTGATAATTATGATTATTTTGTGGTGCTGAGGACCAAAGCTAGGGCCTGTGCACATGAGACAATGAATTATCATTAATCTATGTTTCCAGTTCAATTTTTCTTACAGTTTTTGTGCATTCATTATGTGCCAGACTTTATATTATGGATAAGGGATCAGTCAAATTTTTCCCATGCTGTTTCAGAGTATAGATACTTGTTACAAGGATGGAAAAATGCTCATTAATTACATACTACAACGTTACAGGGGCCTTCCAAGGAAAGGAAAGGACCCCTGAACTGTAGCACAAAGAACCATCACTCGTGTCTTCGTTATGGTTTCTATTGCTGTGAGAAGACATCATGACCAAGACAACTCTTATTTTTTTAAAAAAGAAGATATTTAATTGGGGCCTTGCCTATATTTTCTGAGTTTTTGTCCATTATCATCGTGGTGGAAAGCATAGCAACACACAGGCAGGGGTGGTGCTGGAGCAGTAGCTGAGAGCTTTACATCCTGATCCACAGGCGGTGTATGCACAGATACACACACACACAGACACACACACACACACACATCACACACATACACACACACCCCACACACACACAGTCACACGCATACCACACACATACACACACAGAGACACATACCATACACACATACACACCACACACATACACACACAGAGACACATACCATATACACACATACACACCACACACATACACACCACACAGAGACATATACCATACACACACATACACACACACCACACACACACAACATACCACACAATATACACACACACACCACACACATACACACACAGTCACATACACATACACACCACACACATACACACCACACACATACACACCACACACACACCCCACAATACACACACACATGCACACTACACACATACCACACACACATACACACCACACACACACCAGACACACACATACACAGACACACACATACACAGACACACACACACATCACACACATACACACATACACCACACACACACAGTCACACACACACACCAGACACACACATACACAGACACACACACACATCACACACATACACACCACACACATACACACATACACCACACACACACAGTCACACACACACATCACACACATACACACACAGTCACACACATACACGCATACCACACACACAACATACCACACAATATACACACACACACACACACACACCCCACAATACACACACACATGCACACCACACACATACCACACACACATACACACCACACACACACACACACACACACACACACACAGGGTTAGAGAGATGAGAGAGAGGGCCTGGAATGGACTTCTGAAACCTCATTTTTTGAAAGCCCACCCTCTTGGTCATAGTGTTTCCACAAAGAATAGAACAGACAGAAGTTCGTAAGGGAGTAGTATATTGCTGGGGCAAGCCTGACCATGCTGCTTGTTGAAGAAACATGGAAAACTTTGGGACATTGGATTAAGAAAATAGTTAATACTTTTAGTTGGGGCTTGAGTCACCACTCAAGAAGAATGGAAGGCAGTGGTGCTAAAGGCAATGCTGATAAGTGAGGGCCAAGCCCAAGAGGTTTTCAAGTGTAGTCTAGGGAGAAAAGGAGCACCAGGAGGTGTAACACTCTGTAAAACAAAAATCAGAAAGCAGATCATGTACTTCCAATATACAGTGGCATGGAATATTTATCACCATTCCAAAAGGGAGGAAGAGGAAGGGACATATTGAAGAAATGCGGAAGCAAAGCAAGAACAAAAACAATCAGGGCAAACTCCGAATTCTGTATCTGCACACCTGACGTCAGTTTGATCTCTGGATCTCCAGCTCCTTTCATTCTTGTTGATTGCAACATACTCCTCCCTGTCATGATGATTATGGAAACTGTAACCAAGCCTCCAGTTAAATCATTTTCCTTGTAAGAGTTTCTCTGGTCTTGATGTGCCTTCCCCGCAACAGGGCAGTAAGTAAGACAGAGTTGGTACCAGGAATGGGGTATTGTTGGGACATGTCCAGACTGCTCGATTGCCTAAGGCACTGGAGTAAGGAACAGAAGACCTTCTACTTTCCTTGAATGATGATCAGTGTCCAGTTTTACCTATATCATTATTATTTTTCAAAAGATACAAAACAAAATAAAAAGCAAGAGCTTGAAATTACTACTCACATCATATCCACAGTCAGGATCAGAGGACAATAAATGTATTGTGTTTAGCGCTCACCTAGATTTCTTTCTTTCTTTTTTTTACCCTGAGAGTGTGTGTGTGTGTGTGTGTGTGTGTGTGTGTGTTTGAGACAGTGTTTTTCTGTAGCTTTGGAGTCTGTCCTGGAACTAGATCGTGTAGGTCAGACTGGCCTCGAATGCCCAGAGATCTGCCTGCCTCTGCCTCCCAAGTGCTGGGATTAAAGGCGTGGACCACCATCACCCAGCGATTTCTTTATTTTTATACAGCTCAGAGCCCAAACCCTGAGAACAGTGTTACTCACTTTGCCCAGGGTCTTCCTGAGTTACTTAAGGCAGTTAAGACAACTCACACAGACATGCACAGCATGGCCTGGGCAGTTTCTCATGAGACTCTCTTCCCATGATTCTTAGCTTTTGTCAAGTTCACAAAACTGTCACAGTTAGGGATAGAATATGCATCAAAGGACACAAGGAAAGGACATGCCATAAATAATGGAAATGATTTTCAGTTATTTATAAGCCAATTATGCCTGTGTGCTCAAATTTGAGATTTATATGCTTAGACAATGCGTTTCTTGATTATCACAGTGACAATGTCCTAAATTATCTATTTTGTCACTGGTTACACAAGCAATACTAAAATCTTTATAGCATTCCTGAGATGTCCATGTATGTCTGAATGTCATCGTTCACAGAACAGATTCAAATAATGTATCTTATTCCAACCAGTTAATGTTGTTCTACTCTTCATTTTAAAAACTGTAGTGACATCTTATTCTTTTAATTTTTGAAATTTTAGTTAAAATATTATTACACCATTTCCTTCCTTCCATTTCTTCTCTTAAATTCCCTCTACCATGTGACCTCAACTTCATTCCTTTTCAAATTCATGACCTCTTTTTTATTATTGTTGTTACACACACACACACACACACACACACACAACATATATATATATATATATAATTCATAAATATACAAAAATAACCTACTTAATTCATTTATGTTGCTTGTAGTGTGTATGGCTTAAGGTATGTGTATGACAATTTGATATTGAATAACCAATCATGTGGTTCATTTATGGGGAATACTATTTTTTCCAACTCTCAGCATTATTTAGTTCATGTAACTTCATTTAGGGATGCAACTCCATGAGTTTCCCCTACTATGTTAGCCAGCATGTGGGTTGGTATTATCCAAATGTTCAGGTCTTGTTTAGACAGCCACATTGTTGGGGTGTTGTAGGTATAGCTTCTCTGTCATTTCTAGGAAACACCCTTACAGAAGATTTCCTAGCCCTCTGCATTTTGAACAGCCATGGCTTTCTGTAACGGTGTCTGTCTACTGCTAAAAACACCATCTTTGATGAGGAGTAGGAATATTCTTATCTGTGGGAGCAAGGCTAAGTTCTAGAATGCAGAAAGGAATTGTGCTGGTCTAGTAAAGAGGCGGTAGTAGATTCTCCTCTGAGGTCCTGGACCTCAAGAGTCCTACGTAACCCTCTAGAGTTCCAGAACCAGGCGTGATTTCTTTCTTGTTGAGCTTGTTGTAAGTTCAATTGGACAGTTTTCGATTCCTGCCAAGACATGAATTGTGCCACTATTGTACTTTTGGGAACATCTTGCCATGCTGGTCATATGCTTCAAACCTTAAAACTGTGTGAGAGTATTTATTGCTTTCCACCCCTGGCGGTTCGTAGAGCACCTTCTGCTACCGTGAAAACCAGACCTCAGTGGGGGAGGCTAACAAGTGAGATACAGCTGGAATTTTCTGAGTTCTGTGTATGATGTATAGGGTATCTTCAGCAATGGAGACTTACCTTCCCACTTCAGGGTGGGGGAAAACCAAGAGCAGCAGCAGTAGTCTGTAGTGTCTGTGGAGTCTCTTGGACTACCCTGACCAACAACTCAAAGGGAGTTTCTTAGGCCTGGCATTGAGATTTTTCTTAACTAGTGTGTGACTCTTGTGGGGAGCATTCTTGGCTGAAGTAGCATAATTTCATTTATAAATATATGCGTATGCATATACAGTTATAGATATATACTTATGAAATATTAGGCAAATATAACATGATATGATTCCTTAGGCCTTTTTAAATTTCCTTAGTTTCATGTTTCCCTCCTCACTCCCATTCCATCTGTATTGACCTTGCAACATTTAGAGTCCCCTCCCCGTTTTCCCTTTGTTTCCCCTGTACCCTCATCTCCCTCCCTTATCCCCTCTCTTTCTACCCATCTTCTTATCCCTTAAAAGTCCTTCTGCTGCTTTTATGTCACATCCATAAACATATGTAAGTTTGTAAGTATGCACATATTTAAATCTTGGTTGTGTATTGTGTTCTGTTAGATACTTGGAGGCACGGTGAATGCTCAGAAGAATGGCCTCCCTCACATGTGAGACACTTTCCAACAAGGCATCCTGAGAATGGAAGACCCACCATGAATTTGGACAGCATCACCCCAAAAGTTGGAGTCCCAGACTGATAAAAAGTGAGAAGGAAAGAGCCAGAGGAGGGCCAAGCTCATCTCCTTCTTCTTCTTGACTCCAGATACAGTGTGACTAGCTATCTACCACTTGTAATCACCATGCCTTCTGGACATGTGCACCTCCAAACTGTGAGCCAAAACAAACAAACTCACTAAGATGCCTTTGTCAGGTATTTTGGCATGGTAACAAGAAGAGTGATTTTTCTTGTATAAGGGTCTTTGAAAAAAAAGTCCTTTTCACAGGAAACTGATTCATTATTCTGCAACCCACATACTTTATCTCTTAATGAATTAACATATTTTACATTTAGAATGTGAAAGGTCACAAATTATAAGTAAATTAAAAAGTAGCAACTCGTGTGTGTTTGTCTCAAATTTAATGGAATCACACAGAAACCCGTATCCGCCATTGCTCCTCCAAAACGCAACTGAAGCTACTAATAGAGCAACAAGATTGTAGAGAATTAATGCCACTTCCTGTGCCAGCTGTTTTATAAAATATTAATGAGGACATTTGTGGTAATAAGTGTTAATACATTCTCTTGAATGTATAAGCCCTGGTAGATGAGTCTTTATAGTGACATTCAGGAATAGCAAGGGGTTATTAAAGCAATATATTAATTTGGGGAAAGCTAAAAATAATACTCAAGCTCGTTTCTATAGCTGTTAATAGTTTCCTACTATGTCTTAGGATTGGATGTGGGTAGTGGGTTGTAATGGAAATAAGAGCAGGAGCTATAATCCTAGATGTAGAAAATACCTGAATATTGCAATCTTGATGGTGATGTTGCAGAAGCAATAACAAGTGCCTTGTATGCCTGCCATACACGACTAGAAAATATACTAATTCATCTCTAGTCATGTAGTGAGCACAGTTTTAAGCTCAGTATCACTCAATTTGTGCTATTAAATGATGATAATTGATGCTCTAATAAAAACCAACTTTAATTTACATGCTCTCCAACCCCTCCCAAAATCCTTATTTGAATACATTATTTATGTGTTGTTTCTTGCCCTACTAAAAAAATGAAAGCATGGTTTTGAAATTTATTTTTAACCTATCTGTAAATCATTTAAATGCTGACATCTACCTAGCCATTATGATTTTACACAAACATTAATTGAATTTGCCTTTGAAAGACCCACCCGTAATGGGGAGACTCTTACTCAAGTTCTCAGGATAACACGATCCCCCAGGAACTCACGAGAGACCGTCCTTGCTGCAATCACACGAGGTTTATTGACAGGACAGGAACCAGTGCACTGGGGCCGAAACTCATTTCCCACACAGGGGTAGAGAGTTTGACCCCTCTTCCCCCAGTAGCTGGGAGAGGGGGTATTTAGGGGAAGAAACCACTACCCAAAGTGGGTAGGGAGGGTATCATTGGAAAATTCTGAAAATACCAGTGATCATTGGAAAATTCCAAAAATACCAGTGATAATCACAAAAGGGTAACTCCCTGTTTCTCAAGATTATTCTCAAGATTATAATCTAACTTTATGGTCAGCTAGTTCCTGGAACAGAGTCACTGAACCGGCTAACCTAGATTTTTGGTTCTTCTCTCGCTGCTAGATTTTTTTGGGCTCTACTCTTTCTGCTAGAGGGGTCTGAATTTATCCGGGTCTTTCACCTTCCGCAAGGTTGAAGATTTTGTATAATAGCCCTGCTTATGATTACAATAATGCATAATTTTCATTTAGAGGTTATATAGTAAAAGGAGAGAGGTACTCTGGAGATGCCTGAGTAAGATACAAAATTTCAAGCCAGTGAATCCCAGAGTTTCAAAGGCATGCCATGAATGTTTTCATAAGATTTCTGCTTTATCCATGTATCCAGCAAATTCTTAGGGAAAATGTTCTTTATGCAAATGTGTGTGTCATGAATTTTGATCTAGGAAAAGTCAAAGTCAAAACAACAAATGGTGCATGTGTATCCTGTGGGTTTAGTACTCTACCTGTGCACATTTGAAACTGGGGAGAGAATCTGAAGCAGGGAAATAAGATGTCGGTGGAATTGTCTCATGACTCTAGGGCAAATCGTAGGCCCCAGCCAGGACAAGCTCAATACAGGCCTGAGTCTCAGTAGTTCACCCCGAGGCAATACCTGGTTCTGATAAAGACCTCAAACTGAGACCACCCAGGCACCACCCAGGAACTGACCTTTCAAAGGAAATTCCTAACATTCCAATCATTGTAGACAGGATCACCTACCAACACACACTCATTGTTTTTTTCACCAGAACACCCCTAGACAAATATCAGCCAATCAGGGGTCCTAAATTTTAGAAACCCATTACCCCACCCCTTGCTAAGTAATTTTTCTGGCTTTTGCCTTTAAATGATGCCCTCCAGAAGGGCAGGGTACCTCCTTTTGCTGCTGCTGCACCAGTTGTTTTGATGAGGTCCCTGCTGGCTTGTACTGTGCACACAATAAACCTTGCTTTTGCATTTTGGTGAGTCAGTCTCCCTGGTGGTCTTTTAGGGGCCCCACGGACTGGACACAACAAACAACAGAGCCCTCTCTCACTGTGTACTTTGTTTGCACAAAGGAATAAAAGGACCCAGAAAGGAATCTCAAGAGGTAAACTTAATAAATTGCCCTTAGTTCATTAATATTTGACCAGTCATTTGCCCCAGTTATTCACTCCTCATGGATCTTGCATAAAAGTACAAATTTAACCATTTCTTTGATCTTAATTACTTTATGAAGTTTTTATATCAAACGAAGCACATACTTAATGAAACTGTAGTTTGTAATTTGTAATCCCAGGGTTTAAGGGGTGGAGGAAAGTGGATCCCTTAAGCCTATTGCCCAGTTTGTCTAACCAAATCCACAAGCTCCAGTTTCAGTGGAAAACCCTGTCTCAAAAAATAAAAGCAATAAATAAAAAGATACCCAGTGTCAATGTCTGACCTTCATGCTGCCACATGCATAGGTTCACACGTAGGCATATATCCTCAAGTGCACACACACACACACACACACACACACACACACACACATCTGAAACAATAAAACCTGTTTACCCAGAGATATAAGAAGATTTATCTTGCAATGCCTCCTTTATCCCCTTGCTCTGCACGTACAATCTGCTACAGGGCCATTTCAATGTTTTTTTTGAAGCAGAAGGGCAGCTGTATCCGCTTTCCCATCCACACCTGTTAGCAATGCTAATCACTTGCCCACCCCAAGTCTACAGAAGCAGAAGCAGAAGGACAATTCTGGATTAAAGCAACTGTACTGGTGCCTTAGCCGGAAGTCCAGGAGGAGAACTCACTGTAAAAACAACACCTGTAATGAGCAGGTGCAAGGGTCGCTGCAGAAACACCTGTGACGAGCAGGTGCAACTGTGGCTGCAGAGACAAAGACCCTGGTAAATCCAGGAGTAGTGGTGAATCATTGGGAGGTGATAAGTCTGTGGACCTTATTTTGTGTCAGGCACTGAGAGGATAAACATTGTTATGGAAGAGGAGTTAAGAGCATTAACTTGGAGCCAAGCTCCTATGACTTGAGTCTTACCTTTGCCATTCAAAATCTTGGTGGCTGGAAACTTTTTTTTTTTTTTTTTTAACGTGGTGCATCTCTGTTTCTACACCATAAAAATACTTCTTAGTTGTTTGGGGATTATAGGGTTAACACTCGTGAAGCATTTACAACAATGCTTGACAATCAAAAGCTTAAAAGCAGGGACTGTTTTTAGAGCTATCAGTACATAATGCGTAGTTTTATATGTACTATGAAAACTCCTTGATGCAGCTACACTTTCTATTGCCTCTATTTTATACAATAATTGATAAGAGAATCAGGATCCTTTCAGTATCAAAACGCAATTCAAAACAATTTGGGTTTTTGTTTGTTTGTTTCTGCTTTCATTTTGTTTGTAAAGACTGATTAGTGTGGCTGAAAATTTCCCTGGTAGATTTCAAATTGCTGTATCAGTCCCTGAATATTTTATGCCCCACCTCCTGAAAGGTCACCCCTGTCTTCCAGCTCTGCCCCACCTGTTCTGCTAACTGCTAGACAAAGGAAGAGAGAGAGAGAGAGAGAGAGAGAGAGAGAGAGAGAGGAAGGAAGGGAAGGGAGGGAAGGAAGGAGAGGAAGGGAGGGAGGGAGGGAGAGGAAGAGAGTGAGGGAGGGAGGGAGGAAGGAAGGAAGGAAGGAAGGAAGGAAGGAAGGAAGGAAGGAAGGAAGGAAGGAAGAAAGCAAGCTCTATCTTCAGCATGTGATGACAAACCTTCCGGCTCTCTTTCAGGAACCTAACTTGCATGCTGCCTCTATCTGTAAACCATCCACCCCCATCCCCTGATGAACATACAGATTAGCCTAGATCACACAATTTTCTCTTCAGTTGAGGGAGGAGATCAGACCCCCTGATTGACTCTTCTCCCCAAAAGAAGAAAATAAAATCCTAGCCCTGCAATAGAGATAAGACATAATGGTCAGAATAAAAGCAACAGATGGTACTCTGGTTTCAGGGCACAGGAATGATGGAGATGCTTGGTCCATGGTGGGTGGAAGCAAGCGCCTGATACTTCTCACACTCCAGCAGAGGCTGGAACCAGGAGCATCCTGAGATGATCTATATGTGCCTGCTTCCCCTGCTAGGTTCACCTCTGAATGTTTTCCCAACTTTCCAAAACAGCATCGTCAGTTGGAGACCAAACATTCAGCACACAGACCTGTAGCGGTCACCTCAGGTCTAAACTGTGGCACATTTATCAGTGACAGAATCAGACTTCAAAGGAGATCAAACGGGTGGAGACATCAAAAAGGGGAGAGGTTTGTTGGTTTAGATACGTTTGCCCTCACATCCTACCAAACACTGCTTTGTGAAATCAAACTGTTTACTATGGACAGTTTGCTACGTCCCAGGCCTGCGAAGCCGTAGACGAGAGAGTCCTGTCCACATTTAAAGTTGGAGGCTGATGTCAAGAAGAAATACCAGTGCGGTGACTCAGGTAATCAGGGAGCAGGGTTTGCGTCTCATCAGTAGCAACTAGAAGTACTTTCTCTGTGATCACCCTTCACCACCCCAGCTTCACAAGTCTAAGATCCTCACCTTTCCTTTGCCGAACACAGAGAACACAACCTGTTCACAGAGATCTCTTTCCTGGAGGAAGGGGAGGCTTCCTCAGCTATTACACTGTACATAAAGGCACAACTGATGTTACTGCTAGAATTTAGGAACATGACTATGTTAAGCAGCAACAGAAAAGAATGAAAGTAGGTGCCATGAGGACCATGAAATGTCTGCAGTGTTACGTTGCAGTAGTTTTAGCGTGGGGTACCATGATCTCGAATCAACCGTTCTTTCTTCTTCCAGCATCTCTGTTAAGGATTCATAAAATCATTAGCTTTTCTTTGACCCCAAGGGTGAGATTTCCTCTTATTGCAGAAATGACCCATTGGCTGAAAAACCAGCTCTAGCTGGATACACTAGAAGGTTGACTGTGAAACCGCACCGGTCACCAAGGAGAACGCTGCATTTACATTCATCTGCTGTGCTTGGCTTGATGGGTGTGGTGAGTAGACAATAGTAGACAAGGCAGATTTCCATCAAGTAAACTCTGTGCATTCCGAATGTAAAATAAACACAGATGACTGGACCGACATCCCGTAGTTACACTGGTGCAAACGTGGGAACTCTGCACACCCGAAGCTTCAGGTCTACTTTGCTAAATTCCAGGTGCAAGGATGGGAACAGAAATAATCCGGCTATGGTTTGGGGGGTGAGCTGCTTTGAGGTGAAAAGCTGTCATTTCTAAGACCGTTACTTATTAAACTATTGGACACAAATCTGTTTAACTGTTGTCATGGACCAGAAAGTTCCTCAGGAATGGCAGTGCCTGTGCTCTTGGGCATCCACCTAGCAATAGTCTTGCTTTGAGCAATCTGGCAGAGGCATCTGCTGAGCGAAGTTTTGTTTTTTTTTTTTTAACTATAAAAAGCATTCAGAACTCAGTCAGCTATGAAAGGAGAAATGTGAGAAGTGAAATTTGAATGTGTTCTGGCATACCTTCTACTTTATTAAAAACAATAGCACATATCCTTTTTACTTAATACCGAGTTACAAGTGGAATGAGGCTTCGCATTTGACAGAACTGTCTGAAACTCTTAGAATGTAGCTAATGATTTTCATGGTACAATTGGCTTCGCTGTTGAACATTTTAGACGTGAGTACTAATGTATTCACTCCCATTTCATATATTGAATCTCCAGTCACCGGCGACTGTCCTTAGAAACAACTAAGATGAAATGATACCCTAAAGGTGGGCCCTTGAACTAATAAGGCTAGCACCCTGACAACATTCACCAGCGAGCTGAGCTGGGGAGACCTTGAGCTTTCTGGTCGCCGAGCTGAGAGAGCGAACTGTGGGGCTATCCAGTACGGCTAGTAGGACAACAGGAAGAAGGGAAGGGGGTGAAGTTGTGTTTGACTCTATGTCTTCCTCTCTGAGAGGTTCGTTGGGAAGCCTCTGCTGGGATGGGTTGCCTTTCTGTTTGACCCACAATTTCCATGACCCTCTCTCTCTGTCTCCCACGTCTTTGTATTCTTCTCCCATCTTTGTGCACCGCTCCCAGGTCATGGATGACTCCCTATACCTTGCCCACGCATTTGAGATGAATCCATCACTGCTTCTTTGGTTCTCTCTGGGTGAAGTTACTCTGATGTGCCTGGATTCTGGGTTCTGCTCTTATTCCAATCTTTCGGGTGTACTTTAAAAGGCGAAGCAGATCCTGTAGCTCTCCTACCTTAAGTTTCTCCTCCAAGAAGAGCTATACTCCTTTCATGTGGGTTCTCAGACCATTTGCACATGAAACTATGCCAGACATTCATGTTCATCACTTTCCTAAGAGGACTTTGTCTTTGTCACACTGGATAGCACTAGGGTCCCACAGCAGCCTGCTCCAAATGTGGTTTCACTGCTGTCTTATAAAATGTGTCCTTCAGATGAAATGCTCATCTTCCTCTTAGGAACAAGCCTTTTCATTACTCAAAGACAAGCATCAGTGATGGGTGGAGTGGGGACCGAGGTATTTCCCAGCCTCCCTGAGTCAGGTATTATAGTCCTCTAGCAAGCTAGTTTTAGTCATTTTCCTCTTCTATGGCAAAACACCCAAGGCCGTGTACCTTGTAAAGTAGAATGCGTCTTTAGATCCTAATTCTGAGAGCTAGAGTGTGGCCCTGGCGCCCTGGGAAGCCTCCCCCCATGTCACAACGTGGTAAAAACCAGGAGGGAATAGAACCATGAACCAAGAGGGCCAATAGCACAGAAGACTCTTCCTATAACAACCCACTAGCACGAGAACCGACATGCTCCATGGGACCAGTCTTAGTTCATTCTTGAGGATAGAGCCTCTGCAACAGGATTTCATTCCACTTGACACCTCAACTCCCTCCCATTGAGTACTAAGTTCCTGATGCATGACCCTCAGGGAGAAACAATCAAACCAGGCCCAAATGTCAGTGTGATACATCTATTTCTGCTGCAGTACATACGCTTAGCGGTTATCTGGCAACCCTTGTCAGGCCTATTAGACTGTGAACTTCTTAGAAAAACACATTCATTTTAAATCCTCTTATCTCCTTGATTGGGAGTCTGCCATACAGTATGCTCACTGACTAATAAGTACCAGCCTGTCATTACTCTAGAGACCTCACATCCAGTACAAGGTCTCTCTGTTTAAGGGTCTATTGTTGTGGTAAAGCCCCCAGGACCATACACAACGTGGTGGTGGGGGGTTTGTTTCAGCCGACCACTCCAGGGCTGCGAGAAGTCAGGGCAGGAACTCAAACAGAACTGGGGCTGATAAGAAAGTCATGGAGGAGCGCTTACCAAGCTTGCTTTTCCATAAACTCTAGCACCTCTTGCCTAGGTGGGGCTGCCCACAGTGGTCTGGGTCCTCCCACAGCAAACACTAACAAATGGCTCAACAGAGTTGCTCTCAGGCAACTCTCACTGTCTCAACTGGGAGTCCCTCCTTCCATTTGACTCTAGCTTGTGCAAAGTTGGCATAAAACTACTAGGGCACGAGAGGTGAGCCAGTTGTGAGTCTTTAATTCTATTTATTTATTGCTTGAAATAAGCTTAGAAGATGCATCTGTCAGGCAGATGTCTTCTTTCTCTCTCAATTATTGATTCCAAATGCCTCATCCCTAAAGTGTTAATGTAGTGAAAAGGCTGATCTGAGCAGAGAAATTTGAAAGGTCACACTAAAAATTAAATTTCATAATCATCAGGGATTGTCTTTATGCCATTGATATCAAATTAAAATATTTATTTTACATTTTTCTTGGGAGACACTTAATTAGTTTTAATAATCCTGGGAATTTATGCTAATTTTCCCACCTTTTAACTACATTCAGTACTTGAGATCTATTGTGTAATTGTAACTAAGTGAAATAACAAAATATTCAGTTCATTCAATTAAAAACCAGGTAATAGAAATGTGCATAAAATGGGCAAGTTGCATCTGATACTATAAGTGCAGTCCATATTAAATCTCAGATCCTATTCTTTTCTTTCACTTAATATATTATCTATGCATAACTCACATACAGTATCTCATTAGGGTTTATGAAGCTGATTGCCACTCCACCTAGTTTAATAAACAAACACAGCAAACTGAAGGGGATGCTTCCATTTTCCTTTCTGCACAGATGAAGATTTGAAATGAAGTTTTCCACCTTCTGTTAGGCTTTCAGGGAGGCATCTGTGTAACGAAGCAGCAAAGAGGCTCAGCTACATATTTTCATCTGCAAAGTCCAATCCGCATTTCTCCACTGTCTTGTTTTCTGTGAGTCCAGGCAGCCTTGACAACTGGACTCTCTGGGTAGAGTAGCAAAGGGGAAGCATCCAGTGCCAGCCTTTTCTACTGTGATAATATGTAAGCCCATGAAGTTGGGTACACAGTCACGGTCTAAGGTCAGCTGGTTCATGACTTCGGGCTTGAGGCAAGGCAGTCTATCACGACAATTGGGAATGTGTGGAAGAAAGCGCTTCCCTCAAGGCAACCAGGAAACACAGGGAGAGACAGATTATAACAAGCTACCCTCACAAAGGACGCATCCCCAGTGATAGACTTCTTCTAAATACACCTTACCTCCCAGAATTTCCATCACTTTCCAATCATGTCATCAAATAATGAATCTACACAAATAGATTAACCATTGATTATGCCAGAGTCGTAAGATCTTATCTTCTGTCAATTACTGACTTTGTAAACTGTGGACTAAGTGGCTCATGCCTATAATCCTATCATTGCCTCCTAAGAAGTACTGTGAGTTTGAGGGCAGCCTGGGGTATATAGTGAGTTCCAGACCCGCCTGGGATACAGAGTGACCTGGTGTCTCAAAAGACCCAAAGAAAACACAACAAACCACCAACTGCTAATGAGGCTGGGCAGAAAAATGAACCATTTTTTTAAAAAAAGATTTTAATTACTCTTAAAACTACTTCCTTGCACACATATATCTTAGCATATACAACAGATATTCCATCCAAGAAATATACCATATTTTCCTTACACTTACTATTGAAAGACCCCAGCCCTAGTCTCCACCTTAAGATGTTTTGATCAAACAGACCAGGGCAAAACAGGATCTCTGTGGGTGGCAGAAGCAGTCTTGAGAAAAACACCCAGTCCTTTGTGTATCGAAACCCAAGGGGGCAGAAACTGGCTGAAACTAGCTTAATTTAAACTTGTTTTTGTAGACTTGTTTTTGTCCTGATATTGATCCACCCCATGTGTTAATTTTATTTGAGTTGACCAATGACGTTGCTGTTGCTATGCTTCCCCGGTATGTAACCCTGAGATCCTATAAATACTGGCTGGAAAAATAAAAGAGGGAGCTCAGTCTCACTGGAGTACTGAGTCACCTGTTGGCGCCTTCGACAATAAAGAATCCTCTTGCTGTTTGCATCCATTGGTGTGGTTTATTGAGTCTGGGGGATCCTTCCCTGGACCCTAGAAATTAGGGTCTTTCACTATCAAATGCACCAGTTTGACTTGCATGGATTTCTGGTGAAAAAATCAATCATAGCATGAGGCATGTAATTGGATCGTATTTTTCTAAATAGATTTATAAATATTCACATCCAGGAATTAGATTACTTCAGATTCAAATTAGTAGAGTATTTTTGAGCCTTAGTCCATTTAAACCACTGTTAGGAATATAAACTTGTAAGTCAGTTGGAAATGGTGCATATCTTTTAGTCCTGCACTCAGAAGTCAGAGTCAGATGGGTATCTGGGTTTGAGACCAAGCTAGTCTAGAGAATGAGTTCCAGGACAGCCAGGGCTACACAGAGAAACCCTGTCTCAGCTGTCTCTGTCTCAAAAAAAAAAGAAAGAAAGAAAAGAAAGAAGGAAGAAATGAAGGAAGGAAAGAAGGAAGGAAGGAGGGAAGACAGGAAGGAAGGAAGGAGGAAGGAAGGAAAGAAGGAAAGAAGGAAAGAAGGAGGGAAGACAGGAAGGAAGGAAGGAAGGAAGGAAGGAAGGAAGGAAGGAAGGAAGGAAGGAAGGGACACTTGTATTCTTTCTCCAGCTTCATGTCCACCTCATCTTCAAACAGGCAACTCCTGGAAACCTGGGAAATAAATTATAAATTCTGACTAGTCAACTCTCTTCAAAAACAGTTTACATATGCATAACTTAAGTATTTTCAACCTTAGAATTGATGTTTATTATGGTGTGTTAAGGAATCTCCTTATGATTTGTATATAGCAATCTTTTTGTCATAGTCCAGACAGGGCCTTGTGTTTGCATTCACTCCTTGTTTTCTGTATTTACATTCTTTTGCTGTCCTCCAAGTTTACAAAAGATTTATTTTCTTTCACAAAAGGTATGCCTTGGCTTAGTTAGCAATAGTTGGTTTCCTTATTGGATATTTTAATCTCTACTGACTTCAACCATGGTTACTTTAGATTCTGTTTCTATATTTTTGTCTTTTTTCTCAAGTTGACAAATTTGATTGATTTAAAATTTCTGTATATAGTTTTTCTTCAGTTGCTGCTTTGCTCTGCAGCTTGTGTATCCATTCACAAAACTCCCTTCAGCAGAGGTGAGGGAGCCAGATGGGAGTTCACAGTAAGTCTCTTACAGGTGTTTTTAAAGGCACACTGAAGGAAGTAGCATGGAGGGAACTTGAGCAACAGAGGCCAGTTTATAATCAGATTCCATAGTATTTTAACCCTTAGTTTCTAAAAAGCTTTGTTGTTGGCTACCAACGCACAAATAATACTACGGAGACGTATTAATTATGAAAATACAGTCTTAGCTTAGGCTTATCCCACTAGCTCTTATAACTTATTAACCCATTTTTATTAATCTACATTTTTGCCTTGTGATTTTTTGCATGTCTGATTCCCTCCATGTCTTCTTGGTGTCAGATGGGTGCCAGATTCGTGTGTGTGTGCATGTGAGGGCGTATACGTGTGTGTGTGCATATACGTGTGTGTATGATCATATTCCCTTCCCCTGTGCAACTCTTCCTGATTTTTGCTAACCTGACACCTTTCAATTTCTGGACTCTCCTCCCCCATCTGTCAACAGCAATCAGATGTCAATAAATCCTCATTTAGGAGTGGGGGCCTTGTGGCATCATCTATGCATGAATTTTTTGCTGACTTGATGTTGTGCAGATTTTTGAATAGACCACCAGTATTGCCGTTGGCTCATGAATGCAATTGCCATGTCATGTGCAGAGGATGGCACTATAGGCAGAGGCTGCTTATTCATTTCCCAGTTGCTCAAGATCCGAATAATCATACAATAACTATATTCATTACAACACAGTTGGCCAATAGCTTATGCTTCTTATTAACTAAGTCTTAGATCTTAAATTAACCCATTTTTGTTAATCTGTGAATCACCACGAGGCTGTGACCTACTGGTAAAGTTTTGGCTGGAGGGTGACGTCTTTTCCCTTCAGCAGCTACATGGCATCTCTTAGACTCTGCCTACCTTCTCTCTGTTCAGATTTCCCACCTGGCTTCACTCTAGCTTCTTTAATAAACAATGACAGTAAAGCATGTTCATAGCACACAAAGGGGACTCCCACATAATCTCCCCTTTAATCTATTTACTTTTTTAATTTTATTGATTTTTAATGAGCTCTACGTTTTTCTCTGCTCCCCTCTCTGCCTCTCCCCTCCCCTTCAACCCTCTCCCAAGGTCCCCATGCTCCCAATTTACTCAGGAGATCTTGTCTTTTTCTACTAGGTTTTAACTTTAACAGTAAAATTATATATAAAAAAACAGGTATCAAGCAAGAATTATAGTTACAATATTTATATCTCCTTTACCTTTTATCATAATGAAGGAAAGCGATTATTACAACTATCTATTCTTCAACTCTATAAAAGACTCCAGAAGAATATAACATTACCTAAGTAAACAGGAAGTACATTGTAAACAGCTTCCAAAACTTTAGACTTGACAGAGACATCTCGCTGCCTGCACAGTCAAAGTTCTTCTGTAACATTGGGGCATCCATCTTTTGCCTACAGGTCCATAGTATTCAGAAAACTTTTCCATGAAGCAGGAAATTTCAAAGACAGTTTTACCTATATTGGCAGTTTGTCAGTCACTTTCTTCTGTGTACTGCAAAATGTCTGGCAGACTCTTCATGAAGTGAGAACCTTGAGGGACTGTCTCACCTTCTTTAGGCAAGTTAAGGAGTTAATTTTCTGTGGGTCCTGCATCTCCAGTTCATACAACATACCATCAAGCAGCCCAGGCAAGAGCAGTTTCTTGCCCAAATGGCTAACCAAATCCATAAGGAGACTCTTTGATGCCCATCATCCTCTTGAAGTAGTTTGGTGCTGCCAGGAGCAGATATATCTCATTGTTGAGAAAAGCCTAAGTTCTTAAAATATCTCAAATGCCATATTCTATAAGTCTTTGAAAGGTTTGAAACATACATATCCATCTGAAATATATCTCTATACATCCAGAAAATCTAACTAACATGATTATAAGCTTGACTATTATAGATGACTATTAACCTGTATTTCTTAATTATATTTTACATTTTTCAAATGAGCTGCACAAACAAAATACTTCAATGAAGAGAAGAAACATACATATAACAAAATTGACCTTAAATTTGTAACAATAAACCAAGATCCACACCAATGTAAAGTATTCATCTCTATAGCATGTCCACATTTAAATGTAAACAAACATTTATAAACAATCATTTAGTGAATTTGGGCATTGTTCTCTCGACTACTTCCTGCTGACTGGGGATGCTGCTAATAAGGTCTGTCATGGGGTATCCTGTGTGGTAGGTCCATCTCAGCCAGCAGTCCTGAAGCTATCATAGATGCTGGACCATCTGGGCCATTGCTTCAGGGAGTCTTGTTTGATCAAACCATACTAGCTGGTAAGAAATCCACAGCTTTCTATCCTCTGTGGAAACAAAAGCAGAACCTCTTTTTCAAAACAACATATTCTTAGACCCAAATTTTGAAGTCAAGATACCTTTAAAATATATATGTTGGTTTAGCTTAGCAACCTGTACAATGAAATATCTCTCTATTCTTAGCTCATCATAGTCAAAAAGTTCAAAGAAAACATAATCCAGACTCTCTGAGTCTATTTCATCTTTATGTGATTTATTTTTTCTACTCCTTTAATCTATGACTGTCTGTACTCTTTTATATTACTTTTATTATTTCTTTAAAGACTTTGTTTTATTTCTTAAAACCATTTTTTATAATTGTCTATACCATTTTTCTTCTCTCTCCCAAGACTGCATACATTTTTAAAACACACTGTATCTACTTTAGAAGTCTAACTCTGTCTTATTGTGTATCTGAAATCCTTTTTTGACAGGGATCATTTTAGAATGGTAAGCAGTGTGGTCACAGTGGTCCTGGATGCTGGCTCCACCTCTTTCAGCCTTCATACATGGTGGAGGTAGTTTACCACCAGCTCTGGGAAAACGGGTGGGAGCTGCATTCACCACCTCAATTCTGGTAAGCAGTTGGCTCACGCTGCCACCAAGTTACCTTGTAGAATGCTGCCCACAAATCCCATTCAAATGTTCTTACAACTCGCACATACCAAGAAGCCTTCTTAAAGGAACCATGCTGTTTTTGCTGCAACCATTCAGTCAAGAAAATCTTCTCTTAAAGGAATTGTGACTTTACTTGCTTCTAGCAAACAGAGCCCGCCTGAGAAAATGTTGCTACCAAGAAGCTGTGTTTAACTGTGTGTGTGTGTCTAGAATTTCTTCCTAAGCTCTCAGGTTTTATGTGGATGTAGCTGGCACACATTGGCATGCCATTTTCTAGATGGAGACTGTTGGTTCATTTCTCAATTGCTCAGACCCGAATAATCACACAGAAACTATATTAATTACAACACTGCTTGGCCAATAGCTTAGACATATTCCGAACTAGTTCTTACATCTCGTATTAACCATTTCTATTAATCTGTGTATTACCATGAAGCTGTGGCTTCCTGGGTAAGATTCTTTCTCCTTCCGCAGCTACACGGTATCTCTCTGACGCCACCTACTTTCTCTATATAACTCTGTTCTGATTTTCCTCCTGGCTTTGTTCTACTAAGCCCCTGGCCAAAACAGATTCTTTAATAACCAATGTTAATAAAACATATTTATAGCATACAAAGGGGAATCCCACATTACTGCACTTCACTGCATTCCTCACCGTCCAATCTCCCTTTCTGTGATGCTGTTACATGAGTGTTACCATGGTGTGGATGGGGTATTTGTGAAAATGTCCAGTTAGGGCCGAGAACTCTTAACTACTTAATCTCCACACTTTGGTCCCTCCATTGACTCCTGACCAAGGTAGAGAGAAGTATCTCTGCCCAAAGCTGGAGCGTGCAGCGCGACACTGAGTGTCATGACGAGGTGACTATGACAAGGGCGTGTTCCCTGCTGACTAGCTGTGGAGTGCCAGAAGGTGCATACGTAGGCTGCTGGGAGAAATGGTTAACCCAGTGCAAGCCACTGCATACTACAATACCTGCCAGGCAAGACGTAGCCAGGAATACAACCCTGGCATGATGGTTATGAAGGAAGAAACTACTTTCTCATTAGATTTGATCAACAGGAGGAACGTCATGCCTGGTACTAGGAACCTGATCAAAATTCAGAGGCTACAGACTTAAGATTAGAAACCACTGCTGCTGCTTTGCCTTCTAAATATTTGCTTATGTTCATATATTTTTCTAAGGAATTTGTGACTTTAGCTAACTCAGATTTTTGACTTAACAACTATGGGGTATTGTTATTATAATATCATCAGGTTAATCATTTTCTTGTTACTTTTTAGACTTTCCTTTTATACTTTCTATAAGAATATCAAAATGACCAAAAAGTATTATTGATATAACTTCTAAGTTTTATAATATAATGATGCTAATACTACAGCCAAATACAGTCTCAACAAATGTGCATATCCTGAAAACATTTTCAAAGAGGGAACTCTTATGTAAAATCCATCTACTTACTTAATTTTTAAAATAAAGTAATTGCTTAAACTTCAATATAGTCATGTTGCATGTTTAAAAGTAGCAAAAATTTACAAGTCATTTTCTATAATGATAAAATTCAATATACCTATGAAAACTGGAATTTTATTTAAAATTATTAAACTATAACTCATGGCCAGAAAAAGAACTGGAAAAGGCCATTTCACTTTACTCAGGTTATTTGTTCTGAATTGTCACATGCTCTGCTCTAGAAATACTGGTGAGCCTGAACATGGATGCTGTGTCAGTCCCCTCCAGGATGTGAGCTACGGTGGCCATCAGGGCTCTCACTTTAAAACATCCGAACTTTAATAGGTGACAAAATACAGGTGGCCTCCAGGATTCCTTACGAAAGAAATACAAACTGAGTCTAATTCAATTTGTTTTGTATCAAAAATTCCCCCATAACAAATATCTACAATTTTCTTTTTATTTATTTATTTTTTTATTTGTTTGTTTATAAAAATTTCCATTTTCTCCCCTCCTCCCCATACCCTCCCATTCCCCCCACTCCCTCTCTCCCCCCCACTCCCTCTCCTCCTCCCTCTCCAGTCCAAAGAGCAGTCAGGGTTTCCTGCCCCGTGGGAAGTTCAAGTTCCTCCCCCCTCCCTCCTATCTACAATTTTCAATAGAAGTCAGTAAAGACATTTCACAAGTTATCTTAATTATTAATAACAGTCTACACTAACCCTAGTCTATTAGTTTTGTATCATAAGACATTTCCTAGATTCTTTATCTTTATTCATCTACTTCTTTTAAAATATTTTGTTTGTACTGTGACAGTGGGACTGCTGTACCCATTACCCATCCGACGTATGACAACAGGGATAGGAGAGAAGTGTGCACCCCCATCAACGCTGGAGGCAGGTGGGAGAGACATCCCTGACCCCCATCAGCTGCAATACTCACTCGCTAGAGCAGACCCTGCTCCTCTCCAGGTCAGCCTAACAGAGCCAACACGGTTACCGCAGGTGTAGGTGAGCCGCCCCCTGAATTATGGGAGAGTTGTGCCCATTGCCCATCTGGAGGCCAATCCCACAGCTGTCCAGGCCCAGTCCCAGGGTTATGGCTTGGTCTGCCCTAACGTCCACTCCATCTGTCCTACGCTGGAGCACGTGAAGGGACCTGACCAGCTGACCCAAAGTTGTAGGATCTCCAAAACACAGAGCAGGCAGCATCGGGATGTCCAGAAAGAGTCCTAGTTGGAGCCCAGTATTCAACGTGGAGTGAGGTCAGAGACCTCCACCCAGACCAATGACTCTTAGCAGTGAACACTTGCAAGCGGAGAATTATAGATAAAGGGGTATACGGTGTGACTTGTTGGGTCACACTGCAGCTTCCATGATGATATTTTCAATTTCTTCCTCTTTATTTTAATTTTTATTCATTTTATTTTCTTCATTCATTTCTCTTAAATTTTGTTTTATAGTAGGGGGAGGTGCAGGGACAGAGGGTGGATACAATGGTATGGGGAATTAATGGGATCAAAATACATGATGTGAAAAACACATCGAATAAACAAATTCTATTTAAAAATATTTCGTTTTTAAATAATCACTGCATAAACAATTACTTTTATCAAAATTAGTAAATTTATTAGTATACCAATGTATTTTAATATATTATAGACTTTATCTTATCAGAAAAGTTTCGTTGTGAAAACTCCTTGCAGCCTTAGGTTGGTACACTGGAATTTCCCAACAAAATGGAAAGGACTTTGTAGCACCCATAACAATTTCTACAGACAAACCGCCCGTGAGTGAGGTCTTAGAAAGTTTGAGAACACCTTGATTTTTTTTCCCGTTAGACTTGTTTATTCAAGTACCCGAAAACACTCTTTCCACTTCCTCCCCTCCTCCCAATACCCTCCCGCTCCCCCCACTCCCCCCACTCCTTCTCCTCCTCCCTCACCATTCCCAAGAGCAGTCAGGGTTTCCTGCCCTGTGGGAAAATCCAAGTTCCTTCCCCCTCCCTCCAGGTCCAGGAAGGTGAGCATTCAAACAGGCCAGAATCCCAAAAAACCAGTCCATGCAGACGAAACAAGACCCAGTGCCATTGTCAATGGCCTCTCAGTCTTCATTTGGACCTTGGGGGCTCAGTCAGCCCCCATGTCAACCACATTCAGAGAGTCCGGTTTGATCACATGCTCGAAAAGAGGAATATGAACCTTCATATGGCGATGGATGGAGATAGAGATAGAGACACATATTGGAACACTGGACTTAACTCCCTAGGTCGAAATGAGAAGCAGAGGGAGGGAGATCGTGAGCAAGGAAAGCAAAATCAGAGGGGGCCTTCATCTGATGATGGATGGAGATAGAGACGGAGACCCACATTGGAGCACTGGAAGTCAGGACCGCGAAGGGTGCGTTCACCCACTGATACAAGGGGACTGATCGAATGAGAGCTCACCAAGGCCAGCTGGACTGGGACTGAACGAGAACACCTTGATTTTGTTTTGTATTCTCAGGATTGAATGCTGCATATGTTTCGAGGTAGGCTGATGTTTCTGCTGTTGCCTATTGTAATCCAAACTCGGGACATTCGTTTGGTTATTTGCACTTGGTATTAATAGTTGACAAGAGTTGCTTTTGCATAGACACATCGTGGATTTAGACACATCACGAATAGTTATCAACAATGAATGTTTGGCTGGAAAGGAAGGCAAACAGAAGCCACAAAGCATTGCTTCTAGTGGCTCTAAGAAGGCTAGGAAAAGACCGTCACTGAGTCAATAGGCCTCTTTCCAGTCCTGCCTATCAGCACTCATGAGGGGGAATGGCTTTCCTCTTACAGAGTTTTTATGATTTAGTAAGGAAATTGCACTATAGCAACTTGGGCGCAGAGGGAGGGAGGTATATAATCCTTTAAGATAAAGCACACAACAGGACAAAATTACTTTGCTTAGAGAATGAATGAAAGCAAAATACAGAAAGCCACTACATTTAGATCTTCAATGTGTGCAGAAATAGTCTACTTAGCCAATTGTAGAAAATATATGAATTAAAAGGCTAGGAACTGGAAAGCAAAATGGTAGTTATAGAAAGAAAGGCAGAAAATAGGTGGAGATAATTTAATGATAAAGGGTGTTTAGGAGAGCTGCGTTGGAGACTTTTGACTCTCTCCACGGCCAGATTCTGAATGGAGACTGACTCAGTATCTCTGCCTTCCAGCTTTGTTGCCGATTCCAGTACAAATTTTTGTGGATTTATATTTCTTTAATAAGAAAATAACGTCACAAATATCAAGTATTATCTTCGATGGGTTCCAAGATAGATGTATAGACGTAACTGTGTTGTATAATTATCTGAAATTCTCAATCACAACGTTCTAGAAGGGATCATTGAATAAGATGAATAGGAAGCTGATGGTAGCTATTTTTATAGAAATGTGATAATGGTAAAGCATTGTGGAAAGAAAGAAAATTATACAGAATAAAAGTATTTTAATCTGAAATCACAAAAGGAAGCTTGGCAGTTTTCTAAAGGGGATGAAATTGTTAATCATTTGCATTTTTAACTTGGGTGTAGGCATTTTGCTTTTTGTGCTTCACTCAATGGCTCATTTGACATTATCCCTAAGTCTGATGTTCTCCGAGCACCTTTGTGTTCACTTTGTCATTTCAGCTTCTGTTCACAGACTGCACATCATTCGCTTTGCAATCATAAGACCCAAGAAGAAAACATTTGGATTATATTTTCTGAGATAATAGGGATGGGCTAGAAGCAATTTCAGTTTGCTCATAGCAAAGAAAGAATGAGCACAGAAAATTATTTTGAGCTTTTCCATAGCAAACAGATTCCAAACGAGAGCAATGAGTTTCTATTCAACTTTGGATTCCTAGTGTCAACCAGTGTCTGACAAGAGAAACATTCAGTGAATACTGTTGAAGGAATGAACACATACAGGCGAGAAAGAAATCACAAGAGAGACTAGATAGTTGCTTATTGGCTAATGAGCAACCAAAAAGATGAAATGCACCAATTTTAAGCAAAAAAACCCACTTATCATTTATCTGAATAAGTTGAAGTCTTCTTCCAACCCATTCATATAATAAATACCATATAAACAACATGGATCAGAGTGTTCAAACACTAAAAGTAAATTGAGCTAGATTTTGAAAACTAAAATTCATCCTAAAAACAAAATTATCCTTTCTTAATTTCTTCTTCTGAGATTCTATCCTTTAAAAAATTTGTTATTTAAATAAACAAAATCTTTCTATACAGCCTTAACTGGACTGGAACGCCCTGTGTAGACCAGTCTGACCTCAAATACACAGAGTACCATACCCAGGAAAATAATCTAATTCTTTAAACTGAGCTATTTTTGTAAAATAGCTTTTGTCATTTAAAAAAATTACCAAAGCAAATAGTCATTTTAGTGAGAAATACTGAAGCAAACCACTATCCCCTTTTTGTGAATCATTGAATATTAGTAAGTATTTAGCATGATATAAAGATAGGATGATTGAATAAAATACCAAACTATTGAAATAAAAAATACGCATATAATGTATTCAGATCTGCATACTGTCTACAAATAAGAGAAGAAGACTAGAAAGAAAATGGCTCTAATTCAAATTTGGTGTGTGATGTTGCTACTAGGGACATTGAAATTATCTTCTAATTTTCTCTATTAATTACATCAATGTTTCACGTGAGTTACATTTCTGTGACTTTCATCATGCATCTGCTCATTGATGACTAAATCATCTTTAGTGTTTGCTCTGTGTTAAACAATCCGCTAGGCACCGTGAGTATAGAACTGACTATATAAACTGACTCATAGCAGTAATAGTAATAAAATATAATCTTTCGAGGAAATTTTCCATACTTCAGCCTGCTCTCTAGATTAATCTTTCCAGTAATATACCATCTTTAGTGAGAGGTCTTGTAGGAAGGCATCGGAAATATTAAGGATAACATATTTTATCTATGGAGATTAATGTTGAAGTTATGAAAATATGTAAATTCTCAATGCTTTCATTTTGTGGTGTTTTCTGGTCATACCATTTTGACTTCTTGTCCCATGCTGCCTTGGAAGTTTTCACTGTTCTTCACCTCTCTCCTTTTAATCCACCTCTCTCCAGTCCTGGAAATTCTGTCCATCATGGTCAGCACAGATGTCAGATGCAGAACGCTGCAGAAGGTCACGAGGGACAGCAGCGTCCATAGGCCTTCGATGGACCAGAGAGCAACTCCATTGCACTTGGAAGGTCACTGGGTCAACAACTCAACAAAACCAGAGTGGGGAGGATCAAAGACTGCTGGATGAGACCGCTTTTCTGCTTCTCAAAATAAAATCTTGCACAATTTTCCTAACTGGTCATTTTCAGCCCCTTGTTTATCAATGATAACACAAAAATGTTCCTTCAGCTGTACCGACAGCATCAATTTAGGGAATTTTCAACTGACAACATTAACAATGTGTACTCCAAATAAGTTTGACTTAAATAAGAATGAATGTTCTTATATGGTTCTTATTTATAACTGTAGCCCGATTCTATAATGGAATTTATACTTTCAAGTAAAAAATGGTTAAAGAGGAGGAGTAATTGCCAAAACTATTCTTAATTTTCAAAAGAAGTCCAAATTCAGACTGACTCATGTGTTCTAAGAGGGTTTTCTTCATGATTTGTAATTTTTTATTTAAAGTAAGTTTTGACCTTATCCAGTGGATGGAGTTTTAATTCAGGAATTTTACTGATGCTTCTGGAAGCATTTGCTCTGTCATGGAGCTACACGCCCCCAACCCATAAGGAAGCAACCTTCAGTTTCACCGAGAGGGAAGGAATTGGATTCTCCAAGGAAAGCACTTCAGAAGCGTCTTCCCTCTGACATCTAGTAAAAGAGCCTGGCTGTATAGACAAGGAAGGAAGGAATGACAGAAGACTGGACCCCAGCATTTATCACTGCTTAAAGTCTGCACTCAGAATGCTGAGGGATCCAGATGTGTCAGTAAATCTCCATGGGAAAAAAGCAATTTCAGTATGGCACATCTAATATTTATAGCATATGAGTTGGCACAAAAGTTCTTCTGTGAAATAATTTGCAAAACTATTGATTGATTCATGTATCCCTGACAGAGATTTTTTTACCCTAGTAAATGCATCATTCTTTCCTTTATAACCTTAACTAGATGGACAAAAAGACTGGCTCTGTGTGTGTGTGTGTGTGTGTGTGTGTGAATATATGAATGTATTTGTCCCTCCAATTAATGTTCTTTGCTTATAATTAATTTCAGAAAATATATTTCAAAAGAAATATAGATACATGGAATGTCCACTACAATGACACCTTCTTATATACTTCTGTCCCCAGTCATGCATTGTTTATATATCATAATTTACTTGAATCAAAGAGACTAACGATTTCTGGTTCATAGTTGGTGGTGGGGCTCAGGATATCTTCTTTGGCATGTGATAAGGCAGCAGAGGCAGGTGTACTCACTCTTCCCTTTCCAAGTCTTTCTCTGGAGCAGGTTCTAAACCCTCAGAAGGATTGTCTATCCTTCCTGGGAAATAAGTGATGACGACCCATGCAAAGGAGATGCCTTTATCCTACCCATGAGGAAAAGGGTGTCTCTGTCTCTGAAGATTAGGGATACAGAAAAGAATCTGAAGAAGAGCCAAGTGCAGTGTTCTCCAGCTTCTTCCCACTGGTCACAACTCTCTTTCTCCAACGATGGTTTCCTATATCTGTTCATTCTCGTCAAATCAACTATAACTTATGGATATTTTTATTGTTTCTTCAGATCTTCATTTTCTTATTACAAAAAATTGGCAGATAAGTCTGTTTTTCTCTTGTTGATCTATTATTAGTCTGGGCAAGGAAAAGGTAATTTTTCTTATTTTTAACTAATTATTTATAAATAATTTTGTTCTCTGTGTTAGTTGCTTTTTTCAATAGTTAAAGAGTATGAAAATATAAAATTCATACAAAGACATGAAAAGAGCCAGGAATAGTAAGTTTATAAAGTTTCTCTCAGCCACCTTGAGTTCTTATTCAAGAAGCACGTGCCTCACCCCGTGCAGCCTTTATTTGAACATTTTATTAACGCCATATATTTTGTAAAGCATGCCTTGCAAATATTGCAAATGTCACTAACAGGAGGAAAATCAGAATGAATTGTTCAAGGAGTGCCAACTCACGTGACGACTGTACTTTACCTTTAGAAAGAAAAACAGAGACAAGGTCACTGCAGAATGATGGACAATTTCCATACTCAGCCTATTTAGACTCTAGACCAAATTCAGAGCACTTGATTTACAAGTCTCATATACAATTAATTACCTATATTTGGAAAATATTGCCTACCAACCAAAAGAAATAGACCTTTAATCTGTGAACCTGCAATACAATGTAGCGACGCACTGCAGCTAGCTGTGCTGTGTCAGATGTTAGATTAATGGCCAATCCCCTTGGAACAGATCTTAAGTCCTCTTTTACACTCGCGTGCATCTCCTGCCTATTTCCGGTGGAATGGGTCCTGCTCTGATCAATAAACGTATCAGCCCAGTTGTTCATCTTGTTAGCGAGGTCAAAGCAGCGGCCGAGGTACATCTGTTTTCATGTCGAATAATGTCTGAGGTAATGAATCCTCTCCAGCTAGATAAACAACAGCCCTGCCATTGTCCTTCAGTCCCTCGCCACAGAGCTGATCATGATTAAGCTGAGGCACTTGGGAATGGGAAGTGTCGGCCCTTTCCAAAGCATTTTAAACCCAAACTTTTTGCTCCTCGATGTGGTTATTTCCATGTCTTCGGGAGTGACCTTGCTGTGTAACGTGCCGTGCCGCTAAGAGGCTGATTTTATTACAGGACAAGTTGGCCTTCGTGGGAAAATATGGCCAACAAAGCTCCATAGGAAAGCCCGAGAACATTGTTTCCACTGCTTATGTGTTCATAAGCAAATCTCTTAGTAATGATGGAAATTATACGAATGGAATCAATTCATACTGAAGATGAAATGCGTCTTACCGCACATGCCTTAGCCATGGTCCTTGGTAAACAGCATCACTATTGCTCCTCCCTGGGTGATTAAATGAGGGGAAATACTGTTTTGCCAGAGGATAAGGCATGAAAAGATGTTTAGACGGATCTACAAAGTTCCTTTAAGTTATTTTGAAGGAAAAGATATGTGGGTGGTGTCTTGTTGGCTTGATGGATAGGGCAGGTGGTCTCAGGGTGGATTGAGTTATTGGATTTCATCACGCCTATTTCCTATCACAGAATTGGATGTGATAAATAGATTCGGTCACCCTGATTTGCAGTCACTTGCTGAATTGCTGGCATTCATTTAGCTCCCGCGCTGGCATTGATTGACCATGCACTCTTGTCACTTGACGCGAGTCACTTGAGTCCCGGAGTCACTGAAATCTAGATTGGTAAACTATAGAAAATGGCTCTTTACCAAGCAATTACCCCAGGGAAATGCATTCTTCACACCTTAGGACAAAGCCTCTCCTTGGAAATGAGCTTTGGGAGTAGGGTTCCTGGCAACAGGTAGAAGTGGGCAGGCTGTCAATATCTGAACAGTGACAGAGAGGTAACAGCAATTATGCCATCTACCCTCCTTCACCCCATGACTTTGGAACTTAATGATCAAATAAAACTTCAGCACTTTTGGGGGGCCTGATTGGTGACTGATGTTTCAGCTAAGGCTTCACTAACTAATACCTACATTACTTCATATAGAAAAGGACATGTCAATCTGAATATTGGGAAGGATATCTATTTTCACTTCAGCTTTTTCTCTCTGAGTCTTTCTTTCCTTCTTTTCTTCTCCTCTCTCCCTCCCATCGTTCTCTCTCTCCTTCCAAAAGGTTAGTAATTTACTGGAACAGAGGGTGGAAGGGTCATTTCAGAGAAGGAGCCTGTAGTCCAGGCTGTGTCGCTAGCCAGATTGGAGGTCTAGAGCTAATTGAGAACAATAAACACCTGGAACTCCATCATTAGAAGCCTTGCCTGAGTCCCAGGCCACGGCTTAGGAAGCTTCCATGCTGACATCAACACCCTGACCTAATAACAGAGGACCTAAACTCGCTAAACTCAGATTCCAGTTTCAACCACCATCCGCTGAGAACGAGGGTGAGGTTAAACGCTCAGGTCGAGGCTAAGAGTCTCAGTCCTGTTTGTACAATACTGCTGTCAGTCAGAATGCTGGCGCAGGGCAGAAATAAAGGAGAAGCTTGACACTCTCCTCAGCGTCTGGAGTAGCATTGCTCTTTAAATTGCTGAGACTAGAGAGAGGTTTGGTCTCCTTTAGTGAGTCAGAAATCTCTATCTAATGAGCATGTCCCCAGCTGCATTGGTGACAATTGTCAGAACGGAGCCTCGTCCAGCTCATTATAGTGACTCACGTGCACTGAACTAGCCCGACATCGCCAGGAGCTCTATATTCATTCTTCCCCTAGAAGGTTGGTGAAACACGTCCACATAAATGTTTATGTCTGCAGAGTGGTTTAAACATATTTGTAGGGGCCCGAGACGCAGTTCTGTAGCTCTGTGGTAGAGGACTTGCACTAGAGGAAATGTTTATAAATCCCAAGAAGCTATCCGAGACTCAGGGGTGCAAACTCCTTTCCTCAGTGAAAACTATGTGTCATTAATATGTTAATGTAAGCATAATATCGTCTCAGATGAGCTTCTCTCATTTGCGAGCAATCACCCTCTCATGTGCCCAAACGCAAGTAAACACACATACACTTACACAGATGCATGCATATCCTCACATCCACTGGATACAACGCGTACAACATCCCAGAAAGATCAATAGCTAGCATACTGGGTTTCACATACGTTCCAGATATACTAGCAGTCCCAGATCAGGCACGCTTTAGATGGTAAGTGATTACTAAAATGGACCAAAATGTGAATAAAATGTTGCAGGATTATTCATTGAAAATTTAAAAGTAATTGTCGCACGTTTTCTATTATTTTGTGTAGCCGTGGGTATATGTGTGTAGGTGCGTCTCTGGGTGGTTTCACACATAGTCAAACACTTTGCCAGTGAACTTTCTGTGAAGCCCAGTTGTCTGGCTATTTTGATGATAATTCACATCTCATCTTCCATAAGGACAATCTCCTTACTATTGAAAGCTGGTTAAACCAAACAACCTCATTGCCAATAAGTGACAGACTTGGATCTGAATCTAGCCTCTCTGAGTCCATAGTTATGAAACAGTGAATTCCTCTCCAGGCATGGGAAGGTGATCTCCTCTCTGTTTAAAGCACCCATCGTAGTGCTGAATAAGTTAAAATGTGTTAAACTGGTTTTCTGTGTTCCAATAAATAGCACTTTTAGAATAAAGATACTCCCCCCCACACACACACACAATCTTATTAGGACAGTTGCCTTTTTTCAAATCTTTCATGATAACCTGACACCTATAGAATGTAAATGGTTAGACCCCATAGCATGGGAGAAAGCTTTCGTGGTATGCCTTCCCCTTTTCCCCTCTAATCATCAGCGTTACATGACTATCAGCTAACCTCTTTTCTATGACTGTCATGAAATCACTGAGTTGATTAGAAAATGTTTATCTCAACTGAGTTTTGGAAGTCCTGATTCAATATCAGTACAAAGCCATCACTATGGGTCGATGAAGGACATACCAGATCACAATGGCAGTGATCACATGGCCAACTATAATGAGGTAGGTGGGTCTTCTTTCTACGTGTTGCTTTCATTGGTTAATTAATAAAGAAACTGCTTGGCCTGATAGGTCAGAACATGGGTGGAGTAGACAGAACAGAATGCTGGGAAGAAGGGAAGTGAGTCAGACGCCATGATTCTCCGACCCGAGACGGATGTAGGCTAGAATCTTTCCTTGGTAAGCCACCACCTCGTGGTGCTACACAGATTATTAGAAATGGGTTAATCACCTGATGAAGATTATTTAGCTATCCACCAGGAGGTAGGAAATAGACAAGAGTCCCAGGTAACCTCGGGTGCATGGTGGGGTGGGAGGGTTGATGGAAGGGGAGAGGGTTAGAGAGAAGGGAGTAGGGGAGGAATGGGGAAAGCTCAGTGGCCTGGGATGGGGGGGGAGGGAGGAAGGATGAATATAGGATCAGGGAAGAATATATTTCAACTAAGGGAGTCATTTTAGGGTTTACAGGAGACTTGATTATATATGGGATCCCAGGTCCAAGGAGAGATCCCCCAGATTGTTCTCTGGACAGAGGAGAGGGTGCCTGAATCGGCCGTGGCCCATAACCATACTGATGTATATTTTGCTTATCACCATAGATCCTTCATCTGGCGAAGGACGGCGATACAGTCGGAGACCCACATTGGAGCACTGGACTGAGCCCCCCGAGGTCCAAATGAGGAGCAGAAGGAGGAAGAACATGAAAAACGAAATCAGGAGTGCGAGGGATGCTATCACCCACTGATACAAGGGAACGGATCTAATGAGAGTTTACCAAGGCCAGTTGGACTGGGACTGAACGAGGAGGTGATCTAACCAGATTCTCAGAATTTGGCCGGATTCTCTGAATGTGGCTGGCCCGAAGTCTTTCTGAAAAGCCATTGACTATGATACTGGGACCTGTTTCCTCTGCATATACTGGATTTTGGGGATCCAGTCTGTTTGGACACTCACCTTCCTGGACCTGGAGGGAGGGGGGAGGAACTGGAACTTCCCACAGGGCAGGAAACCCTGACTGCCCTAACGGACGAAGAGGGAGGAGGAGAGGGAGTGGGGGGAGTGGGAGGGTGTTGGGAAGAGGGGCGGAAATGGAAACTTTTATAATTTAATAAAATTTACTTAAAAAAAAAGAAATGGGTTAATCAAGATGTGAGAATTAGCCAATAAGAGGCAAGAACTAACAGGCCAGGCAGTGTTTAAAAGAATACAGTTTCCGTGTAATTATTTCTGGGGCTAAGCTAGCCATGCAGGAGTTGGGCGGGTTGAAAAGCAGGCCTGCCTGCAGCTCCTTCTACATTATACAAAGGAGCAAAAGAGAAAGAAGAAAAATTGTAATAACCAGGGAATTATAATGCCCTTTAAGAACATATCTCTATCTTCTCAGGACCTCCATAGCAGCCAGAGTTCTCCAGAGGAATCAAACAGATAGAAGGAATCTACATGAACATAGTAAGGGGATTTAGTTGAGTTGCTTACAGACTTTGGTCCAAATAGTCCAATGTTAGTGGTCTACAAACAGAGAGTTCAGGAATCCAGTAGTTATTCAGTCCACGAATCTGGATGTCTCCCCTGGTCTCCACTATACCCCAGAATTCTGAAGAAGCAGGTTCTAATGCCAGTGGAGGAATGGACTTTCCAGCCAGGATGAGGACACATGGAGAAAAGTCCCTTTTCCAATTTCTTCACATAGGCTACCTCGAGAAAGTGTGGTTTATAATAAAGGTGAATTTTCCCACCCCTAAAGGTCCATGTTAAAAGATGGTCTTCCCATTTCAAATTATTTAATTCTGAAATAATTCCTCAAGCTTGGCAGTGGTGATACACGCCTTTAATCCCAGCTCTCAGGAGTCAGAAGCAGGCAAATCTCCAAGTTTGAGGCCAGCCTGGTCTACAGACCAAATTCCAGGACAGCCAAGACTACCCAGAGAAACCCTATCTCAAGTCTTGAATTATTTCTTTTGTTTGATTGCTTTTTCTTGGTTTTCTTTAAGGGATTTATTGATTTCTTCCAATTTTTGTTTGTCTTTCCCCCATTTCTTTGAGGGAATTTTTCATTTCCTCTTTAAGAACCTTAAACATTATCCTTAAATTATCTTTTAGGTCATTTTCTTCTGCTTCATCTATATTAGGGTGTTTAAGTCTTGCTTTGTAGAGCCACAAGTTTTTGTTGGTGTCATGTTGCTCTTTGTGGTGTTGAGTGTGTTTTTATCTTGCTTACCCATCTTTTTCTCCAATTGGTATAGTTGGGGCTGTGTCTCTGGTGATCAATCTTCTAAGTGCCAGTGGATTCAAGTCTCAGGTTATTGCTCCTCATGGTGCAGTTGGGTCCATGGTTTCAATGACCCCGGAGGTCTTTCAGTGTTCCCAGGGGTCTCTCTGCAGTCACGGAGGATGTTCAGGCCTGCTCTCAAGAAGGTCTCTTGCTTGGGGCTGCTCCCACTGAAGTCATTGGCTCGGGCCTGGTCCCACAGAGGTGCCTGGCTCAGGCCTGCTCCTGTTGAGGTCACTGACATGGGCCTTCTCCTGTTGAGGTCACTGACTTGGGCCTTCTCCCGCAGAGGTGGGTGGCTCGGGCCTATTTCTGCAGATGTTCCTGGCTTGGGCCCAGTCCCACAAAGTTCTCTGGTTCAGGCCTGCTCCCTTGGCGGTTGCTGCCTCATACCTGCTCCCATGGAGGTCACTGGTTTGGGCTTGGTCCCACAGAAGTCTCTTGCCTGGCACTTCTTAAAGTCAAAGTTTCTCTGGGTTGCCCTGCTCTATCAAGGCTCAGACAAACAAAGGGGAGATCCAGCCATGCTCTCCACCAACCTCAGACTCCACACTCCACTGAGAAACCCTATCTCAACATCCAACCCACTCCCCAAAGAAAGAAAGAAAGAAAGACTCTCGTGGGTGTAACCAGTCACTTGAGTTGTAGTTAATTCCAGGTGTAGTCAAGTTGACAACCAAGAATTGCTGTCACAGTCTCCTGCTTGCCCCACCTACCATATGCCCCACCATCTCCCTCCCTGGTGACAGAGCCCCCTAATACTGGGCCCCACACCACAATGCTTTGTGTTCTAAACTGGTGCTGACCTCCTTATCCTGCTAGAATTTTAGTCCTGTGACTTTGATACCTTGATAGTCCAGTGTCTGATTCCTTTCCGATTACTTCTTCACACTTCAGACTCCCTCCTAAGCATTTCTGAACCTGTCTGTCCTGCCTCACCGCAATTATGGCTTTTCCTTGTGTGCTTTCATGGGACTGGACGGCATGTGGAGAGTGTTCTATTATTTCTGCTGGGCATCAGGAGGCGCGGGGAGAAAGAGGCTCACACTGTTTGGAAATGTGTGTAGACTGCGGAGTAGCTGATCAGTCCATGAAAGACTTCACCAAGTTTCTGCAGGACTACCATCAGACTCTTATCTTGCAGAGAATAAATTGTTAGGAACCATTAAAGCTACAGCTAAGATTGCTAATACAGATCATGGGATGCTCAGAGCAAGTGTTGCTATCGCCCTGATGAAACACCAAGGCCAAAGCAATGTGGGGAGGGAGGGCTTTATTTGGTTTATACTTCCACATTGCTATTCATCACTGAGAGAAGCCAGGACAGGAACTAAAACACGGCAGGACTCTGGAGGCAGGAGCTGATGCCGAGTCCATGGAGTACTGCTTACTGGCTTGCTCCCACGCCCTGCTCAACCTGCTTTCTTTTAGAAGCCAGGACCACCAGCCCAGGGATGGCACCAACCCCCAGCTGAGTCCTCTTCTATCAGCCACTTATTAAAGAAATGCCCTACATCTGAATATTAGGGAGGCATTTTCTCTATTAAGTTCCCCTCCTTTCACATAGCTCTATCTTGTATCAGGCTGACGTAAGACTAGCCAGCACGACACATCCATCTTTTTAAAAGTAAGCATTTCCAGGCTACTGAAATGCAAGCCAAGTGCCCAAACAAATAAAAACTGGGAAAGTCTAATAAAGACAAACCCAAGGAAACGAAGTCTAAAGAGACCCCGAATGAGAATCCACCAAGATATACAGTATCTCCTCTAAAAAATAAAGGGAAACATTAGTTTTGTCTCTTAAGTTTTCCCAAAGTTTTGTTGCTTGTAGCCGGCAGCAGAAACACTATGCTTCAGGAGAGCACTGGTTCTGATGTTAAGAGTCAAACTGGTTCAAGTGAGAAGAAAAATGTCAAGTTTTCAGGTCTGGGCTGTGGAAGCTGTCAGAGGAGGGCACAGAGCACTCCTTACTACGCGGAAAGAAGAAAACTTCCACCAGAGGAGACAAAGAGGGTCCTATGGGGGAAACATAGCCCAGTGCCAAGATTGTACGAGCTGCAAAGCTCGGTTTTGAACTGAACTTAGTATGTAGATTGGAACAGTCGTGCTTTACAGCAGCACGCATGCGCACCAATAGAGACTCGGCTCAGAACAGAAGCAACTGATGAAAACTTGCTCCTCCAAGGGAAGACTCACCTGGAAAATCAAAGCGGCTAAAACGCACTTATGTGATCCCAGCTTTGGGGAAAGGTAGCCCCGTGTGAGCTCGCGTGTGTCTCCCAAGTGTGTGGCTGCCGCTGTGTGAAACAGAAAGGAATCTCTTCCGGTTCACTCTCATCACAAGCAAAAGGCTCAACACAAACTTGTGAACGAACGTTCCTGGTGTACAAACAAAAACAAAAAAGAAACAGTTGCTTCTTCCTGTAGCGATGTGACGATGGCAAAGGAGGACTTAGCCTCAACACCGGATGCGAAGCTAACTACAGGGCAGAAACTTAAATAGACGGTAGAAACAACAGACAGAAGCAGACAAAAGAGCGAATGGCTAACGCTCAATTCCTTTTCACCAACAAAAATCACCTCCTAACACGTGACCGCATTTGAAGCCTTTTCAAAGCCAAACCCTAACCTAGTCTCCAACAGAGCTGTTCCTACTTTGGCAAAATAAACCACCACGATTTTACCAGGAACAAATCTCGTACCTAATCCGCCTATAGTGGGAGCAACATGTGTCTCTAAGTCATTGCTGGTAGAAATTTCAACAACAAACATGACACGCGTTATGTCAGAATAATATTTTGCATTTGTACGGCATGCTCACAAACCCTTCTGAATAATTTAATAAAAGTTTTTTTTTTTAATTGCCCCCAACAAATGTCTCCTCATCTCCCCGTGGCTCATGTGCAAAAGCAAAGCTTGGTTGCCCGTGCATAGCCTGACTAAAGGTGGTAGACACTTTAAAGGGTGTCCTAGTAGGGAAGAGAATGTGTGGCGGGTGCCCCTGCAGGGCGAATGGCACCCTCAACGCAGGGGCGTGGCTTTGCTCCCCCACACTCTCCTTGTGATGATGTTCTGAAATCTTAAAACCAGAAACAACAAAGTAACCGGAACCAAACCCTGAAAAACCATGGGCAAAATCGAATTTTCTCCCCTTTAATTTCCTAGGGTATTTTATTGCCATCGTAGAATGCTGACTAACTCAAGTGCTGTGTTTAGAAAATGACATTTGGCTTTACAGTTTAAAAACAATCTTTCAAAGTCACAGACTAAAAGAAAGGAAAGAAAGGAAAGTCCGTGATCTCACACATGAATTTACAACAAAGAAAAATAAAACAGGAAAAGCCGCAACAGTTGTTTACTGCCTTGTGCTTAAAGCCACGCAAGAGGGAAGCTGAAAATACGGATGCTCGCTCTGCTCTTGGTGCCTGGAAAGTTCCCGTGCTGGAAAACTGAAGAAAAAAACAAAGGGAATTGCACAGCTTGTGGGCAGTTTCTATTCGCTTCACATTCTCGATCTCAAGCTACTGATTTTTTTCCACTCGGCCACCTCATGGGACTGTTTACCCCCAAGCTGTCAAACTTATATCCTCCTGTGTAGGGGAAAAATTATATCTTAAAATAGTTTCATCTAAAAATACACACGGTGAAAGACAGGCACCCAGGTTCACCCTGTGCTGGGTAGTCTTAGAAGAATATGCATCCTCATGACATGCTAGCAGGACAAGGGCTGAGATCTGCGCTGGTAGAGTGACAGTTGCCTGGCTGAGAGAGGAACAAAGGGGAAGGGGTAACTGAAACCCTGACTGACATCTTTTAAGCAGACAGGGCCCGTCTGCTGAGTGTAACCTCCCAACAGAAGACATTTCCTGTAACTGGACCTTTTCTCTTGTCTGTGTAGTTAACACCCTCCCTGACAGGCAGCTTCCAGCTTTCCATAGTGATGCTTGTCTTTGAAGGTGATAGAACCAGAACATTTGGATTTCTCAATACGAATAGTTTTAAGAGGTATTCTAGCCAGCGTGGAATTTAAGTGGAATAGAGAAACAGATTTTTTTATGCAAGTCTCATTCATCTAAATATCACTAATACTCAATAAAAGAATCAGACTCATTCTCTTGGAATGTATCAATATTCATTGAGTTTACTCATTTATTCCCCCTTCAAATTATACACATTCTATATGCCAATCATTATGATTGACACAAATATAATATTTAGGCTAATGTGAAGAATAAGAAAAATGTGTCAGGATGAACATTCTGGAGGTTTCATTGCTTTTGCTCATTCCTGAGAAAAAGACAGAAAATTCGTCTCAGCAGAAGGACCAGTTTGTTATTGGAACGCGAGGCAGAAAAGTGTCAAACATATGTGCAATTAACTAAGAAGCCCAGTGAGGCAGCGCTGGGGAGACTCTGTAAAGATGGAGAGAAAGACACAGCTCAGATTCAACAAAGAGGGTTAAGTGGCAAGGATTGGGTGATCTGAGCTGGCATTACATGAGAAACATACGGCTGGTGTTCTGACAGGTGACTGTCTGGATAAAATGTCACTCACTCCATAGATGAGCAGAGGAAGAAGAGGTCCAGCCGGGGCGGGGGGGGGAGAGAAGAGGGGGGCAGCGGGAAAGGCCGGCCTGCGGCACAAGGAGTAAGTTGGAGCTCCATATGAAAAACCCAGTATGTAGATTTTAAGACACTGAGAGCCAGGTATGTTCAGAGAGAAATTTCCACTGGGCTTCAGCTTGCATTGGCCAGCACGAAAGTCTGACGTGCTTTTTCCTTATTAAAGCACTTCTGTTAATTTTCCAAAGTTTTGTTAAAAAATTAAAAGTTTGGAAAATTTGCTTGAAAAATTAAAAGAAACTGCCTTCCTCATCTCTGGTTACTTCTAGGATTTTACTTCTTGAGGCCAACTTTTAAATGTTCTAGATCCTCCAAGAGTTTAATGTGCTATATAATGTCTTTCTGGCCTTTTTAATGTCATGTGTTGACTTCTTGTTACAGAAAGTGCCATGGTTTGAATGTGAAATGTCCCCCACCACCAGGCTCAGGAGTTCCAGAACTCGGTGCCTGGTTAGCTGCCTTGTTTTGAGAGGTAGTAGGGCCTTCAGGAAGTGGGCCTTTCTGAAGGAAGTGAGCCCCAAGGTAGGCCCTATGGTTTCTGCTTAAAGTTTTTCAGTCAGTATTCTCTCCCTCTGTCTCTCGCTGCCCCTCTCCTCTCTCTCTGGCTCTCTCTCTCTCTGTCTCTCTCTCTCTGCTACATGGTCCTCAAAGAAGTAAAAAGAGTTGTCCCATCCTGGTGTAGGAGGTCCTTCTGTTTATGTGTTACTTTCATTGGTTGAATAAAGAAACTGCCTTGGCCTTTTGATAGGGGAGAACTTAGGTAGGCGGAGTAGAGAGAACTGAATGCTGGGAAGAAGGGCAGGGTGGCAGAAGCCATGAATCTCCTGCCTGGGATGGACGCTGGCTAGAATCTTGCCAGTAAGCCACAGTTATGTGGCAATACACAGATTAATGGAAAGGGGTTAAATTAAGATTTAAGAGTTAGCCAATAAGAAGTTAGAGCTAATGGGCCAGGCGGTGATTAAATGAATACAGTTTCTGTGTGGTTATTTTGGGTGTAAGATAGCCAGGTGGTTGGGACAACAAGCAGCCCACCTCTCCTTCAACACCATCTTGTCTCCACCATGGAGCTTCCTGTCATGATGCCTTCCTCACGAAAGCATACTGTTTGTCCCCAAAGGCTGAGCCAGACTAAGTCCTTCTCTCCAGTTATTTCCGGTCAGCTGTTCTGTCACAGCAGTGAGAATGTAGCTTACACAGGAGGCAGGTCAAGTGTCTTCATCCTTTTTCTGACTATCTTCCTATAGAGGAAATTATAAGGGTATTATTATCACTGTGGTGGTGGGAATATTATTCACAAACAACCCACGTGATGGCTTTATATTTCCTTTCTTCTACAATGCTTTGTTCTCTGTGGAGTGAATTATTTCCAAATTTTTATTTGCTTAGTTTTCTGTACATCTACCTGTCACCAATTCTCCGAGTAACTCCCAGAAGGTTAAGCATTCACTCAATACATTCTCAGAATACATGCATTCTCTCAGTACATACATTCTCTCAGTACATACATCCTCACAATACATACATTCTATGAATACATATGTTCTCTCAGTACATATGTTCTCTCAGTACATACATGCTCTCAAAACATACGTTCTATCAGTACATACATATGTTTTCTCAATACAGTCTGGGTAAATCTAGAAGTTCCAGAGTTCCTTGTCATTGTCAGAGAGAGAGTCCATCTTTCTGCACCTGTGCAGACTAGCGACTCTCTGGGCTGCCGTGCTGTTGTCCTGGGAACCTCACTGAGGCATCATTTTGCTTTTCTGCTTGCATTGTGTTATGCAAGCTTATTGAAGACGGGATTGTGCTCTCCCAGACTTCACATTTGAAACCCATAAGTGCCAGTCTCTCCCAGTGTGATATCACGGAGGAGTAGTCCTGGAATGAAGCTAAATTAAACTGTGGCCATGAGTTGAAGCGTGATTCAGTGGCAGGGCACTGATCTCCCTTGGCTGGAAGCCTGGGTTTGATCATTGTCATTAAGTCATGCTCTAATCTAAACTAAGATTCCTGGTATAATAGACAATGGGAACCCACAGAGCATTATCAGGCCTGGACAGAGGAGGCCACGGGAAGATGGGACATATGTGTGATCATCTGCAAGGCCCGTGAAGAAGCCTCAGAGGAAACTGCCTGCATCTGACGGGGCCTCCCAGAATGCAAAGCTGTGAGAGAGCGGCTTCCCGTTGCCTAGGCTACTGCTCCGCGGTTCCTTGCCAGGGCAGTCTCCAGAGGAATCCAACGCCATTTATTGTTCTTGCCTTCTTCCCTCCGATTTCATTATACTTGGCACAGCATATTCTTAGATATTTTTGGTACAAAAGGCTTTGAAACATATTTTCTTAGCCCCCCATTTCACAGCATTCTATGATACAGGGAGCTGTGAGGCAGAGGAGACGAAAGCTTGTAAAAGCTGAGGGGAATGTTTGACACCAAGAAAACAGTGTTTCTCAACATAGCTGTACAGACACACATGCGAAATTACAGAGGCTGCGGCCTTATGCACAGAGTCTGCACAGGTTCAAGCCGCATGGAGTCTCAGCCCTGAGAAGGGGAAGTTCATGGGATCTTCCATCCCTAATCAAGATGCTCTCCAGTTGGCAACTGCTTACCGGGGTTGGGGCGGGGGGGTGTTAGTTCACTCCATGGAGTCTCACTGGGAAAGCAGCTCAGACTTCAGGCTGGGGCCTTACACAGCAGATGGCCAACACAAAACTAGCTCAGTGGGATGCTGTGGATTTGTTTTTGTCTCAGATCGCTTTTTCTGGGTATTTTAAAACTTATCGTTCTTTTGTTTTTATGTTTTATGGTGTGTGTGTGTCTTGTGCCTTTCTTATTTCTGTCCTTTTTTTATTCTGATTTGTTTGCTTTTTTGTTTGCCTGTTTGTTTTCTAAAGAAGAGAGAGAAGAAGTGAGGTTGGATAGGTGGAGAGGTGGGAAGGATCTAGGGGGACTTGGCGATGCTAAACCAATATCAGAATATACTACATGAAAAAATATTTTGAAGGAAAAATAGGAAGAAAGGTTGGCGATTTACTATCACTTTGTTTATATTCTTTCCTACTGTAAAGGTTATGTGCTACCTGCCTACTAATTCTGTAGCTACTGATACTTGTAACTACCACTGAAAACCATTATTGATTCTTAGCTTAGTATTCTTAGCTCTTCTCACCCAATACTCTAGTGACATTACTTCTCCCAGTACTGTATTTGACCTAGTAATGTTGCAGCTTAGATTCTTTAGCACATAGCATTTTAAAATCACAAAGCAAAAGCGCTCCTGGACAGTAAAGAATTACAGATAATGCAATAAGGACATATTCAGACATAAAAGGACCCTAAATGGGTCACAGTGTTGGATAAATGTATGTAGGCTTGGGAGAGAGAAGGGAAAAAAGTATAGTCAGAAAAGAAGTAAATCTTTTTTTTAAAAACAGTCTTTAAAAAGACAGATAGTCATAGATTAAAAGGAGTAAAGAAAAATAAGTCACATAAAGATGGAAAATTCACAGAGAGTAGTCTGGATTTTGTGTGTATATTGTGTTTTCTTTAAATTTTTTTGACTGTGCAGGAGCTAAGTACAGAGAACCATTTCATTGTATGGGCTGCTAAGCTAAACCAACATGTACATTATAAAGGTATCTTGACTTCAAAATTTAGGTCAAAGATATGGTGTTTTGGAAAAGAGGTTCTTTTTTTGTCTCCACAGAGGATGAGAACCTGTGGATTGCTTCTAGACAAATATGGTTTCATGGAAAAAGACCCCCTGAAAAGTTGCTGTAAACAGCCCCACAAAGAAAATACTTTGCCAGCTGCTGACTGAGATGAACCTAGCACACAGGATACACCATGAAAGACCTGATTAACAGTGCTCCCAAACAGCAGGAAGTAGTGTGGACAGAACTATGCCCATATTCCCAAATATTGTTTATAATTACTTGGTTACATTTAAAGGGGGATATGCTATAGAGATGAATAATTTGCATTGGTATGGATCTTGGTTTATTGATGCAAATTTAAGGTAAATTTTGTTATACTACATATGTATATTTCTGCTCTTGAGTAAGGTATTGTGATTGTGTAGCTCATTTAAAAACATAATGTATAATTTAGAAATATAATCATCAATCTTGTAGTCATGTTAGTTAGGTTTTCTAGATATATAGAGATATATTTCAATTAAATAGGTATTCTCCAAATCTTTCAGAGACCATCAGAATATGGCATTTGAAATGTTTTAATAACTTTGGACTTTTTATGACAATGAGACACAACTGCTTCTGGCAGCACCAGTTACTCCAAGAGGAAGATGGGCATCGAAGAGGCTCCTTATGGAGTTTGCTAGCCATTTGGGCAAGAAACTGCTCTTGCCTGGGCTGCTTAGCTGGACATGCAGGACCCACAGAGAAATGACTGCTGAACTTGCCTAAGGTGAGATGATCCTTTAAGGTTCCTGCTTCATGAAAGAGTCTGTGAGACTTTCTGCAGGATATGGAAGAAAGTGACTGGCAAACTGCCAATATAGGCAGACCTGTCTTTGAAATTTTCTGCTTCATGGAAAGGTCTGCTGGATACTATGAACCTGTAGGCTGAAGAAGGACGCCCCAATGGTACAGAATAACTTTGGGTGACTGTCCAAGCAGCGAGATGTCTCTGTCAATTCTAGAGTTTTGGAAGTTGCTTACAATTAACTTCCTGTTTACTTAGGTAATATTATATCCTTCTGGAGTCTTTGATGGAGTTGAAGAATAGATAGATTATTATAGTTAGAGTTTTCCTTAGTTATGATAAAAATAAAGTAGATATAAATATTGTAACTGCAATTTTTATTTTCTTGATAACTGTTTTGTTATATGTAATTTCACTATGTTAAAGCTAAAGCCTTCCTTTTTGTTTAAACAGAAAAGGGGAAATGGTGTAGGAGGTCCTTCTGTCTATTTATTGTTTTCATTGGTTAATAAAGAGCTGTTTTGAGCCTATGGCAGGGAAGAACAGTACTCAACAGAGAAAGCTATGCTGTGTGCTGGGAGAAAGAAGGGCGGAGTCAGGAAACTGCCATGGAGCTGCTGCCAGAGTAAGACATGCTGAATATTTTCCAGTAAGCCACTGTCATATAGCGCTATACAAATTAATAGAAATGGGTTAAACTAAGTTGTAACAGTTAGCCAATAAGTTAGAGCTAATGGGCCAAGCAGTGTTTTAATTAATATAGTTTTTGTGTTGTTATTTTGGGGCTAAATGGCTGGGAACAAACGAGCGGCCTTCCTGTTACACATAATTATAGTTACTCACATAATCCTCACAATTACTTTAAGGTTGAACATTATTCCTATATTTAAATCAAGTAAACAGTACGAAGATTAGATACCCTTGTCCTGAGTCATACAGCAGTAGGTGTTAGAGCAGGAATTTTAACTAAAATCTGTTTGATCTCAGGTTCCTATTTCTAGCATGTGATTTACACATTAATTATTGCCAAACTAGTATATAAAAAGATATCTATCTATCTATATATATAGAGAGAGATATTATATTGCATCAGTAATAATTTCATCAAGTCAATTTCCTTTCAAAAAGCATACAGAAGTACATTTTTTTTTTGCAGGAGAAACACATTGTGTTATTTTTGCTTTAAATCTTCTAAAGAATTTAATGTAGCACCATGTGATCCCTTCTTTAAGGTGACAACCCTGACCAGATGACATTTTGAAGTGGAACACTTTCCATAGGACATCTTTAATTCTCATTTTACTATTTGTAATTAATACCAAAATCCCTCAATTTCACATTCTGATTTTTTCCGTTTGGTACATATAAGGGTGATAAAGCTCCCGAGAGTGTTAACAGAGCTGCCAATTATGTAGGCCTTCCTCTTTGCCAAGGGCTTCTCACATCGCTGAACCATTTTCAATATAAGGTATTGAGAATGGTTTATAGACACATACAATATTTGATGTTGGTTGTTAATCAGCAAATGGTTATTAGATGCTCTCAAGAGAAAAAAACAGTAAAATGAAATTATATATGGACAAATGAATAAGAAAAAGGGGAGGAAATAAAAGGGAAAGAGTGGTGTCCCCTGATACAGATCAACTATTTCTCACATTAATTTGATGCTCACCTACTAGACAGGGAATTATCTCTTCTTTAGAACCTCGAAGTTTCTAAAACTGAAATTACATTAGCGATAAAATTCATGTCACCCTAACTTCTGTTTCTCTTTTCATAGCAAATATCCTAACGACTCATAATTTTTTAAATGTCTTAACTAAAATTGGGCTACTAGTGCAAAGATCAGAGTTTTGGTGACAGGTAAGACTATGTGTTCAAATTGTTCCCTTGTGGGGAACAGTTGGAAATACATAGAGCAAGATACCGGCATCAGCCATGGAGCTAAGTCATGGACTGAGGGAAATCAGAGATGCTCCAAGAACTAACTACTCCCTCATTCAGATCTCCCAAACCCTTATAACCCCTATAACCTGTTTCTAGATGCTAATTCTCTTCCAACTACTGTCAAGAATCAGTGCTTCATGGAGTACAGCTGTCTTGGTGTGCCAGGAACTTCAAAGATCTCCAGGTTCATGTTTAAGAAAATCAATACACAATTTAAACTAGCTTCTAACAGCCAAGTTTGAACATTGCAGCAGCTAAATAATCCAAATAACAGCAATGATGTTGGTCATGAAGGTGGCGAGTCTCTAAAAGGCGTTGGACATTTGGCACCCAATGAGAAGTTATAAATCTTGCAAAAAGCATCAATCAAAGATGAGGGATAATACAATTGATACGCCAGTTCTCTCACTCACTATAGTGTATTGTATAGGAGGATGTATTCATTTATATGAATATATGCTATTTCTAAAAATAAATATAGAAAGTGTGTTCCCAATGTGTTCAGTTCAAGAATAACTATAGAGAACAATGCATGCAGGAAAATTGATTACTGAGGAAGGAAGAACCGATCAACAACAACAACAACAACAACAACAACACACACACACACACACACACACACGAGCCTGGAAGGAAGTTTAAAGAAAGTCAGCCACATGAGTATAGGAAGAAAGATATTGCATATTGATAGCTAATAGCTGTTGGGGATGAAGGAGTCAATTAGAAAGAACAGTGTTGGTAGCCTCTATTTACCCCATATGAAATGAATATGAGATGCACAGCTTGTACACAGCACTCAACGCACTGGTTAGTGGGATAAAACTTGGTTGAACTCTAGGCCTAATCATCTACACAGCCCAACTCTCTACAGGGAATCTGAGAATCTAGCTGCTTAGATTTCTCCCAGCTGCCCTAGAGGTCCCTTTGTGCTTCCTATAAGTTAAAGCCTTTAAAGGCCACATAATGCCCACCATACAGTGGCCAATAAGACTTCAAACTTATATTACCAAAGAAATAGACTTATAAAGGTGTGGGCATAAAAGTTCGTATCAGTTGAACACAATCCCAATTCAGTAAGCTCAGTATCATGGTTACTGCCTAGAGATTTATCACTTTGGGAAAAATAGCCAAGAGCCTCTCATTCCTCTTTAGTAGAGTTTTAAGAAATAATTCACTCTTTTAAGTCATACATTCAAATGGTTTTAAGTATATGCATGGTTTTATGGCCATCACCTCATTTGTCATTTTCTTTATCCCCACAAGACAGAGTCTGTCGATCACACATTCACTGTGTGGACCCTCAGAGAGTCTAGGGAAGCACCACTGATGTGGTGGGGCCAGAAGCATTCAGGAGGAATCAAGACAATATCACAACTCCTTCAGAGGCTATCAAAAGGAGAGTATTAATAAAAAAATAAAAAGACACAGAGATAGTACAGGAAAGCTGAAGAAATGCAGTAAGTTCTGGCCCTGACCTTTAGGGCAAGAGCAGATGGACGCAGAGATTGAACGAGTTTCACAATTGCTCTTGTGCATCTCCTTCTTAAGGGCTTGAGTTAATCGCAGCAACTTATAATCACTTTAGAAATTTATTCAAATTTATAATAAATATATAGATCCTTAGGAACCTTTGTGGGTTTATTTAGTTTTAAGGAAGCAAAAATGCTGTGGTCTCTGCAAATGACTCCTTGTCCATGTGGTTTCTATAACTATGAACACTTGTAAGCATTAAGCATGATTTTGTCGGGTATGTCGAAACCATCTCTTTCAGAGCTCTGCTCATTTGGATTCCTGGGCGCACTGTTGGTCAGAAGCAATTACACTTAGTGTGTGCTTATGCCGTCTCTTTCCAGTTTAAATTTTATTTAATATTTTTTGAGATAATATTACATTTCTCCCTTCAAAACATCCTATAAACATGGCTTTACTCTCATTCAAATTATTGGCTGCTTGTTTTCATTAATTTAAAACAAGTTATGGCCTTCCTCTTGTAACTTTGATTAATCATTACCCAATTTAACAATTAATTTCTTAACTTTACTTTTGGATTTTTTTTTCTTTTATTGAAAATATTTTTCTCACGTAATTGACCCTGATTACTTCTCCCTTCTTACACTCTCATTCAGATTTGCTTGTTTTCTGTATCTCTTTAGAAAACAAACAGGATTGTGAAATAATAATATAATAAAATTAAATATTTTATAATAATTTCTTATTATAAACTAATAAAATAATAGTAAATTATAGCAGATAAAAAAGACTAACACATCAGAGTTGGACAAGACAATCAGAAGAACAAACAATTATTCTTGAATGCTATTTAACAAGGTTTGGTAAAATCGCTATATGGAAGAAGAAATGGTTGAACGGTGAACAATGTCAGGGTATGCAAGGGGGTAGCTCCGTGTATACACAGAAAGCAAACAGGACAGCACCATGAGCGACCACGATACGGTGTCTGAGCCGTCGGTAAGGAGTCCAAGGGAAGGCACAGTCCTTCTCCATCTGACCCCTACTCAGATTTCAATCTTCTTTCATCTTTCAGCTCTGCACCACCTCCTGGCCTCTTCCACGTCCCAGGAGGATGGCCTCCTGCTCCATCTGCATCAGAATCACTGCCTTTGTAGGCCATGGCATTTGCTGTCAGCACCATTTCCCCACGGCTAGCCTGTAGATACGGATTTCCTGTCTGTTCTACTGCTATCTATGCACAGCCCTGGGCTTTAAGTAACCTTGCACTTCAGGCACGAGCCCCAAGTTTTCTATAACCCACTACCGTTAAGGAAGCTATGCATACACGTGATGCACTCTTTAGCTCTGAAACACTTTCCTATCTCTTTCTGTCTGTGGAAGTAGAGATTGATTTATAAAATCATTTACAAATCTTGTAGCTGTAGCAGGATGCTTGTAGCTTCTGGTCATACATTGATTTGTATTTATGTGCTGTGTGCTAAGGGCCAGGTCTCATTCCAAGGCTTTACAAACATTGATTCGTTTCATTTTCCTAGCAACCCAATAAAGCAGAAGCTGCTGTTGTCTCCTTCTTGCAAGTGAGCCTGCCTCCGTGCATAAGAAATGAAAGCCCTAGAAGTCTATAGCAGAGCGAAGATTTACAAGTGTTAGGAAGATTTAATTGGTTTAAAAATATCTAGGAAGAAATGGCACAGCCAGACCTACCCGAAAGAGTCATATTTACAAGGATATTATCTACTCAGAAACCATAGCTACTGCAAGGAAGAAAATATTCTGAAATGTGCCCCGAGTCACATAGCCAGTAATTACAGAGGTGGCATTTGAAGCCAACGGTGTTTCTCCGGAGTCTGCAGACTTAATGAATATGGGCTGTGTCTCTCCTGAGATGTTCTGATCCTGTCTTGTCTCCAGGTTCCCAAATGCCTCTGCCCTTGTCCATTCCATGCCCAGGTCTACAGAGGCTTCATTAGCCCGTCATTTGAACTGGCAGAGTTCAAACTCAATAAAGCACTTGATGATAGAAATTGATTAATGTTACACTACAGTGGAAAATGTCATTTTAATTAAATTCTGTATAAAATATGAGGTGAATCAACTTTCTACAACAACTATACCTGGTGAATAGTCTTGTAGTTCATAAATCTAGACAGCAAATCTAGTCAGTTAAGAATATCTGTTTCCTCTATACTAAGGAATACTTTCTAGGGGTGGAGAAAATACTTTAAATCCGATATTTAGAAATCAAATGTTTGAATTGAATTGCCTTTTATTGTTCATGTATTTACTTATTGACTTTTTAAGAGGCAGGATCTCTCTATGTAGCTTGCCTGTCCTAGAACTTACTGTGTAGATCAGGCTGGCCTACAACTCACAGAAATCCACCTGCCTCTGTCTCTCAAGTGTTGTCGTCAAAGATGGGCGGTACCATGTCAATCAGCATTTTTAAATATTAATTTGTTTTAAAGCAATGCATTATGATAAGTGACGTGAAGTTTCTGAATTTCGACGTATTTGATGGAATGAAGCAGAACCCAAGACAAACATTAGGTAAGATTTTATGAAATGAGATGAAAATGTGTGGAAGAGTTTACGAGACTAGCGTTGGAGGAGTTAGAGGTCATCACGTCCAGAATTGCCTGGCTGCGTACCTAACTTGATTTCGTTTATCTCAGAAACATTTGAAGTCTTGAATGGTTTGTAGAAGTCCAACTAAAAGAATAAGACCCAGGAGGAAGGATACTTCTTAAGCGTTTATTTTTGGGAGGAAGTTTCTAAAAAGTGAGTGAAATACAGTATCCTCACTGTGTAAATGACGTGTGTTTATTAAGGCTACTAAAGAAAGTTGAAGAATCTTCTCTCACACTTTAGGGCAAAAAAAAAAAAGTCAAATATACATTTTCCTATCACACCTATCACAATTTTGCTTCTGGTTACGTAACATGATTATCTATGCAAAGATTTATTTATATGCAGGTTTTAGTAAAGGAATTCCTAGATGTTTTCAAGCAAATAAAAATTTATGATCCCCTAAAACCAGACAGCAGCTACACATTTTGTTTCAATCTAATATATCAAGTGGCTGCTGAATCAGAGTAAAATTAATAAACTCCTAGTTGCCCAAGCTTTCAGGTACGTTTCTCTGGCACCGCTGAAGGGTTCAAAGGGAGAGCGAAGCAAGGGACATGTCAGGGATTACACTTTGAGAGTTGATTGAGTCTTTAATGACCGGTCTCACAAGGCTGTAGGCGTCCTGAAAGTCACGGAGCGTGAAAGCCGCAACAGCCCCCTTCCCACACGTGAAGGATTATTCTAGGAAGAGTCCTACAGAGCTCAGTGACCACGACAAATTGACATGGACTCCAATTCATTATTCATCCAGAAAAATTCCTGGGAGAAATCAACAAAAATCAAACAGCAAACACACAGAAGAAATGATCTAAGGCCAAGAGAGGTCGATGCCTCTCCTGTCAGAATTGTTCACCCTCCTCCCGGGACACGGTATCACAGCTGGTAGAGAGAGCACGGCCTCCTTCAACTGCAGTCACTGTGCCCCACCCCACCCGTTTCTCTCTTTTCTGGGATACAAATGCACTCCAACATGCTTATCCTGTCTTTAATTAAAATGGACATAATCACATCTACAATAATTTTTGTAGGATAGATACACGCTCAGGGCTTGGTGGCTGAACCTGAATGCTCCTGGCAACCTGGCCCCTCTGCCCTTCCTTCTGGGTCTTAAGCCTCAAAATGATCCAGCTGGGTCAGCAGGAGAAGATAGGCTGAAGAAACTGTAGGAGAGTCTCCCAAGGATGCCCAGATACACTGAAAGCTTTGTGAAGTGGGATCCAGCGGGGCAACAAAAACCAAGCTTTTCTGGCTCTCAGTTTACAGAGAAAAGAAAGTCTCAGCGTGAGCCGTCCCATCTCCCGTCCAGTTGCTGGAGGCAGAGTTTTCTCTCGCTCTGTTTGGAGCCCTGTTATTTCAGGCGGTCGATACCTGCCCTATAACTGTTCCCCAAAGGGAAAAGCATGCTGCTGCCACAGTTTAAAATATGGGTTCTCTGTACTAGCCATGCAAGAGCCCTACAGAGGTAAACAAGTTTCTATTAGCTCTCTTCACACAGCTCGGTAATGGCGGCTCTTCACGTGGTCAGAACCCATAGGCTTAATATATAACACAGCCGTGCCTGCCAGCCAGCTCAATCAACACTGGAGACTCGGTGTCCAGTTAGGTCTCTCCATTCCCTTTCTTTCTTTCTTTCTTTCTTTCTTTCTTTCTTTCTTTCTTTCTCTCTCTCTCTCTCTCTCTCTCTCTCTCTCTCTCTCTCTCCCTCTCTCCCTCCCTCCCTCCCTCCCTCCCTCCCTCCTTCCCTCCCTTCCTTTTTTTTTTTTTTTATCAAAAACTTCCTTGAAATAAAGCAACAGTAGAGAATACCAGCCCGAAGGAAGGCTTTTGTTTGTTTGTTTGTTTTTCGAGACAGGGTTTCTCCTTGGCTTCAGAGCCTGTCCTGGATGTAGACCAGGATGACCTCGAACTCGCAGAGATCTGGGAACGCAGATTCTTAAGAGCTCCTGTACACACAAACGCAGGCAGGTACACACAAGCTTGCACGTATCAAGCATGAGCAGCATTTTTGGAAAAAGCGTATATTTCACTCAAATGCATTTGAGGCCTGATTTGCCAAGGATTAAGTTTTCTAGTCTTTATTAATACAAGGCTGTCTGACACTGATCAAGTTTCCTCCCCGAATTTAGCCGTTGCTCTGCAGTAAGAGGGGTTCAGTCTGGCCTGCAGACCGCGTTAGCCACTCCCGCACCTGACGCTCCCTTTGCTCCTGACAACCCCCGAGATACTTGTGCTCTTTATTTAAGATTTATGGCTAAGCCCATGAATCATCATGATACATAATTCAAAGGCTGGCATTTGCCCTTGTGCCGCCACATTTTATTCCCCTATTCAATCAAAGCCTCTATCTCATTTTTAGAACCTAGAGTTAATTTGCCTTAATAAGATTAATAATGAGGTATGCATATGAGTCTCATATTTATATGTGACTTAGAGATTGAATGTGTTAATTAGAGGAGAAGTGCTTACACAGAAAAGAAAATGTTTTTGTATTATGTGAGCCTAGGTATTTTGAGAAAAGGTTCGTTTTCTCCGGGATAAACGTTATGAATGTAGAAGTCAAATTGGACAAGGAGTTCATTGCTTTGGATGACTGCATGGTTTGTAGGTCAGTAAAACTTTATTCCAGAAGCTCTGTCTACCCTAAAACAAAGGTCAAATTTAGGTACCCAACTGTTGGTATCTGAACTAAAAGGTATAAGCAAGTTGGTCTTTACACAAACAGAGTGGGTGGCTAGTTCTGAAGTGACCGGAATGCAGGGAGATGAATCTTTCCCTGGTCAGCAGATACGACGAGCTAAGATTTTCCAGCAGTGTCTCTTCACAACATGCATAAGCTCTCCCCATTGGCTCTCTCGTTCTTAGAGAATAAAGCATCTGCTGTATTCTGTCAGGAAACGTATTTCCGAATCCATCTTGACCTCTCCTAGACCCTCCATGTCCCATCTCACACATCAACACTCCTCACTGTCTCTTAGGAAGCAGATATGATTAAATGAGATTTCCCAAGAATTCTACTTTCATTTCTCCTTTAAAATTAAACCACCATGAACAACACATTCTCGGAGATCTTTAGAGGGAAGATAAGATGTAATCTCTCTTTCTAATGTTTTAAGTATTTTTCCAGGCAGACTTCGTGACTTTCTCCATGGCTACCTTGTCCATTTTCTGCATGTGTCTACTCGAGTTCACATCACACCATATGTAAAACAGGCTTGTAATATGCATTACTGATTAGAATTTTAAAAAATATAATAGCTAATGCCACTAATATATTTATTTTTAGATTAATATTTTATGGATTCAGTCTATTATTTGGCCAGGTGATATTGGAGTTAACGGAAGCTATGTCTTGGGACTTCTCATTGTCTCTTCCTGCCTCTAGCTCATCTCATTCTCAGAAATGTGTACTTCTAGTTCAAGATGCCAGCAAGCTTCAGTTGTCTGCTTGGTATCTTTTGGATGATTAAAATTTTGCACATCCACCTCTTCACCCCAAGCTATGTCGACATTCATTTCCCTTTCCAGTGTCAAACGTTTTATCATTGCGTTATCTGTCTACTTGAAGATGAGCAGCTCTTCTTGACAGTTTCTTTTCTCTCTCAGCATCCTGTTCACCTGGCCGAGATATCAGCTTCTTACTGACTCAGTACTCTTCACCCCTTCCATGCCTCTGTTTCTGCCCCATTATAACGCTTTCCAAAACTCCACCAGACTGTTCACAAACTACGCAGCAGGTTTCTAATTTCTCCCCAAAAACATTTGGGGGGGGGTGGGAGGGTTGTCGGAAAGGGAGAGGGTTAGAGAGAAGGGAGTAGGGGAGGATTGGGGAAAGCTTGGTGGCCTGGGATGGGGGGGAGGGAGGAAGGATGGATATGGGATCAGGCAAGTATATACCTCAACTAAGGGAATCATTTTAGGGTTTTCAAGAGACTTGATTATAAAGGGGATCCCCGGTCCAAGGAGAGATCCCCAGATGGTTCTCTGGACAGAGGAGAGGGTGCCTGAACCGGCCTTGGCCCACAACCATACTGATGAATATTTTGCATGTCACCATAGAACCCTCATCTGGAGATGGATGGAGATGGAGGCGGAGAACCACGTTGGAACACTGGACCTAGCTCCCTAGGTCCAAATGAGAAGCAGAAGGAAAGAGATCGTGAGCAAAGAAGGCAAGGGCACAGGAAACCTTCATCCGACGTTGGATGGCGATACAGATGGAGACCCATATTGGAACACCGAACTGAGCACTCCACAGTCCAAATGAGGAACAGAAGGATGAAGAAAAGAAAAAAAGTAATCAGGACTGCGAGGGATGCGAGCACCCACTGATACAAGGGGACTGATATAATGAGAGTTCACCAAGGCCTGTTGGACTGGGACTGAACGAGGACGTGATCCAACCAGATTCTCTGAATGTGGCTGGCCCGGAGCCTTTTTGAAAAGCCGTTGACAATGACACTGGGACTTGCTTCCTCTGCATATACTGGATTTTGGCGCTCCAGTCTGTTTGGACGCTCATCTTCCCTGGACCTGGAGGGAGGGGGAGGAACTTGAACTTCCCACAGGGCAGGAAACCCTGACTGCTCTAGGGGATGGAGAGGGAGGAGGAGAGGGAGTGGGGGGAGTGGGAGGGTGTTGGGAGGAGGGGCTGAAGTGGAAACTTTTATAATTTAATAAAAAAAGGAAAACAAACAAACAAACAAACAAACAAAACATTTGGGTTTTTTTCTTTCTTACTTTATTTATTTACTTACTTACTTATCTGGTTTTTCATAACAGAAATTTATTTGTTTGTTTATTTATTTGGTTTTTTTTCCAGAACAGGTTTTCTCTATGTTACCGTCCTGGCTGTCCTCAAACTCACTCTGTAAGTCAGGTTGTCCTTAAACTCAGAGATCTGCCTGCCTCTGCCTCCCGAGTGCTGGGATTAAAGGTGTGCTCCACCCACCACCAGGCCCACTCTATGTCTTTTAAAATTCTCAAAAACACAACTAAATAATGTCCTCAAAATACAGCTCAGGAGAATGGGAGAACGGGAGGCTGTGTGTGTGAAGTGCTCTCTGTGTTACGTGAGGACCTGAGCTCGGTTACCTAGCATCCACACAGAGGCTGGACCAGGAGGTGCACATCTGTTAGCCCAGCCTTGGGAAGAACAGATGGGCAGATCTCAGAGGTTTTCCGGCCAGCTCACCTAGCTGAACCAGAGAACTCCCGGTTCTGTGAGACACCCTGTTTCAAACAATAAGGAGCAGAGCTGAAACAATGGTTCAGTGATTAAAAGGGTGCTTACTCGTCTTTCAGAGGGCCTGGGCTCAGTCCCCAGCACTTACAGGGTACCTCACAGCCACCTTTAATTTCAGTCCAGAGGATCTGAATCTCTCTCCTCTTTTCCATGGGCTTCTGTATTCATGTGGGGCTCATAAACACATCTAGGTGCATGCGCGCGCGCGCACACACACACACACACACACACACACACACACACATATACACAGAAAATAAACCAACCTTCAAGAAATAAGATTGAGAGATGGCTCCGAGGTTAAGAGCACTGGCTGCTCTTCCAGAGGTCTTGAGTTTAATTCCCAACGACCACATGGTGGCTCACAACCATCTGTAATGAGATCTGGGACAGACATGTGGACAGAACACTGTATACATAATAAATAAATCTTTAATAAAAAATAAGGTTGAGACAGAGTGGTTGAGCTGGTGCCCACCTAGAGACTGCCTAACATTTGTGGTACTGAAAGGTCCTCTGATTGATACCAGAAAAGAAAGGTAACAACCCAGCTCTGAGCCTTGTGGTCTCCAATGGTGACCTGTCTGCATGGTACGTTTGTGCCATAGTGCCACAAATGTTGTGGGAGTAACCAAACACTCTTGTTGGATTTAAGCCAGCCAGTCTATGAGATAGAACCACTGCAGACACTAATGTGCTGGCTAAGAACCTGAAAAATGATAGGCATTGGGCCTAGGAAAAAAACTAAACACTATTGCTCTGCTAAATGAACACAGTAATAAAGTGACATTCTGTTATACTTACAGATCAGTGCCTTCCTTGCTCAGGCATCTCCAAAGAAATGTCCCCATACAATAGATGAGAAGTAACACAGAGACCCACCACCGGACAATATACAGAGAGTATGAGATTTGGAAATACTCTGTCCTAAGAGGGATTTCCTTATCAAGCCCCTCCCCTCAGGGCTTAAGGGGGCTGCACAGAGTGGAAGAGTAAATACTGTAAGATCCAGGAGGGATGGATAGGAACCGGAGTTCCTGGAATAACAGGACTGATGCTCATGTGAACTCAAAGAGATTGAGGTGTAAAAGGAACGGTGGGCTGTGTCCTGCCACTCACCCAGCTAGCTTTACCCGAAATAATTACAAGGAAACTGCATTCATTTAAACACTGCCTGGCCCATTGTCTTCAGCCCCTTATTAGCTAACTCTCACATATTAATTAACCCATTTCTAATAATCTGTGTATCACCACGAGGTCGTGGCTTACCGGGAAGATTCTAACCCACCTCCAGCTCGGAGAGGAGAGCCATGGCATCTGCCTGCCTCTGCTTTCTTTCTCCCACAGTTCTGTTCTGTCTACTCCACCCACCTAAGGGCTGGCCTATCAAAAAGGCCAAGGCAGTCGCTTTATTAACCAATGAAAGTGACGCATAGACAGATGACCCTCCTCCATCACTGCGGCAGTGCACACAGAGCCTACACAGGTTCAAGTCAGAAGGGATGCTAGAGGGAGAGGTGAACAAGGGCTCCCACCGCTAAGCAGGAAGCTATCTTCAATTGATATCTGCTTACCGAGGAAGAGCTAGTTATCCCAGTGAAATTTCACTGGGGATAATAACCACACGGTAGGGTAAGTTCCATACAACGGTATTTTTGTAGACGTGGCCTCACATTGTTTGGTTTGGGCATATTTTGCCTTACTGATCTTCTACAAATAATGTGTTTTCTGGGGTTTGTTTGTATGAATTTTGTTGTGCGTGTGTATGTGTGCTTCTTATTTTTTATTATTAGTGCTTCCTTGTCATTTTTTGTTCCCCTTTTTATTCTTTAAAGAGAAAGAGAGAGAGAAAGGTGGTGGAGTTGGGTGTGGGGGAAGGTGGGGAGGGATCTGGGAGGTGTTGGGGAAAGAAAACCATGATCAAAATATATTGTATAAAAGAATTCAATAAAAAATAAGATGGAGAGAGATAGAGGACATCTCCCCAGCATTGACCTCTGCTTCTACATGTGCAGGCATATATGAACCCAACCCCAACACACACAAGCATTCACACATGCAAATTAAAAAATAACTTGGACTCAGGCAGTTCTTTATACTATTTGATGCACTTTAATGGGGGAATCAAGACAAAAAAAATCCCCCTTGGGAAACTATGCAGCAAATGAGCTTTGTCTGGCTTGGAGTCTCCCCATTCTTGTGTTCTTGTCCATACCATAGACTTGCTAGCCTCCTGTTTTTGGTCCTACTGCATAGCCTTTGAGTAGGACTGTTGTCTTTCCTTTACTAACCACCATTGAACTTGGTTCTGGTTTCTTACCTGAGCCAGCACAAATTTCTATTTTTATCATTAATCTCAGTATATCATTGGTTACAGTTTTAAAATGATAATTATAAAATCTATCCCTTTGTGTAAAATCTATCTTCCATGAATACAAAGATTCTCTATTCTTATTGTGTCAGAAATAATTACCATGACAGACAAGAGGGAAGTAATATTTGTTAAAGAAATGAACAGAGGAACACATGGGTAATATTACCAATATAGTATGTATATATCATTAATTTACTGAATAAATGAAAAAGGATGAACCATCAGCTCCTCTTGTTTCTAATTTTATAATAATGCAGAACTGATTCAGATCTCACTGTTCACCAGAGCTTCACCATCAAGTCAATATTCCAATAGCAAAGAATTACTACTAAATAGAATCCTTATATTAAATATGACTATGTAGTATATGTGAAAAAATTTGAGATCAGAAACTACTTTAGAAACTGGAGTTTTTCTTTCTGGTTTTACCAGTGTTGGAGAATAGACAGTGGGGTGAGAAAAATAGCCTTCAGCTCTGCGGTGGGAGCCTGTGCCTCACCGTGAGCGACTCTCTGCTGAGATGTCACTGCCTTGCTCTCTGAGACATCGGTCATTCTTCTTTTACAGATGACTCTGAAGAGAAATGATGTTTCACTGAGCCAGATTTTTGAGCTTGAAAACACAAAAAGATGCACATAAGAATATAAATATCTTGATGTAAGACAGACAATAAAATAAAAACAGGTCGTGATCAAGAAAAACAATTTTAACTACTAAAAGTTAAGGAAAGAATAAAAACAATTTAAAGTTAGAAAGTAAATTATGAAATAAAGAGTCTCAGTTAAATTTGAGGCTGTTATTGTCAGTAAAATGTTACTGTTTTTTGACAGGAATAAATTTCATTATTCAAGTTAATGTGTTTCCAAGTATGTGTATATTACTTATATTATTCAAGTATGTATAATATTTTAAAATATTTCACCTATAGAAGTTTAAACATACACAGAGAATAAAGTTTATATCACATACATACATGTTTACAGATATTTAGAAATTTAAAGATAGTTTTTCTTAACAATTTTCACCGTCATGACATTTTATTAAAAGGTCTCATCTTTCATGTGCATATGTGGCAACCTGTTCTCTCCCTTTTCCTGGTAAATGATTTAGTGGGGAACTAATTAGGCATAATATTTGTGATATCACCTCAAATTTGTAAGTGTTTTATGTAGTCGTCCCTATTTTATCTTGCATTTTGTAGACTAATATGTATCGGTTTCATTGTCTCTTTTTCATTTACAGTAATTGGTTTACTATTTACAGAGATATTTTGCTATTAAGGTATCACACACTCTTACTTCTGAATAAACGAAATCTTAGTTTAACCTTTATAAAAGTTTTTCTTGCAGTTTTTGCTGGTAAATATTGTTGCTTGTCTTGTTGTTTTGGCAAGGATTCTCCAGAAAGTTCAGGTGGACTTGACTTGGAACTTACCCACATAGACAAACATGCCCTCTAATATGTGATTTTCCTGCCTCGACCTCGCTCTCAAGGACTAGACTGCAGTACTGTGCCACCATGCCCAGATAATGGTCGAATTCTGCTGCGAGAAGCTATAAATAGTGTACCTCCACCCCCAGATCCCAGCCAAACAAATAACAGAAACCAAAAGACCCGATGCTGCATCTTCTCAGAGACTACACATCCCCTTCTCTCTACTCTCGAGTGTTTCTACAGCCTGACCGACCTCCCTGCCGTGGTGTATCCTGGAAGTGTGAGCTAAAATAGGCCCTTTCTCCCATAAATTGCTTCTTTCTGGGGTTAGTGATGCTTCATTTGTAATTTAATAAATAAAGCTTGCCTGAAGATCAAAGAGTAAAACAGCCTCTCTGGTCAGCCTTACAGACCAGGCAGTGGTGACACACACCTTTAATCCCAGTAGCTAAACTAGTTTGCCATAGAAATCAGGTAGTAGTGGTGCATGCCTTTAATCCCAGCACTAGAGAGGAATGTAAGACGGGAGAAGACAGCTCTCAGACAGTCTCATGCTGAGGTTTCCTGGAGTCAGGATCACCATTTTGAACTGAGGTAGAGGTAAGATTCAGTAGACGGCTGTTTTGCTTTTCTGACCTGCAGGCTGAACCCCAATAGCTATCTCTGGGTTTTTATTAATCATGTCGCACTAGGGCGCTTTTTACAACAACAAGAGTAATGTAACCCAGACCAGAGCGCTTCCCTTGCAGCACCGAGGTCCTCTTCATGGCCAAACCTGAGTGAAACCTGGAGAAAAATATGAAGCATAAAAACTTAGACCTAACACAGAGTACTTAACGTCCATTTCCAAATTCTTCATTGTGGGATGACATCAGCGGGAAGTCTTTGTTTCTGGTCTCTGAAGAAACAAACAGCAGCCGTGTCTCCACAAGACGAAAGGAAAATGGCCCGTATGCTCACACACAAAAGCCATGCCATTTTTTTCACAACGTCTTTCTTTTGCTATGGTGTTTTAAAATACCGATTTCCTGTAGATAGTGTTTTCATATTCCCCTTCAATGTGTTAGAAAATTGTCTAGAATTCACAATTCCCCTGCAATTTTCACTTCAAGGTGCAGAAATGATACGATGACATTTGAGCATCACGTTGTACCAAGCAATGCTCAGAGTGCTTAGAAATAAGAAACACAAGTCTGTTATCCCTGATGAGGCAGATTTTTTTTCTCCAGCTTTGTTAAGTAAATAGTTGCTGCCTACGATTTGACAACAAGTTTATAATATTTATTAAAACACTTAAATCTATCTGTAAATTTATATATATATATATATATATATGTATATATATATATAATATACATTTTTGCTTTAGATTCCAAGTCAGAATATTTATTTTCTGAATAGCCATACAAATTAGTAAGTGAGCACATACCACAAAACAATGATAAGATTATCAGCAAGTTTCTCGCATTGCCCAAGAAAGAATTTGTGGTATAAAAACCATCAGCAGACTACATCTAGTTATGATCAATAAGAACTAAGGAACTGTATCTCCTGAAAATTAGATTGTTTTGTAGGAGGTAGGGGTTATTATTAGCTTTCCATTGCTAGAACACAATCCCTGAGAAATCTGGCTTAAGAACAAAGTTGCTTATTTACACCAAAGTTCTGATGGTTCATGGGTATATGGTACCTGCAGTGGCCTAGTTTGGGGGTGAACTCCTGGCAAATGGTGGGTGACAGTAGGGAACACACATGCAGGGGTTGAACTAGGCACGAAGGACATAAGATATGCCAAACTGTGTCTTTTCTAACAACCCTTGCCTGAATTTTGCAAGGAGTTCAGAACTGCCTTCTGAGTCTGTAAACTTACAGATGTGGTTCCATCCACTAGTCCTGCTCAACTTCAGCAACCTCAAACGAAGCCTCTGTGGACCTCAGCTGCACTCACAATGGACCCTGAGGAGATACTCAAACTACCCTAAACTCCTACAGGATAAGAAAGAGATTTTCACGGCTTTTCACTTATTGGAAAGTTTAAACAACAAAGTGGACCTCAGAATTTTGTCTCGCTTGTAATCATCTCAGACACAGAGAAAGACAGACCCCCAAACAGAAAGAGACAATGAAGGAAAAATAAGCCGTCACTTGTGAGGAAATTTTCTTGCTAGACCAGTTCCATAGGCTCACCTAGTCTGTAGTCCACCTTGGCTTCATCCAGAGCGGAGGTCTGAAACCAAGTTTGCTGCAGTGCCTTATCTTCTGGACTTTTCTAAGCCGGTGTCCTACATCCACTCCCTGATGCTATGATAAAACATCTGATAACAGCAGCTCAGAGGGGAAGTGGCCCAGTTAGATGACAGTTCCCGGTCACACTCCGCCATCGCAGGGAAGTCAACCGGGCATGGACTTGAAGCAACTGTTCACGTCACATCTGTGCTCTGAGCAGAAAGAACTGAATTAGTGCCGTGTGCCAACCAGCTCACCTTTCCACACTATACAACCCAGAACCCAAACCTAGGGAGTGGTGCCACCCGCAATCAGAGTGAGTGGTCACACCTTAATAAACCCAATTATGAAAAAGAGAAAACAGAAACCAAAAAGACCCTCTGGGGGGGCACGTCCATGACCTAACCCAACCCTAGGATTTTGTCATTGAGGTTATCTTCCTGGTGATCCAATAATAAGCCAAGTTGTAAATTAGTTATCACAACCGTGTTTGCGTATTTAAAGGGGAACTATAAGGCATTTCTTGAATAGTGAAAATCCCCCAGGGCTGTTTAGTATTGGTAATTCCACCATTGTTTTACCAGAATTTTTTAGCCTTAATTGAAGGGTGGGGACCATTCTGGAAATGAAAACAAAACAAAACAAAACAAAATAAAAGCTCTTTCCCTTAGAAAACACTTTTACAGACAGCATAGTGCTTCTAATACCTTGACATCCCTTGCCATAGGCAAAGAATTCTGTCTAGAATCTATTTTAATCCGTATTTGCTTTACGTTCTTCATACAACAGCAAAGGAGTGCATAGGAACATAAGACCGTTTTTCTGAAAACAATGACTGTAACACATGAACTGGCCACAACACTCTCCTTGTTGCCAGAAAACTAACTTAGAAATCTTTCTTTGTTCTTTTTTACATCTATCTATCTACCTATCTGTCTGTCTGTCTATCTATCTATCTATCTATCTATCTATCTATCTATCTATCTATCTATCTATCTAACTGTCTGTCTGTCTGTCTGTGTATGTTTTACCTATGTCTTTTTAAAGTTGGATAATGGACATTTTTGATACTTTGACTTACATCAATGATATTATTCACAAGGCATACATTCCTAATTTTATTTTAAGTAATCTTAATATTGAACTCTGCACCCATTTACCTAGAAGAGACAGAACTCCAGAGATGTGTTGAACGACAAAAGGTATTTGGATAGTGAGAATGAGTTTTTACTGAAATCCCACAATGAGTTAGAAGTAGGAGGCATAAAGAACACATTTTCTCAAGAGATCCCTCGGAAGTGGGGGTCAGACCCCTCCCTGTAATCAATTTAGGATCTGCCCCGAAAGCAGCACATGATAACAGCCTCTGTGTTGGTTCAGCTGGGTTTGAAGCCTGTTCTGTTGTTACTCATTATGTAACCACACACTTAGGCCTATGGTCTCTTATTCCCTCCATCCCTTATCTCAATACAATGGAAATAACAATAACTGCACAATGGCGTTGAGCCAGTTATACTCACGATGTGGGAAATGCTCAGTGGTGCACACACTGGCTCATAGAAAGGGTCGCTATTTTCTGTCCTTTGATATCCACTTGAAATGTGTGTTTCATAGTTATTGTGAAGATGAAACGCTAACCTGTATGTAAACAGGGGGGGGAATGTGTCTGCATTTTGGTAAGTACTTAATAGATGTTTCGTTTAGAGTCAATTAGTGTCTCTTCTGTATATGTGTGTAGTGTGCAACTAATTGGGACTAGAAGGGACCTATCAAAGGCATGGGCAAGGCAACTGTCAAGGGAAAAGCAAGAGTGTTCTTCGACGCGAGTCTCTATAGAAAAAATACCTCCCTTACCTGCAAACAAAATGAGTTCCTACAGAGTCTCTCAGATCTCTGAAGGGTGAGGCAGGGTCTCCATGCCTTCAGTGAATGTCAATTTAGCAAAAAAGCCCTCTAGTGTATGCCCTGTCCCCAGTTTGTGTCCTGTATATGACTTAAGGTCTCATCATTCTTCAGATATCACACCTCCTATCTCCTCCATTGGGAACGTTAGATGGGAAGGTCGCAGAGGTCACACAGCACTCCTCTTTATTGAACTTGTTAGAGAGATCCTTCTGTGCTGATTTTGGACCTATTTGTTCATTGATTATTGACCTTCCTAGGATTAAGATTCATTAAAAAAGGGATCATGGTTTTCTGTCTCACCCCGGACCACAGCATACTGATCAGCTCAGGGATAAATATACTGTAAATATTGGTTAAGTAACACTATAGTGCCAACTAGGAGAATCATCACTGTGTAGTTGAAATCGAATGGCGCTAAAGAGGTTTACAGGACCCAAAAGGAACATAAATGCTAGGTTAATTTAACTGAGGATGTGGCCAGTTATGGTTAGAAGACCTGAGGAGGTTTGTGTTTATTAAGGGAAAATGAAAACAAGAAGGAAGACAGAAAAGGAAGACAGAATTTATGTCCCGGTATGTGTGCTAGATTATAAACATGAACTTTAAGAAGAGCTGAGCAGACTGTAGGGAAAGTAAAGGTAGAGTTAGAATTGCAAGGTTATATGCCACAAAACAGATCCATTGATAAGCTGATAATGATATAGACACTTTCTTTTAAGAGCAGGTCAGAACTATATACTTTAAGCAAAGGAAGACATATGATATGTATGAGACAAAGCTTGATATAGGAAGCTAAAATTACTCGAGGTATTTTGAGCATACTGTAATTTACGTGGGGACTAACTAATTAAAAAATGGTGGCAACAGTCAGAGAGATGAACTCCAAGAGGAGTCTCTGGGGATGCCTATGAATGTGTCTCAATATCTAGTTCATCTCTCTCTCTCTCTCTCTCTCTCTCTCTCTCTCTCTCACACACACACACACACACAAAGAGAGAGAGAGAGAGACCCAAACACTACATTATATGCCTAAGGACAAGGGGTTATAGACGGCAACCCACCCACGGTATTGACCACTCTTTAAGTTCATGATGATTTGCTAGTTGATGCAGAGTTAAGAGTCATTGAATAAAGTCGGTAAGAAAGAAAATGTCACTGATCGCTACACCCCAGTGATGTAGGTGGGTCTTCTGTATTTCTGTTGCTTTCATTGGTTAAATAATAAAGAAACTGCTTGGCCTGATAGGTCAGAACATAGGTAGGTGGAGAAGACAGAACTGAATTGTGGGAGAAAAAAGCTGAGTCAGAGAGCCACCTGCCATGAAGCTGCCAGGTCAGACATGCTGAATCTTTCCTGGTAAACCACATCCTCATGGTGAGATACAAATTATTAGAAATGGGTTGAATCAATTTGTAAGAGCTAGCCAATAAGAGATTAGAGCTAATGGACCAGGCAGTGTTTGAATGAATACAGTTTCCATGTAATTATTTTGGGTAAAGCTAGCTGTGAGCTGGGCAGCGGGAAGACAGCCCACCGCTCCTTTTGCAACACCTCAGTCTACAGCATCTGAACTAACATGGTCCTTTTGGCTGAGACAGGAAATTCAGCAGCCCTCACAGAGCACCATCTCCTTCCAGGTCAGCGTATAATCATAAATTCCCTTTGAAGTAGATGATCGATGTGTTTTTAAAAATTCTTCAGAAGTTGCACTTATACTGTATTGTATTTAACTCCTTACTTCAAGTTGGCCCTGCAGACTCACTGTACCTTCTGAATTATTTCCCACCTAAGGAAATGAGAAAGAATTGCGGGGAGAACAAGTCCTAACTTCTGAAACCATGTGATCATCATGTTTTAGTTAATCAAAACCACCCTTAAATATTGGATGTGATCACCACAGTTTCATAATTTTAAAATATCAGAAGGGAATATCGCCTATGGGCATTACCTTCCTAAGGTAATATCATGCACAGCCTCTAATCACCAAACCCATTCCTTCAGTTTACGTAAAGCCATAGCCAGTCTACGGCCTACATCCCAGCCGACCTTCTGCTTTTTACAGTCCTTCCATTTGGACTAAAAATCAGGATCCTTGCCAGTGACATCTACCTCCAATGTTTTCAGCATTGCTACCATCACCCTGGCAACACAGGAGACAGGACATAAATAGTTGTTCTGCCAAATGCGTCTATTGCCTTGTTATGCTTGTGGGAGTTAGTGTTGCCAAGGGGAGTTTAGACAAAAGTTAAAAGTAAATTTTAACCTATAAATGGCAAGATATTGTAAAAAAATGCATCGATGTTCTATTTATTTAAACAAGTATATGAAAATGCAAACGAAGTACAAACTCCATTACGGTTGAGAAAAATCCGTGTCTTTTTTCTTGGCACCAAGACAAGCAGATCACCAATAAATACCTATCAAATTGATGAATTTTTCTAATACAAGTATGCATTTTAAAAACCAAAGCTGAAAGTTTAACAAAATTTGTCATTACTTGATATAGGAGGGTCATCTTTCTATGTGTTACTTTCTTTGGTTAATAAAGAGACTGTCTTGGCCTTTGATAGGACAGCAGCTTAGATAGGCAGAGTAGACAGAACAGAATGCTGGGAAGAAGGGAATTGAGGCAGATGCCATGGATCTAGCTGCCAGGTCAGACATGCTGAACGTTTCCCAGTAAGCCACGACCTCGTGGTGGAATATAGATTATTAGATATGGGCTGAATCAAGATGTGAGAATTAGCCCATAGGAGACTGGAGATAATGGGCCAGGCAGCATTTAAAAGAATACAGTTTCTGTGTAATTATTTTGGGGGTAAACTAGCCAGGAGCTGGGCGGTGGGAACGCAGCCTGCCGCTCCTTTTACAATTACTTTAGTAACTTTAAAACCAAGGTTGGCTTGTAGTTCAACTGGGAGACAGTTTCTCTAACATGTATGAAGTCCCAGATGTCACATACTGCGCTGCCTAGACCATGTAGAGCGGTACACACACCTCAAGCCCAGCACTGGGAGGAGAACCAAAGGTTAGGCTACATAATGAGTTTGAAATCACCAGCTATATGAAGACCCTGCAGAAAAAGAAAAATATCAAAACCATAGTCTAGAATATTTTTTGAAATCACAGAATTCTTCTTTTTTATTTGATTTTTATTGAGTTCTACTTTTATCTCTGCTCCCCTCCCTGCCTCTCTTCTGACCCCTTCAACCCTCCCCCAAGGACCCCATGCTCCCAATGTACTCAGGAGATCTAGTCTTTTTCTACTTCCCATGTAGATTAGATCCATGTAAGTCTCTGTTACTGTCCTCATTGTTGTCTAGGTTCTCTGGGATTGTGGCTTGTAGGCTGGCTTTCTTTGCTTTATGTTTAAAAACCACCTATGAGTGAGTACATGTGATAATTGTCTTTCTGTGTCTGGGTTATCTCACTCAAATCACAGAATTCTTAAGAGCCACCAAGTGGATTCATTATGTAGTTAGTTCTAAGGATGCGAGATGACGCAACTATTCTGGCACAATGTCATTGCTCACCTCAACCACTAGAGTGCTAGAAGCAGAAGAGATTCTTCTTTTCGTGACACTTACTCTCCCATTCCTTACCCCGCAGCACAGAAAACATCGACCCTAAGGGGTCAACAGAATGCAGGGTGATCCTTCAGTTAGTCAGGGTAAAATCAGGCCCACCCTAAAGTGTTGATTACCGGGTCACATGATAACTCTCTAGGTCACATAATAATCATTACAATCCCTGGTGCTCCCTGAGCCCTTTTGGAGTGAGGTGAGGTCACACTGTAGTGGTAAACCAACTCTACTCTCTTTAAATCTCTGCCATCAGTGTTCCTTACCAGCGATCTTGGTAACCTCCCCACAGTTTCAAGAGTTTCTATTCTCAAAGGAGAGTAACTGAGGGAAGAAAAGCAACAGGCGGTTTCCATGCTGGTCCCCAGGACTGCTTTTGTGGAAGCAGAATTGATTTTGGGAAAGAGCCACATGTGCAGTGTATTTGTATCCCTACAGAAAGGACAGCGTAGAAGGGAGAAGCTCCCGTGGAAACACAGACACACTGCTGACCTTCCGTCTGAGGAGTCATGTGACAGGGTAGATGTAGCAAGGGATCTGGGAGTAGGGAGTCCACGTCTTCATCCCTACTCCCACATTTATCTTTCTCTCGCTTGGGCACATGACTTTGAGTCTGACTTTTCTAGTAAAATAAAATGCAGAATCAGAATAATTAATAATAATCTATGGCTTTCAGAGATACTAAGACTCAAGTTGGTGAATAGTGAAGCCATTTGCAAACAGAGGGCAGTACAAGGACACGGGAGTCAATGATACAATCTACAACACAAATGTTGGTCCTGGAAGACGACAGCAGTAGTGGAATGGTGGCGGTCTTCTCATGCGTAAACACATTCTATAATGTTTTTACATATCATCACAAAATCCGTGTTTCCTTAGAAGGATTGTGGGAGTTTCACAGATACTGGGGAAGATGATTATTTTTAGAAGAACTTAAAATGTTGGTATCACAACAAAAATAACACAAAACACAACTTCAGAGGTCTGTGAAAGAACAAATGGTATCTTAAGCTACTAAAATAAAATACCCTGGTCTAGACAAGTTAAGTAGCAGCCTTTCCCCTTCAGACTTCTAGGAGGTGGGAATTAGAGATGAAGAATTAGAGCATTCATCTGTCTTGATAGGGGTCTAGTGAACACTGTCCTCTGGTCTCGTAGATGGCTGCCATCTTCCCGTGATATGATAGATAGATAGATAGATAGATAGATAGATAGATAGATAGATAGATAGACAGATAGAGATAGAGAGACAGACAAACAGACATATAGATGAGATAGATAGATATGTTACTTACGAACATAATGACACAATGAACATTATGGGCATCTTAGGATAGAGTACAGTCATAGGATAGTACGCTGTCATTTCTTATAAAGCCCTAATTACAATGACATCATGCAGACCCCGCCCTCCAGACCTCATCTGAACTGAAGTTCCTTTCAAAGGTCTTACCTATATCATCATCACCTTAGGAGCTGGGGCCACTGGGTCTGGGCTTTGGAGAAGCTCAGGAACTCCATCCACAGAAGAGTAAGAACACCAAGACCAGCTCTCAAATAGAAAGAAGTTGATGATTTTTATCCTATTAAAACTGAACTACCTAAACTATTGTGTTTGCTTCTCTAAATGCCCTTGAAAGCATCTCACAACACAGAAATGAATTTGACCTTCTGGTGGAAAAAGTATAAAATGCAAAGACTCTATGCATGAAAACACAGAACTGAATCCAAGCTACCGTTCTCCACAACTGTCACCGTGACGAAAAGATGCCGGAAGTTATGAAATCGAGGGAACAGTATAAGGAATACGCTGAAGACCGGCACACAGCAAGGGAAGCACGCACAAAGCAAAGGCGCAAAGGTGCAAAAGTGATGTAGATGGGCCTTCTGTCTATGTGTTATTTTCATTGGTTAATAAAGAGACTGCCTTGGCCCTCTGATAGGACAGAAAATTAGGTAGGCGGAGTAAACAGAACAGAATGCTGGGAAGAGGGCAATGAGGCAGACCTGCCATGGAGCCAGCCACCAGGTCAGACATGCTGAATCTTTTCCGGTAAGCCACCACCTCGTGGTGCTACACAGATTATTAGAAATGGGTTAATATCAAGATATGAGAGTTAGTCAGTAACTAACTCTCTAGAGATAATGGGCCAGGCAGTGTTTTAAATGAATACAATTTGTGTGTTGTTGTTTCTGGGGCTAAGCTAGCCGTGCGGGAGCCGGGCGGGATGAAAAGCAGGCCTGCCCAGAGCCCATTACTACACAAAAGGATGAACTGTAAACGGGGAGGGAGATCCAGTAGAACCTTACCTATAACATCAGGCAAGCAAATTTCGGTGAATCCGAGGCCAGCCTGATCTATAAGAGCTGGTTTCCAGGACAGGCTCCACAGCTACACAGAAGAAACCCTGTCTCGAAAAACCAAAACCAAAATAATAATAATAATAATAATAATAATAATAATAATAAAATAGTAACAACAGCAGCAACAGCAGGTAGAGCAATGGATACCAGAGGCATGGTCAGCTGGAAAACTGACTAAACTTCACGAATAGGCAGACACGCCTTTGGAAGAGCAGGAGACTCGAGCATTCGCTTCCGGGATCAGGATTCAACAAAGACTTTATGGGTGGACAAAACTTTAGTGTGTGTGTATAGTGTGTGTGTGTGCGTGTGTGTGTGTGTGTGTGTGTGTGTGTGTGTGTGTGTGTGTGGTGTGTGGAGAGGTTTCAAAACGTCACCTCCAGTCAGTAACAAGAATTCAAAAATCTTTCCTTATTAGACACAGAGCCAAGGTCCACCAGATGGCGCCAAAACTATACGCGGCGCAGTAAGAAGCATCCAGAGGCCAACACTGGAAATCGGCGTCCACTCCAACAGGTCAGTCCCGGTCCCTAACAAGACACAACTCTTGTTCTGGGCAATTGAATTTTTTAAAGCACATTTTCCGAATTTCCATGAGTTTTATTCTATTGTTATAATCTTTCTCTTGGCTAATCTTTCTCTTTTCTTTCGGAATAGAAAGGAAATAGGCATGTTAATCCGTAGGTGTAAGTTGGAGGTCTCAGGATTGGAGAAGGTGACGCGGGAGAAGTCCAGCGCCAGCCTGGGCTCCTGACCATAAGGTAGAGAAGCTGAACTCCCCATTTCTTTCAATTTTCCTATTTTTAACTTTTAAGAAAACCACGGGAAATTTTTATAAATTCCCAGAGCAGAGCAGAGCCAACACAGAGCATTTAATAAAATGGTGTCAGCCTCTAGCAACGGTCACCCTAACATTGACTAGACCAGCTAAGCAGTACCCGTGTGCTGTGTTGTTATGGTGAGCATTCTCCAAAGGACGCTAGACCACAAATAGCAGAGCAAGCTCCAGACATCCAGCGTTCTCCTTGGAGAATTATTAGAAACAATTAGAAATTATTGGAGCTGTTAGAAATCTGCCTCTCAGAATTTTGTCTAAGATGAACGCTTTCATGGATAAATCACGCCTCTTATTTCTTTATTTATTTATTTATTGCCTCATTTCAAAAGAGCAGGGGCCTTCCAGTTCAGGCTGCCTGCTATGATTAAGTACTATCAATCAATGGGCAATGGGGAAGGGTTTACCTCGGGGCCTTAGTGTATCCGTGACGGTTTTCACACCCTACTGATGGGTAGGAACCCAGATGTTATTAAACCTCTTTAATATTCAGTATGCTGTTACAAAACCAATTCCCAAGCAACAAGAATACAAAGTTGCTATATGTATATTTACATATATACACGCGGTTGTAAAATAGTTTCTTAAGTGCTAAGCTGAACGTTGCCCCGAGAGAAAAATAAATCAGAAACATTCATTTTGAAAATGAGAAATCAGCTGCATAGAAAGAACTCGTTGAGAAAGCCGGCTGCGTAGCAGGGAGGGGAAGCACTAGAGAAGATAATGCTTGTGCGTGGCAGCCTCTTAAACCAGCCATTTAACACGTCGTTTTGACAGGCCTCGCAGAGAATCGGGTATTAGCACTCTGGTGTCGGGTGAGAACAAGCCCTGTGATGGGCTCCTCCACTGCTTTTTTTTTTTTTTTTTTTTTTTTTTTTTTTTTTTTTTTTTTTCTTTTAGTAATTTTATTAAATTATAAAAAGTTTCCATTTACGCCCCTCCTCCCAACGCCCTCCCACTCCCCCCTCCCTCTCCTCCTCCCTCTTTGTCCCCAAGGGAAGTCAGGGTCTCCTGCCCTGTGGGAAGTCCAAGTTCCTCCCCCCTCACTCCAGGTCCAGGAAGGTGAGCATCCAAACAGACTGGATCCCAAAAATCCAGTATATGCAGAGGAAACCAGTCCCAGTGTCATTGTCAATGGCTTCTCGGAAAGACTGCAGGCCAGCCACATTCAGAAAATCCAACCACATTCAGAGAATCTGGTTGGATCACATGCTCTTTCAGTCACGGTCCATCTGGCCTTGGTTATATATGGGATCCCAGGTCCAAGGAGAGATCCCCAGATTGTTCTCTGGACAGAGGAGGGGGTGCCTGAACCAGCCTTGGCCCGTGACCATACTGATGAATATTTTGCTTATCACCATAGATCCCTCACCTGGCGTTGGATGACGATACAGATGGAGGCCCGCGTTGGAGCACCGAACTGAGCCCCCCAAGTTCCAAACGAGGAGCAAAAGGAGGAAGAAAATGACGAAGGACTGCGAGGGATACTATCACCCACTGATACAAGGGGTCGGATCTAATGAGAGTTTACCAAGGCTCCTCCACTGCTTAATTCTGGGTTTAGATTTACCTGATTTCCAGTTTCTGGATGCTGTGCTATCAGAGGGATGATTTTTTTTTTCCTTGTCAGAAAAGCGTAGATGGTCAATACCAAAGCCATTGAGGTGAAGCAAACCTAATTTTGAATTCAAAACCACTGATCTATTACGTGACCTTGGGCTAATTACATGCTCGCTTCTTCAATTTCCCATGTAGTCCTTTCTTTATCTTTAAAGGCAACAATACCTCCGGCAGAGGGGCATGCTTGAATGCGGTTCTGTGCTTATGGTGAAGTCTGATACTTGGGGAAACCGCCAACAGTGTTAGGGATCACCACTGTCATTGCTATAGCCCGCCCCAGCATTATTCAAGATAAGTTTATGCTAACTTTCCATATTAATATAAATTGAATATAAAATCTTAAAATGCAACTTGAGACCTGAAGTATTGGCTCTTTATATTCTCACTGCCGTAAACAAGACAGATTGAGTAATGGGTGAGAAAAAAATGGAGTGTTGGGGGCAATGCAAGTTATACTATTCACCATTATATGCAACAACAAGAAAAAAACGGAAGGTTTGTACATCATGTGACTACTTAACGCATTTGAAGACAACAGTTTGAAGTGCTTTGAGACTTCATTATTGAATGTTCACTGTAGCGATCTGAGAAGCTATGCAAACATTCAAATGCAAACTTAAGAATCTCTTTAAATTCTACCCTCTGAAGACAGCTACTTTTACAAACTTTAAAGTTAAGATTTTTACTTTGCAATTTTTCATAATCTTCTCTTTGCCTCTATACAGACGTGGGGAGAGGGAGAGAGTACGCCATACAGCAGCCCAGCTGACGGTGGGAAAGACAGAGAAACGGTAAGATTGGGGCTCTTGTGCACACTCAGCATAAGCTCACTGTGTTCCAGGAGCGTTAGGGCTAGTCGTGTTTCTGGATTAGACAAATGAAAAGAAATAGTAATGCAAACACAAAAGGTATGACGAGTTAGGAGTGTAAAGATGATGGCCGCTTAGCTCAGGCAGCAGAGCTGAGAACATGGCGTTTGATCTGGATTCACTTCAGAATTATAGCCCCAAAGCTGTGTGTGCGATGAATGGGAAATGGGCTCTGCTAATCACTCAAGTGCATAAGCAAGAGACGGGAGCTGCCATTCACTGGCTTTGGGAAGACTGCAAAGGGCTCTTGTCCAATAAAAAATGGAGTACAGACCTACCAGAGAACTCTCAACAGAGGAATCTAAAATGGCTGAAAGAGACTTAAGGAAATGCTCAACATCCTTAGTCATCAAAGAAATGCAAATCAAAACAACTCATAGCCACTATGAACATGGTTGAGCACATGTCTTTGTGGCATGATTGTGCATCCTTTGGATATACACCCAAAAGTGATATTGTTGGGTTTTGAGAAAGGTTGTTTCCTAATTTTCTGAGAATTCGTCATACTGACATCCAAAAGGGCTGGACCAGCTTGCATTCTCATCAGCAATGCAGGAGTGTTCCCCACAACCTCTCCAGCAAAAGTTATCATCAGCGTTTTTGATCTTGGTCATTCTGACAGGTATAAGATAGAATTTCAGAGTTGTTTTGATTTGCATTTCTTTGATGACTAAGGATGTTGAGCATTTCCTTAAGTCTCTTTCAGCCATTTTAGATTCCTCTGTTGAGAGTTCTCTGGTAGGTCTGCACTCCATTTTTTATTGGATTATTTGTTACTTTGATGACTAATTTCTTGAGTTCTTTGTATATTTTGGAGATGAGACCTGTCTGATGTAGGGTTAGTGATGATCTTTTCCCATTCTGTAGGCTGTCATTTTGTCTTGTTGACCATGTCCTTTGCTGTATAGAAGCTTTTCAGTTTTAGGAGGTCCCATTTATTAATTGTTTCTCTCGGTGTCTGTGCTACTGGGATTATATTTATGAAGTGGTCTCCTGTGCCAATGAGTTCAAGTGTACTTCCCACTTTCTCTTCTTTGAGGTTCAGTGTGACTGGCTTTATGTTGAGGTCTTTGATCCATTTGGACTTGAGTTTTGTGAATGGTGATAGATATGGTTCTATTTTCCTTCTTCTACATGTTGATATCCAGTTATGTCATTACCATTTGTAAGAGCATGGGAAATCGTTCCACTTTCTGGTGTTTTATTCAATTTCTTTCTTCAAAGATTTAAAGTTCTTGTCATGCAAGTCTTCCACTTCTTTGGTTAGAGTTACTCTGAGATAATTTATGCTATTTGTGGCTATTGTGAATGGTGATGCTTCTCTGATTTCTTTCTCAACCCATTTATCATCTGTGTAAAGGAGGGGCACTTAATTTTTTAGTTAATCTTGTATCCAGCTACATGACTGAAAGTGTTTATGAGTTGTAGACGTTTCTGCTTCATCTATATTTGGTTGTTCAAGCTTTGCTGTTGTAGGTTCACTAGATTTTACTGGTGTCATGTTGTGATTTTGTGCAGTTCTTGTCTTGTCTACCCATCTTTTCCTCTAATTAGTGTAGCGGGTGCTGTCTGTGACTCTGGTGATCAGTCTTTCAGGCATCAGTGAATCAAAGGCTCAGATGGTTGCGCCTCATGGTGCAGTCAGTGCCATGTTCCTGGAGGTCACTCAGTACTCCCGAGGGGTTTGCTTCAGCCCTGTGGAGTTCGTTGTCTCAAGCCTGCTCAGACCTGTTTCTGTAAATACCCCTGGTCTGGATTCATTCCTGCAAAGGTTCTTGCCTTGAGGTTGGTCCCACAAAGGTCTCTGACTCCAATCTACTCCCTCAGAGGTCCCTGACTAGGATTCATTTGTACCTGCAGAGGTCCTGGCTCAGGCTTATCCCCTCAGAGGTCCCAGATTCACGCCCAGACCTACAGAGGTCATGGCTTAGGCCTACTTCCTTGGAGGTCCCAGACTCAGGCATGAACCCACAGGGATCCTGACTCAGGTCTACTCACTCCCTTGAAGACTCCAGACTCATGCCTGGTCCTGCAGAGGTCTCCAGCTCTGGCCCGCTCCCTTAGCGGTTGCTCTCCTGTACCTGCTCCTGTGGAGTTCACTGTCTCAAGTCTGTTCCGGCCTAGGTCTCAGGCTCAGTCATGCTTCCATAAATGTCCCTGGTCTCGATCTGCTCCAACTTATGGGTGTAAAAGGAACGGCGGGCTGCTTTCCCTCCACCCGGATCCCAGCTAGCTTACACCCGAAATAATTACACGGAAACTGTATTCATTTAAATACTGCCTGGCCCATTATCTATAGCATCTTATTGGCTAACTCTCACATCTTGCTTTAACCCATGTTTAGTAATCTGTGTAGCACCACGAGGTGGTGGCTTACCAGGAAATATTCAGCATGTCTGCCCTGGGGGCTAGCTGCATGGCGTCTGCCTCACTGTCTTATGGGGAGTTCACTATGTCAGGCCTGCTCTGACTCAGGTTGATGGTTCAGTTGCATATGCATTCCTGTAATTAATTTATTATTAAAACAAAAACCTTAGAATGTGGCCTTTTTAAAGGACTCCAGGGAATTTTATTTTTAATTTTTGTTTGTTTATAGTTTCGTTTGTTTTGAGACAGGTCTCATTCTGTAGCTCTGGTCTGAAATTTACTGTGTAACTCAAGTTTCCTGTGAATTTACAATAACCCCCCTGGCTTAGTCTCCTGAATTCTGGGAGCACAGGAGTGCCCTGGGTATCGAATCATTTGATTATAATAAGTAGGTAGTATTTTTCACTCCTACAGACAGATAATCTCTGATCTTCAGTTACTCTTCTGCTTACAATCAAAATCTACTGTATTAAAATTTAACTTTTTAAATGTGAAAAATTACTATCCTAACTCTAACTGTGGTGTGTGTGTGTGTGTGTGTGTATGTGTGTGTGTGTGTATTTTGTCTGTATGTAGGCCTTTGACTTTCCTGGTAACAACACTGTCTGGTGACAAAGATAAATCCCTTGGCCTGGAGTAGAAAAGCCCACGCTTTGCCGTTTTGGGGAAAGCTGCCACACGGCATCAGAGCTACATCCACATCTCAGGGTCTGCAGTGGCTTTTACATGACCCCTCCAGGTAATGCACCTTACAAATAGTATGTCAAAGCCAAAGATTTAATTTTCAGTTAAAGGTACAGGCCTGAGTCACAAAGTTGGAAAAGTGAATACATTTTCTTTCTCTCCTCAAGAAATTTAAATTCCAATGAAGATACCATGATCCAAAGAACACATTAAAGTCTTTTGTAGTAAGTTCTATAACAGCACTCCATAGAGACACATATGAAGGGTTAGTTAGCCCAGCTCAGAGGTATAAGGGAATTTGGGGCCAAACAGACTAAAATGTAAAAACCAAAGAGCCTGAAGATGGGGTGTGCTGAGAAACACTGTCTCCTGCTGGCATAGCTACATACTCATGAACTCACTATAGCTCAAGATCAATACAAGAACAGTCCACATTTCTGATGCAGTACTACTTGGACTGAGAAGGTTACAGAAGACAAAAGAGGGGCACGAGAGTGGGAAACATGTGTGTGAGAGCGTGTCTAGGGTATGCATGAGCTTGATAGGGTCAAGATACATGGGATTCACATGTGAAATTGTCAAAGAATAAATAAGCAACATTGAAAATGATACAAAACCAACTAATCCCATTATAGGGAGATGGAGGCCACAATGGAAAGAAAATGTGGGAAACCAGAGAATTCCAATGTTAAACATGGGGGCAGTGGGGGAAGGGCAGGTACAATTAGCAGCCTAAATTTAGAAAAAGAAACAAAAGTAAATTTCATGAAAGTTATCTGACCCAGTTACTCAGGGGTCTCTGGGAAGGTGGCTGTCCAAACCCTCTTCATTCTCTGAGTGGAGGACTAATGTCCAGCAGCCACAGGGTCCACACTCTGGTTCACTGTAAACAGGGACAGCGGGGAAGCTCCTAGACAAGAGAAGCAGGCGTGGGATCCTGCCCTGATAGCTGAGGGTAAAGTAAAGTCTTCCATTCTCTGGTGCTGACCAGATTCCCAGAATGAACATGTCCAAGTCCTAGAGGTACAGAGCAGTTCTGGCAAGTGTTTGAGTTGGACCTGGCTCGTTTTTAAATGTGAAAGAAATGAGTCCATAACCACAGTATTTAATCCAGATAATGTCAAACAATCAAATACTTCTTCGACTTGAGGGATTGTTTTGGCACCCACGGTCTGTCCCATCTATAACCCTGCAAAGAATTGATTTTGATTCAGAGGCACTTTAGGCAAATTGTGAGGCTGCAAGACACACTTAATGCTGACAGATGCCAGGATGTGATGCGCTAAGAAGTCAGCATTTCAGAGCTCCGACAAGGGACGGGGACAGGCTTGGCAGCAAGTAGACCAGGCAGTTGGCCCAGAGTGCTCGGTGCCCGGGACACTGCCCTGTCTCTCTGTCTTTTCTACTCCCTCAATAAATAGCTTCCCCCACCCCTGCAAGTCATAGCAGCCAACAGCATCTTAATCTGAATTTAGACAAAGTACTTTCCAGACCAGAACCTTTTCTATTTTAAATCCAGGAACAACTACTGTGCCTTCCCTTAAAAAGACTTTAGAGAGCTGGGAATGAGGCTCACGGTTGTAACGTAAGCAGGAGGTGGAGGCACGGGGCTCAGGAATCCAAGGCCAGCTTAAGCTGCATAGTGAGACCCTGTCCAAAAGAAATTAAAACAAAAATAAAAAGTAGCAACAAAGCTGAACCTGAAAGAGGCATAACACTGATTACTCTCTGATGAGAACGGCATCCACTGTTAGCCTCTCTTTCCCGATAACAAGCACCCTCCTCCTTCTGCCCATGGTAATGAATCCCTCCCTCTTTTTGCAGTTTATGTAGCATTTCTCCAGCTCTACCTCCTAGGATGAGCACATGAATTTGATCTAACTAATTTGAGCATCAAATTCCCTTGAACTCTGTGGTGAACTTATTGTTGGACAAACATGGAGGCTGTGACAGCGTGTGTGTATGCATGTGCACGTGTGTGTATGCATGTGCACGTGTGTGTATGCATGTGCACGTTTGTACAGGTGTGCTGTCATGTGTGTGGAGATCAGAGAAAACCTCCATGAGTCTATTCTCTCTTTCTATCAGGGGACCTGGGGATCAAGCCCAACTCATCAATCTTAAGTGCAAACACTTTATTCTTTTGCACTGAGTCATCTTTGAGGCCCAGACTTAGGACTTTGCATAGCCTACATGGGAACTAAGTTACTGCTTTCCTTTCACTTCCCAGTAGACTATATGCCAGGTGGCCCACATACGATGACGGGGAGGGCCCTGACTGAAGATAAAGTCAGGATAGGAAGAGAGAAACAGTGAAGTTCTTTTCCATACTGTACACTGACAACACAAACCACTGGCGTTTACAGTCATCTGCGTCTGAGGTTTGTCTCAGGTTTGAGTTATTTTCAACTAAACAAACAATCAGATGCTGCAACATTGTCTATATGATCAATTAGACTTCTTAATCAAACCCTCACTAAACCTTTGAAGATGCTCCACCTGCAGTGAGGTGAGGCTGCTTCACCTGCAGTGAGGTGAGGCTGCTCCACCTGCAGTGAGGTGAGGCTGCTCCATCTGTAGTGAGGTGAGGATAGTTCACCTGCAGTGAGATGAGAATGCTACACCTGCAGTGAGGTGAGGCTGCTCCACCTGCAGTGAGATGAAGATGCTCCACCTGCAGTGAGGTGAGGCTGCTCCACCTGCAGTGAGATGAAGATGCTCCACCTGCAGTGAGGTGAGGCTGCTCCACCTGCAGTGAGGTGAGGATGCTCCACCTGCAGTGAGGTGAGGATGTTCCACCTGCAGTGAGGTGAGGCTGCTCCACCTGCAGTGAGGTGAGGATGCTCCACCTGCAGTGAGGTGAGGATAGTTCACCTGCAGTGAGATGAGAATGCTACACCTGCAGTGAGGTGAGATGCTCCACCTGCAGTGAGGTGAGGATGCTCCACCTGCAGTGAGATGGGGATGCTCCACCTGCAGTGAGATGGGGATGGTAAACTTGCAGTGAGGTGAGATGCTCCACCTGCAGTGAGATGGAGATGCTACACTTGCAGTGAGGTGAGGATGCTCCACCTGCAGTGAGACCTCATCTCAGTTAGCTACACAGGCTCTTTTGCTGTCAGAGAACTTCTCCTTCCTGTCATGAAGCCTGACTTACTCTTTGCAGTTGATAAATAGACATTTACATGGTTATTTAACTAATTTAGGAAGCCCAGGAAGGGGTACTCGTTCTATCCTCATGTTGTAGGCCAGCTAGCTTTGCTGCAGTCACACCACTAGTGAGTAAGCCTGGAGGAAAAGGAAAAAGAAGCACTATTTCCATTCCAGAAGGGCCTACCTGTATTGTTCAGTGTCCCTCAGCTATGGCTCACCAAAGTTTCCAACATCCAACAAAGGGCCTTCTTCAGAGAGTGTGAATTTTGTCTGAATTGCTTGTCAGTGTTTTAGAGATTGATGCTAACATGTAAGGCACATGGGAAACAACACGGATCCACATAAAAGAACAATTATCACGGCATCCCAATTTCAACTTGCTCCAAAGCCTCTTTGTGTTGTATGAGGTAACCAATAAAAGCAACACATAGACAAAAAAGAACCTCCTACATCATCTTGACTTCTGTATTATGTTCATTCGTAAGCAATGGATACTTTTGCTGATTTATTGGAAAAACCCATATTGATATATATTTAAATTACAAAAGACATTTGCTGAGGCAGGAGTTGGCACCATGAATAGTATGAGAAATGGATTGTAATATAAGAAAAGATATTTAAATTTAAATAATTACAAATGACTCAATCATAGCTCCTTATTCTTGCTAAATGAAAGGGAAATAAGAAAAGCTATAATAGCTTCTATTTGGCTCAGATAAGCTTAGTAAGGTGGAACTGTTCGTGTACATGTGGTATGTCACCCAGAAGTGTATGTGATTTCAAATTCAGTTCTTCTACTGATCTTAATTGTCTGCGTCTCATTTTGCTGCCTATTCTCTTGTTATTGTCTGTCCTAGAACTTGTGTCTACCAGTGGTGTTGCCAGATTCATCTTGCTCTTAGAGACCTGAATGAACAAAACCTGGAACAAAGTTGTAAAGATATCCTAAAAGATGTGGGGAAATACGCTGCTTTAGAAATTCGAAACATTTTAAAAAGTGTTTCTCCTTGTGCACTGATGTCCTTCATGTCTTGGAGGAACCAGGTTACTCAGCTGCATCCTCTCTTGCTCTTTCTATTCTTGTTGACAAAACGTCTTTCTTTTTACCATTCCAGAGTGGATGGGTGAAAACTCAGAGATGTGTGTGCTAGAGGAAATAAATACTTAAGCTATAATTTATGTTTTCCTCGGGAACAGTTAAAGATCATTTTTCCTGAAATCTCAAAATAAGTTTAAGAACATTAAAGGTAAGAATAACCCCTGATCAGCATTTTCCCCACATTTGTGATAATTGTCATCCTAGCATCTAAAATGTTTCCACTGCCTTCTCTGTGTTTTTTTTTTTCCAAGTTGTCCTCATGTGTGTAATCCTGGCCTCCGGGCTCCATCTTTGGAGGCCCCTCCCCTGTGCCCCTGGAACCTTGATCCCTCCCCAGGAAAACGTCGAGACCGCTCCCACAGGCTATTTAAGCTTCTCCCCCCAAAATAGGCATGTAGTTTTCCCTCTTCCTCTTTGGTGGTCGCATTGGGGCTTCCCAGTTCCCCTTGGGGCCACCTGGGAGTGCAGGTGTCTAATTAAACCTGGATATCTTTTAATTTGGTCTTATTTGGTTTTGGGATTGTTTTGCGTCAGCGGAGAGGCTTGATTAGGAAAATTTTCCTAACAATGTGTATCTTGTGTTTTGAAGAACAAGAGCTTTTCTCTAAATAAATAAATAATAAATGCGTGTAAAATTTTGCCAAGTTCAGCATGGCCTAAAAGACATTCAGCCCTCCCCATACATTCCCAGGCTTTCTATAAATAATTTGTCTCGTAAATATATTCACTTCCATGCATAAAACACTGAGTTATTAAAATGCTGACCATAGGGAACAGACAGCTTCTCAGTGCCATCGTTTTACATTAGAACAAAGGTTTTCAAAAACTGACTATCCCTTAATTAAAGAAAGATAATCAGAGAAGGTACAGTAGCATCCCTCCATTTAATTGGCAATACGTGAACACAGAATTGATACTTGAGAATTACATGCCCTCAGAACAATGAGAATGAGCTGCGCGGGTACCCTGAGTCTGCGACAAGCAAGCGCTACAGGGGCTTCTGACCGGGTGAAAACAGCAACAATGTGTCGACTGTGCCTTTGAGTGGATGGAAGACCAAACCTTGCTTACAGAGGCTACTGCAGCATCGCAAGGGACAGGAGCAGACCACACAGTTCCAGACTCCGAATGACTCCTTTGATGGCTTGTTGAAATGTTTCCTGTGGCTGTGTGGTGTGGGAGAAGTGAGGAGCTGACTCCTGGTTTCCAGAGATTTCCTGATTCGCACCACAGGGGGCCGATTCAACAATTGGAAGCCCTCTCTGAGCTAGTTAGCTTCCCTATTCCTCCACAGCTCCTTGTATACGCTTTCTCTGAGGAAGTAAAGATACCTAATTCTTCTTTCTCTTTTTGTCCAGAAATTCCTAGCATTCCCACCAGAAGCTCCCATCCTTTTCTTTCTGGAACCCTGTTCTCCCAACTTGGCACCATCTCTTCTGGCCCATAGACTAGTGCCATATATGCGGTTATAAATGCCAAGAATACTGATACTCTGGAAAACATACCAATAAAGTGAGAAATAAATCTGCCTAGGATTTACTTCCTGTGTCAGCCAATCTCAGACTATTGAACAACAGATGAAAACTGTCATAATTCCACACAGAAGCTGACCTCTTCAGCAGACTCCGGTGAAGCTAATGTTAGTATTGACGTCTTACTGTGTTGTAGGGAATGAGGGGGCCCCTTTGTTCTGTCCTGCTTGGCTAGCTTACACCCGAAATAATAACACAAAAAACTGTATTAATCAAAACACTGCCTGGCCCATTAGATCTAGCCTCCGACTGGCTAACTCTCACATCTTGATTTAACCCATTTCTATTAAATCTGTGTATCACCACGTGCCAGTGGCTTACTGGGAAAGATTCAGCATGTCTGACTCTGGCGACTCCATGGCGGCTCTCTCTCTCTCTCTGCGGCATTCAGTTCTGTCTTCTCCACCTACCTACGTCCTGCCCTATCAGGCCAAGCAGTTTCTTTATTGATTAACCAATGAAAGCAACACAAATACAGAAGGACCTCCTACACCGTTACTGTACACTAAGCTCAGAGAGGCTGGAGTATAGAGACAGATGGTTCATTTTTATTATAGTCTGTTCCTCTGTAAGTTCAAAAGTTCTCCTCTAAATAGGGCCTCTAAAAATGGTGATGCCAGTCCGCCCCAGTCTGCCCCAGTCTGCCCCCATTTACTCTGGTTCTGCTGTGGCTACACTCTTTGTTCTACTCTTACAAAAAGATCTGACTTCATCTAAATGTCTTCTTTCCTTTTGTCCTTAATGATATCAGTCATCATCACAATGAACAAATAAAAGAGCTGAGCTGGAAAGTCAAAGCATAAGACAACTTACAAAATTCTGTTTAACTAACTTAAAGTTTTACATATTTAAAAGGAAAACAATTAATATCTTCTATCCAAAAATTAAAAGAAAGATAGTATGGAATACACAATACAATATTGGAACATATATTTCATTTGCACATAAATTTGGAAAGGAATATACTTTGTTTCTTAGAAAGCTGTGGTCAGAAGGATGAATCTGATATTTCTGTGTAGGAGACGCCTCATGGTCACATACCCTCCTTTGTCACAAACACAGGGACAATAGGGTTGTGTGGTCACAGGCCGGTGCATGCAGATTCTTCTGTGGGACTGTATCAGTCTGATCCTGCCCTTCCGTGTGCATAGGATGGCAGCCAGGAGCACCAGCACAAAGCAAAAAACAAAACCACCACATAGAGATTGACTTGGAAATACAGAACCTCTTGAGAATATAAATATAATGTGAAATCTCATCTTCTGTTTTGCCAAAAAGAATATAGTAAATAGTCTAATAATTTCAGTTAGCTAACTTTATACGACAAACCAAGCTAGAGTTGGGATCATATAGTCATGGCATGGGATAATTGGATCATCATAAAATAGTAGGGGCTTCTGGGTCATCACAACTTAATTATACATACTTATTAGTACAAAGATTCAGTTTCCAGGCCTATATCATATTTTATTTTTAATTCGTTTTGATAAGCCAGATGGCTCCAGTTTTGGGTTGTACCAAATGTGAGCATGATCCTGCAGGCATTGTATAAAAGAATTCTCATCATAAAATGACGCGGCTACCAGTTGCTGGTAGTAACAGTTATTACATTACACATACTTTATCGTATAATATGTTAAACATTTTCTCTTTAGTTTCTATTTGCCACACAGTTTTAAATTTGCATGCTAAATTAATCGTAGAACTTTATATTTATAAGTGATTTAAATTCCTTGAAGCCTGGTAACTTGCTTGCTCTAGTAACATTTATCATAGATGTTTATTGAAAGAATTAGATGAAGTAATATATACATAAGCACCCTCACTTTTTATTTATGAATTATATATTCATTTCTCTTTTCCTGTTGTGAGGTATAGGAGTAATATTTTTGTCTTTTTTTTCCCTAGCAATTTTGCTAAATGCAACTCCATGTACACCCTAAAATATCCCAGACCTTTGCCGCTCAAGCTGCCCCCCTCCCTGTTTATTAGAAAGCTCCATGAGCTATTATTCACAAATCATTATTTCCAACTCCATTCTCTGAGGTGTGAGCATCTGCTAGCTGCTAACCGAGGGTGCAGCTGTTGTTCTGAGACTATGTTGTGTTGCCAAGCAACCACTGCAAACCCCATCCAGGGGCAGGTTGCTTGCCCGACGCACCTGCCTGCCGACCCAGATATTTATTTAATTAAAAATCTGTTCCTGCACTACAGCTTGGCCGGAAAGGCAGCAGCAGCGATCGATCACAACTATATTAAATGACCTACTCACATTGTTCCATTGACTATTCATCGCAAATCAAAGGTGTCTCTGACCACCGCCACTCACTCTGAATGACTTTGCAGGAAGTATGTGAGAGAAAACCATGGATGGGTTCGATTTGCATTCAGAGATGCAGGAAAGCAAACTGTCAGGAGCCTATAATATAATGTGCCCCAAAATATCTCACCTACAAGACAGTTTCTACCAAGATAGCGCTACAATTAATGGGAAGGGGAATATAAGATACATACATACTGCACTGAGAATTATATTTCCAGTGTCTGAGTTGTTTTATTTTTCCTGTCAGTTAGGAAATGACTGATCACTCTGGGAGCATTAGAGTCCACTCTTAGATCATGCTTCTTTCATTCCGCGGTTCCTGTTTTACAAGTTGACAGCGTTGCCTTAATTAGGTTGACTACATTGTATTAACAAATAAAACTGTCACAGATTGAAAGTTCTTTTTCCAATCAGGCTTTGACAATCCTTACCTATCTGTCAATGGCACCCTGTCTTGAATGCCTTCCAAGGCCCCTCGCCCACCCAACACACACACATTTTGAGGAGCTCCTGCATCCAGTAAAGTTTTTGTTAGTGAAAGCAGAATCTTGACTGCATTTCCATGACAGGTCTATTTTTAATGTTCGAGATAAGGACTTCAAACCTGGACTCCAGAGCTAAAATATCCTTCCCTAGTTTTTATGGCAATTGTTGAAGTCAAGAAGGATGATTATTAATAACTCAGTGTTTGTAATATCATTAAGAACAGCAAAAATTATTACTTAAAAAACACTAGAATTAATTCCTTTTGCACGTAAGAAAAAGTACCTTGCACAGGTCGCTTGGTTTCAGAAAAAGTATTCAATGAAATATAAATGGTGATCATTTTATGTTAAGGAAGGCTCACATTTAAAGAATAAAACCATTTTTTTTATCACAGTGGTCATATTTATACCTATTTATGTCTATTAATCCCAAGTGTTTTGAACCCATTAGTGATAAAATTGGAATTAAGTTAAAAATAACATTAGCATATCAGTATTCTTCCTGGCTTTATGCATTTCCTATCTTTATCCAGGTACGAAACTCAGAAACTTCAGGTTCCTATATTGTTTATACTGTATTTATATCTATGTTTTCCTTGTTTCTGAGCTTGATGCTACTCTTATTGCTTTTTTGTGATCTATTTTTGTTTTTTTATACTACTTTGTATGTAATCAATCACTTTCTACAAGTGAGTCAGACACATAACATATACATGCAAAAACACACACACACACACACACACACACACACACATACATACATTTCCCCTTCCCAGATAATCAGCTGCTAGATTACATGACAATCCAACAGTTTGTGTCTTAACAATGCTAAATCCAGAGAAGAAATCCATTCAGTATTCCAGGAACCCATGTTCATTAAAGTGAACGGCCTAACTTTTAGGTAAAGGTTGTTTTAAGTAGATAAATAACCTCATTTTTGAACTTTAATTTTCTTTCCTAGAAAATTTCCTAGAAGAGCCTGGAGGTGCTGGCACATGCCTTTATTTTTATTTTAATTCTTTGTTTAAAATTGGTTTTATTGAGCTGTATATTTTTCTGTTTCCTTCACTTTCTCTCCCGTCTCCTACTACCCTCTCCCATGAACCCCGTGCTCCCAATTTACTCAGGAGATCTTGTCTTTTTCTACTTGTCATGTAGATTAGATACAAGTATGTCTCTCTTAGGATCCTCTTTGTTGTCTAGAATCTCTGGGATTGTGATTTTTTTTTCATCTGGACAGGGTTTCTCTGTAGCTTTGGGGACTGTCCTGGAACTAGCTCTTGTAGACCAGGCTGGCCTCAGACTCACAGAGATCCGCCTGTCTCTGACTCCCGAGTGCAGGATTGTTATTTGTAGGCTGGTTTTTCTTTCCTCTATGTCTAAAAGCCAACTATGAGTGAGTACACATTACATTTGTCTTTCTGGGTCTGGGATACCTCACTCAATATAATGCTTTCTAGATCCATCCATTTGCCAGCAAATTTCAAGATGTCATTATTTTTTTTCTGTTGTGTAGTACTCCATTGTGTAAATGTACCACATTTTCCTTATCCATTCTTTGGTTGGGGGACATTTATGTTGTTTCCACGTACTATTTATGACAAATAATGCTGCTATGAACGTAGTTGAGCACATGTCCTTGTGGTATGATTGAGCATCCTTTGGGTATATACCCAAAAGTGGTATAACTGGGTCTTGAGGAAGGTTATTTCCTAATTTTCTGAGAAATTGCCATACTGATATCCAAAGCAGCCGTACCAGTTTGCACTCCCGCCAGCAATGGCGGAGTGTTCCCTTTACCCCACGTCCTCTTTAGCGTAAGTTGTCATCAATGTTTCCGATCTAGGCCATTCTTACAGGTAAAAGATGAAATCTCGGAGAAGTTTTGATTTACATTTCTCTCGTGCCTAAGGATGTTGAACATTTCCTTACGTGTCTGTCTTCTTTGGAGGAAATAGAGTGCTGCTACTAGGAGCCAACCTGTCTCCTTTGGTTATAAAAAGTCTTTTAATAGTAAGATATTTAAATGCCATATTTGAAGATCTCTGAGCAGTTGAGGGCTGTTCACTAGGTATAGATAAGTTATAGAATCTGTCTGGAGAGCTGGGTCCAAGCTTGACTGTCCTGGCTCTCAACTTAACAGGTAAGATTTATACCTGTAAAAGACAGAAAGAAGAAGGAAACTGTTTCCAATAGAATGCTAATGGTAGAGCTGACAATAGTAGAGAACAGCTTAATATATTTTAAAGCAGGGTTGGATCGCATATACATTATTTTTTTGTAAGAGACTTAAAAGTACATACCAATTTCAAACATGAGACTTATTGTTTTTGTAGTCTGGAATAAGATACAATGAACAGACAATTATAACATTTAATAGTGAATATATGTGCAATTAAGTTACATGTATGTACAAACACACAGTGAACAGGAATTGGGCAAAGTGGATGTGGGCCCTACCAAAGGCATGTCCCTGCACAAAACACAGATCCAACGGAATCAGCACCAGGGAACCAGGCAGGGAATATTACCTCAGTCAAAATGGTGGTGGTCACATGTTGTGTGGAGAAGCCATGTTTTTTGAGCTGCAGAAGTTTTAAATGTAATAACAAGAGAGACCTAGAGGCGTGATCCTCCCTGTCACCGAGCCCCCATGCCGCAAGCTGTGGCGTGGAGCAAAGGCTGAAACTGAAAACAGCCGCCTCACAGATCCGACTAATCTCGTTGGTTTCTGTGGGACCAGCGGTGCAGGTAGTGGTGGCAGGGATGGAATAGAAGGAATGGCAGCAAGAGAAAAAGCATTTCCAGATGGGTGGGAAAGGGGCTGCCCGGCAAAAGGTAAAGCAGAGCCAGTATAAGAGCGATCCTTATAGAAGAAAGATTTAACTGGGACTGGCTTCCAGCTTCAGAGGTTTAGAGTATTATCATCATGGCAAGAAACATGTCAGCACGTAGGCGGACACGGCGCTGGAGAACGACCTGAGAGTTCTACATCTAGGTTAGCAGGCAGCAGGACGTGAGACTCACACTGGACCTGGCGTGAGCATCTGGAACCTCAAATCACACCCTCAGTGACACACTTTGCAGCTGGATCCTCAAATCACACCCTCAGTGACACACTTCACAGCTGGATTTTTCTTTGGTTTGCAGCCCCCAAATAATGATATGGAGACCTGTTATTAATTATGGAAGCTCAGTCATATATTAGGCTTGTCTCACTAGCTCTTGTAACTTGATTTAACCCATGGTTTTTATTAATCTACATTCTACTGTGTCACTTTTACCTCTCTCCCTTTCTGTGTGTCTGACTCATTCCACATCTCCGTGGTGTCTGTCGCACGCCTACGTTCATCTCCCACTTCCCCTCACTGTACAGAAGTCCCGCCTACACCTCCTACCTAGCTATTGGTCATTCAGTTCTTTATCAAACCAATCACAGCAACTATGTCCAGTCCATTAATATGGACAAATTCAAAGAAGATATTCCATTATCTTTCCTTTCTTGGTAAGTCTAAAATTTTTTTAAAATATTTATTTATTTATTATGTATACAATATTCTGTCTATGTGCATGCCAGAAAAGGGCACCAGATCTCATTACAGATGGTTGTGAGCCACCATGTGGTTGCTGGGAATTGAACTCAGGACCTTTGGAAGAGCAGGCAATGCTCTTAACTGCTGAGCCATCTCTCCAGCCCCTAAGTCTAAAATTTTGTACCCAATGTACTTTCTATCCTAATTTGTATTACCAACCAAAACTAGGTTTTTAGACCTCAAATCCTTTCCTTAGAAAAACAACTTAAACTTTTATGTATATCAACTTCATATACTTTATACCTCTTTGTGAATTTCTGTTTTGAATTTGTTAACAGGGAAGATTGTAACTATAATTACCTAGTCTTTAATCCCATCAAAGGCTCAAGAACTGGCTGCCGCTGACCCGCCAAGGTCTTTCACCTGCCGACTCCCACCCACCTGGGACCCACAGAGGCCTTGGGTGGTGGGACCCGACTGCCCCTCATGGCTACTGCCCTTCATGGCCCGCTGCCGCCCCTTGGTGAGCCGCAATGTTTTATCTAAACCATTACATTGGTGTCCTGACTTTGTATTTCTGTTTATTTGTTTGTTTTTCTTTCAGACTGCTGTGTCTACCCCCCACCCTGTGAGAGCCCACGGACTCCCAGGGCAGCCTCTAGCTTCTTGTTTCTGAGTGGTCCGAACCAGAGTCTGTCAGGTTTCCTTAACACCCCACCTGTGGAGAGAAGACATTCTTCTACAGGCCTTGCAGTGTTGCTGTTTTTGTGGGTTTCACGTTTTCAGCTATGGAAAATAAACCCTCAAACTATGGCACTGGTGCTTCTTCACGGCTGTAGAATAAGACTATATTTTGGTGGCTCGGAGTTCACTTCAAGTTGATAACTGTTATTACTTCTTTTAATCCTTATGAGTAGTCCTTAATAGAATAAAAAACAGTATTTGGAAACCTTTTTATTTTCTTTTAGATTATAGAAGAATGCATGAAGTATATGTAAAAAATTATTTTTTACCAAAGTCTCCACTTTTGTCTATTTCTGTGTGTCCATTCAGATTATCTAATTCTTCAAAGTCTGACTAAATCCCCATTCCTTGTCAGCATCATTATATTGTTGAGTACTACTTCCCTATCTGTGTGCATTGGTTCCTTGAACCATTGGTTGTAAATTACATTGCACATCCATCCTTTTAAAAACGTGTAAGTCAAAGATTGTACTAAGCATAAATGGCAGATTTATTCATACTAGCAAAAATCTTAAAAGCTACAACATGAATTATTTAATTATAGGAAGAGAATAAAAAGAGAGAAAATATATAAAAATTACTTTCTATGTCTGAAAGTAATAATATACCACATTAACTACTCTTCCAAATCTGTATTTATCAAAGAGAAGTAGTCTTGGTGATCTACGAGTGCTTTATATTTGTTTCCCAAACCTGATCTCTACATCTCTATCCAAGCATTTTCTTCTGTGCTTAGTTTCAATTTTATCACCTTAACTCTCGGTACTTTCTCTAGATTATGCGGAATTCATTTTCAATATTTTATAGCATTGACTGACATTATGAAAAATTAAATAGCCCATAATTATCATTTGCTGTGTATCATTATTGCCAGATAATTACAGTTTTTCCTAATGGTCTCTTCCTGTTTTTTCACTGAATCTGTATTGACACCAGGATGGACCTTCTTGTCTGCTTGCTTGCTCTCTCTCTTTCTCTCCATATATATGTCTCTCTGTCTCTACCTCTCTATGTGTGTGCATGCACACGCACATATGTTGGGGAGTGGTGCAGAGACTCACGTTGAGTATCTTCCTCAATTACTCTCTACCTTCTTTTTTGAGACAAAGTCTCTCACTGGACCTGGGGCACACTGACTCAATTGTCTAGACTGGTCAGCAGCACATCCCATCTTTGCCCTCCAAGCAAACTTTTATAAGTACACACTGTGTGTATCCAGCTTTTTCCTGTGTACTGAGCATCTAACCTGTGTCTTCATGATTACCCAACCAACACTTAAGCTGTCTCCCAAGCCCCAAGACAAAAGAACTCTTTCTTCCTTTTAATTTTTAGACATTATTCATTCATTCATTCATTCATTCATTCATTCATCCATTCATTTATTTACTGGGAGTGAGGTGAGTGCTGTGTTTCAAGTGCACAAGTCAGAGGACAATTGCAGAAATTGACTCTCTCCTTCCACCATGTAGACTTCGAGGGTGAAAATCAGGTCATCAGGTTTGGCATCAAGCATTTTCATACTGAACTCTTGCCTGCCAAGACAGAGCTTTCTAAAACACACAGGTTAAGTTACTTGCCTGCCAAAATTTTCTATGGCTTCTGATTGTTTATGAAGTCTAAGCCTTACTACTGAGTGCATGAATTTCAAAGAAACGTATTCAGGAAAATGCTAATTCAACATTGTTGGGCCAAAATTATCTCAGGCCCTGTATGTCGAGACCTGTAGGACAGAGAAAAGACTGGCTCAAGTTTGAGGGGTAGTCAAAGCTACCCAGTGAGGACGAGACAGCAAAATCTAGGTAGACGCCCCTCCAGCCAGGGAGAGGGCTTGGCTGTCTCTCATTGGCTGGATGTACCCCCACATCACAGGATGTCACTTAACCTGTATAAGCTGATGCTCACAGTAATCAGCTGAGTTCCTACTTTGACTTGACTCCCTATCGTGTCTGATTGTCCTGTGTCATGGGGCTATGGAATGGGTGGACAGCGCACTAACCTTTCCCTGGGGAATAAGGCTAAGGAGGTCTGGCAAACATTACTTCCCTCTTGAAATTTGGTCAGTTTAACACCTCGCCCTTTTTGTACCCTCCTTGCCTTGCTCCTTCCTCTGACATATCACTGACCATGATTTCTTGGTTGTATGAACGCTTCAGAAATACTTGCTAACTGACCAAACCATCTTCACCAATCTAAGACTGTGACCAACTTCATCCTCTCGAATCCATTCTTCTCAGTCACCTAGCCTCATGTGGTATCCCGGTTACAAGGAGTTTCCAAGGTGCGAAGTCTTACAATAGAAGATGAAATAGACACGTTTCTGTATAGAAGAACAAGTGGGGAATGGTACTCACTGCTTAGAATGACTTCATTATCTTCAGAGTATAATATTGTCTAAACCTGTCCAATCACCAGAATATTAGAAAGTTATTTTTTAAAAATAAAATAGCATAAGAAGGAAAGGTTCCCAGTGGTCCTGAAGAGGTCTAGCAGTCTTTGAGGAGACAGACCTGTGAGGATAAGGGTTAATATGTTGTAAAAATGGAAGGATTATGGTCTTATCATATGCCCCTATCCTACATAGTCTAGATCCTGACATGAAATAGTACAAAGGCACCCTGTGGAAATCCTCGGCTATGCATGGATGCTCTTTTCACATAATACATAAAATATGTTTGCAGGAGATAATCTTCCAGTGTGCCTGGCAGAATTTTGTTTTAGACCAATGCTGAAGAGCTAGTAATTCAGGAAGTTCCTGTCCCCACAGACCCCATCCTGAGGAAACAAGTCCCCAGACACCATTTCTTAATCATTCTTCCCAACGAACAGGATCAAGCAGTGATTTATTGTCAGCACATGAGGAAGACAGAGCGTTAGGAGATTTATAAGGTGAAGAAGTTTCAGAAGAGGAAAAAGTGAACCCAGCAGAGCATGGCACTCTCTGCCCTTTACTTCCCTTCTCAGCAGGAATCAAGTTGAGATCTTAGATAATCTACTCTCCAAACTCTAACACACTGTGGAGTTCAGAAGGGTGAATTAACATCCTTTTGCACTTAAATTTTGAAAACCAAAAGCACAAAAGAAAAGAAAAAAAGATAAAACAAAACGAAAACCACCCAAACCCTCTATTGTTTACATTGCTTGATATTTTACCAGGTGCTTGTTGAGCTAACAATAAGATGTTGGTTTTAGAACATGCCAGCTGTTCCTGGTCTGTAAGGGTCGGTGTCTGAGATATAAGCAATGAGAAGTGTGTTTGTGAGTGTATATGATAATAATTACACCTTTCACAAGGATATGGAGATGTTAGGCAATATGGTTCTCAGGAAGACTTGGGATCATGTGGGGATGGAACCCCTTGCTTTTCAAGATAGTTGATCTTGCAACATGGACAGGCCTATGTTCTAAGCTTATATTACTTCTACAGAGAAAAAAATGGTGTGTGAACATTGCCCGGTTATGAAGTTTTTAAGTTTCTCGTCTTGTGTCCTTAAAATGCTCACAGAGTATTTGGAGCTTATACCAAAAGACCACTTAGCAAATGATCGCGGTACTAGCTCAGTTTGATTAAAACTCAGGATATATAGAAAGACTGATGAAATGTGAGTCTATATTTGTACATGACTGTATCAAAAGTGGACTTACTCCACGTTAAAGGAAGCTATTCAATTTTCAAACCATCTTAAACTGTATTTTTCTCTTTCATGTATCTCTGTGGATAAAAATTGATTTGATTATTTTCCCTCTACTTCAAAAAAAAAAAGAAAGAGAAAGAAAGAAAGAAAGAAAGAGAGAGAGAAAGAAAGAAAGAAAGGAAGGAAGGAAGAATGAATCTCAAAGAAGCAGTCTCAAAGAGAAACCTGAATTGGATGCTTTTCTTCAAGCTGTTGTAAAGTATGTTTGTACAAATGACTCAAAGAAAGGTGCTTGCAGCAAACGCTGTACTGTAGAGACCCCAGGGTAAATAAACAAGAATAAGCTTTTTTGGAACTGCCCTCACCATATGTTACTGTGTATCTAACATAAAAGGACCCCTGCAGCTCGAAGACCTCGCCATGACAGCGATGGAGGTTTTAAAGCTGAGGGTCACACAGATGAGGATTTTCATTTCTGATGTGCCGTCGTGACATTCTCTCATGTGACATAGACTTTACTGCGTGGTTTCGAACACTGGAACTTCTGTTTATCTGGGGACTTCCAAAGCATCCGTCTTTCGTTGCTTCTATTTTTGTATTTTGTCTGTTCCTGCCATCCCCAACTCTTAATGAACATCGTTACTAACTGATTTAAACAAATTTAGCAAAGCAAATCCCTCCCACCCCCGGAAGTAAGCGTGTGACTTATCGCCTGTTCAGAGGTTCTGGAAGGGACCTCTGCACAAAATGAACTTTATTCCCATTATGCCCCATTAGAGGACACCGCGAAAGCAGATTTATTGACAGCTGTAATATCTAATGCATCCTAGAACTAAGGCATTTGAATTGCTGGGATTTTATTTTTGACAACCCAGATATGCCCTAACAAAACATGGAGTATAAGTCAACACTACTGAAAAATCAGCAATGAATCATGTTCGTTGAAAAGGTCTTATTGGTGGTAAGTTGTTGAGATTGTTTTCTGTAGAACTGGTGGAATAAACAAAACACTAGACAGGAATCTCTTTGGGCAACGCCACTTGGTAGGTTTATTTTGACATTCTGTAATGACACTTAACAGAGAAAGCAAATTCTTGCTTAGAAAAAGGGCTCTTGATCTTAACAATTCAGTCCAAGCGGAGAGCTCAGAATATCATAGAGTAATGCAGGGGACATTCAAGGGTTTTGGCCGTTCCCTCCATGTTCTCCTTCCCCGCTGACTGTGACCTGGTTTTTCTCTGGGAAACCCTCCACACTCTTTCCAAGTGTCTCAGAGGAGTAAGTTCTCCTCCCTTTCCTAAACACACCAATAACACTGCTCCAATTCATTATTTAGGAAGGGAATTTGCCTGAACAGCCTCATCAGAGGAAACACTGGGGGTTTACTGTTTCAGCGGGGAAATACCATCCTTATCCAGAGGACCCAGAACTTTAAAACAGAATGGAAGCACCCAGGGTCACCTTGTATCTAAGAACAGAGTTCACTCAGGAAAGTGACTTTCCGGGAGGATTCTGGCTATGAATCTGGGCCGAGCAAACGTTGCACCATTTCTCCGCTGTATATCCCGTCGAGGGACTGGAGCCCACACGCAGGGGTGAGCTCTCTGGATGAGCTCAACTCCTAACACAGACATTGCAGGCATTTGAGACAGTAGTGTCCTTTTCTTCTCAAGTCAGTTTGATTTGAGTTTCTGCCGCTTTCAAGAAAACAATATGAAAGCAAAACAAAATGAAAATTTTTGTCAATGTCTCCGTGTTTGTACCTTCACCGTGACAAACTAGAGAATTTCCACAGCTATTTGATTTGTTAGAAATGCACTTTTAATCTGTACATTTGCATAGACTAATTCAGGAACTATTAAATGAGCTTCCTTATCCATTTTGGGAAAACACACAGTCACCTAAAGAAGTAATTTAGAGATTCACTTTACTCCCTTACAAAGTGGTTACAAAAAATGGAATCTATAATTACTTTTTTTCAAAACTTTCCTCAAATCTGTCAGTAGAGATGAAAATGTACACACATTATTACATACAATTGTACGTCTTTATTCCTATATTTATTTTATAATTTCAAATACATGCAAAGAAATTTATATTGAAATAAATTAAATACAAGATGCTGCTGTTTTGACCAGCACCATCTAACACAGAGGTGCTATGGTTATTTAAGTTTAAATTGGTTTAAATAGATTAAAATTAAATCAAATATAAAAATATAAAATTAAAAATTGACTTCTTCAGTGTCACCACATTTCAGAGTATCAAAAGCATATGACGAGGACCAAACATATGGACAGATCAGATATAGAACATTTTCATCATGAAAAAGATCTATGGTCTAGCACTGGCCAAGACAACAGAACTTGGTGAAAACTGAAACAAAATGATCCTCTAGTCAAAGAGAGGCACACTCAGTGGGAGATATGGGAATGGAGTTGACATTAATCCTAAGAGGCCATTGTGATGATATTTTTGAAATTAAGCGAAGTTCATAGAGCAGGGGCATATAACCCAATCTTTCAGAGAAAATGATACATCAGATGAGAAACCAGAAAGGACTTTCCAGAAGAAAAATGCTCACATTGAGTGAGCACTTGTATTTTAGGAATAAAATAAATAAGAATAGAGAGGAAACGGTAGAAACAAAATACATTGGTTTATTGCTTTTCTTTTTTAATTTTGTAAAGGAATATTTGAAAACTGGAAAAGAATATGTGTGCTATAAACATACCCTTTAGCACAGCTAAAAGACTCAATACGTTAAAGATGCCTGATTTCCTTTTTTGTTTGTTTGTTTTTAAATTAATTGTTTTACTTGTACAGATTTATGGAGTACAATATGGTAATTTGATAGAAGTATAAAATAAGTAATTTGGATAATTAAACATAATGTTTCCTAAAATATTTCTTAAAATTTGGGTTAATGCTTAATAAGTGTTCAATGGCATGCAGGTGGCATTTAAATTATATATGTATGTGTGTGTGTGTGTGTGTGTGTGTGTACAACATAGGCTAAAAAATAGGAGTAATCTCCATATCATTGTGTTGTGTTTGGAGGTGATATCACTGTCTTGGGTCTGAGCTCTTTTGCAGTGAATTATGAATTATAAATGAGGTTATTGCAATTTGTAGTCACCTCACTGTTCTGTAGGTTACTGGAATAGATCACTTCGAGCAGACTGATTTGGGGTGTCTGCCCTCTAACCTCCGTCTCCTTCCTTCCCCCCTCACCTCCCTGCTTCTAGGAGTCACTACTCCCATTTATATAACCATATGACATTTATTTATTTATTACTTTTTCTCAAATATCCACATATGGGGATATGAAGTGTTGTTGATGTTTTTGAAAAGGATAGCCTAGTTCTAAGCCCTAGTTTCTCCCCAAAAGATCCCAAGCATTTGACTTAATACATTGATTCAACTAGGTGCAACATACTCCAGTTACTCGGTGTTTTACTTGGTGGCAAAGGATATATAGTTGGGCATCATCTGCTATGTTATTTAGTGACTCCATTTAGGTTTCTTTCACACACACACACACACACACACACACACACACACACTATATATATATATATATATATATATATATATATATATTGTTTATATATATAAACTTCCACAGTAGTAACTTTCCATATGATACCACAACTGATCTCTAGTGTTAGTTGTCTCTCCCACAATTCTTCCCTTTCTGCTTCTTTCTTCCTTCCCATTTAATCCTTTCTCACCAGCCCCTGCCTGCCGCTCTCTAACTGTACATTCTATTCCTCCTAACTTGGGAGCTCCTCCCTCCTACCCTACTCCTTACTTTGTATCTAACCTCTGGAGTCATATAGATTGTAGCATGCCTATGGGAGGCTTAACCGACAACATTTATATAACATAATAACAACGTCCAGGAAAATAATATAATATTTGTCTTCTAGGGTCTGGGTTACCTCATTCAGGACTTTTTTTTATACCTTTATCAACTTAATGGCAAGTATCATAATTTTGTTGTTTTTAACAGTTGAGTAATATTTTATTGTGCAAATATACCACATTCTCATTATCCACTCACCTGCTGATGGCCATATCAGCTGCTCAACATTTCTGGCTATTATGAATATAGAAGCAACAAACATAAATGAACAAATGTCTCTGTAATAGGATTTACAGTCCATTGTGTATATACTCAAGAGTGTTATAGCTGGATCTTGAGTTGCTGGTGAAAAGAGGTCCCATGGAAACCAAACAACTTAGGCTCATACCAAGGCTGTGATGGTAAGGCCCTATTGCTGAAGACAA